>NW_022196791.1:0-355640 GCF_008641045.1 Pistacia vera
GTTAAAAAAAAGTTGAATTGGGCGGGTATTACGAGGTAAAATTTATAAATTAATAAAATCTCCTTTATGTTTGTTTTTTTACAAAATACCCCATATAATAAAACATTAAAAGTTAACAAAAATGCCCCTAACCCACCCTCAAACACCCCCAGCCAGCGACCACCACCGGAGGTGGCCGAAGCAGCCGTATGGGCGCATGACCGGTTGGATCTTGCCGGTCATGCGTCGCTATGGCCTTTTCCGGCCAGATCCACGGTGGATCTGGCCGGAAAAGGCCAGATCTACGGTCAGATCTGGCCGTCAACGGCCCGATCTGGCCGTATTTGCTCTCAACGATTTAGCCGGTAGTGCGCCATTCTACCAGATTCCGGCCATTTTCCGGTGGTGGTGGCCGGAATCTGGTAAATGTGGATTATTGGGGTGTTTTTGTAATTTAAAAAAAAATATTTAGGGGTATTTAATTTAATTATTAAATTTAAGGGGTTTAAAAAAAGTTGAATAATTTTGGGAGTAGTATTCTCAAAAATCTGAATTTTTGGGTATTTTACTGTTTAACTTTTTTGGGAATACTAAAAGTAGTATTCCCAAATGTGAAACAAACGCAGCCATACAATTCTCGAGAAACATTTATTTCCAAATATTATATTTATAAAAGCTATTACAATTTACATGGGAACGAAAACAAGCAATATAGAGGATTTTTTCTACTCTTTTGACAATGATGTTTGAGTGTAATATATTAAATAACTTCACCCACAGAAAAATTTAAGCCACCCCAAATTTTTGTTCCAATATTCAAGGTCCTAGGTTCCGTTTAATTCATTATTCTGATTTTTTTATAATATTATTTTAGAAAAAATAAAGTTAAGTTAACTTTACGAGAAAAGTAATGATTAATATTTTGAAAGTTAAATAAAATAGAATTGAATTTTGAGAATATTAAAATAAAAACATTTTTAGGTTTGTAGAATAGAATAGGATAGGGTAATAATAGTGAACCAAATGGGCTTAGGTTTTTTATATACTAGAAATCGTTAATCAAGTTTTAACTCTGAAACAACATTTTGAACGTAGAGATCAGAAGAGTGAATTACTTGTAGATGAATGAATTATATGTTCTACCATTACATGGGTTAACATAGAATAGAATTAGTTTAAATTTCAAGATTTGGATACCAGACCCAAATCTAGGGGGGTAAAGATAATTCTCCCGAACTTCAAATTAATCTACTTATTTTGCCCAATAATGAATATCTCACCATGTTTTCAATATATATATATATATATATGGGTTATTTGAAATAGTAAATAATTAGTTCCATATGAAGAGTTGATTATTTTGGTTGCAAAAAGACAAGAAAGAAAACGTACTAATTTGGTCAGTCATGGGAATGGGAAGATGAGGAAATTTAATTAAAGTAGTAAGGCATTTGATAAGAACCAATAACCCAAAAGAATGGGTGGGTGATTAAGTCAATTAGATATTGAGAAAGAGAAACAATTAAATTTTGATTATGGTGGGCTCTGAGCAGGATTTGCACTTGATGGGACCAAAGAGATAAGTTAGAATTGTTTCATTTTTCATTAATAAATCAAATCAACCAACTTTATCTACTAATTAGTCATGTTACATTTCCCATTTTGAAAAAATTAAAAAAAAAAAAAAAAAGTACTTTTGGTAAGTAAAAGCACTTCTATATATCCTCAAATTTGCACCAAAACAACGGGCCGGAAAGTCGGATTTTGCAAAAGTGATTTTTATTATTCAAAATCTTATTCCTCCCCTCCCAAGGAAACATATCTATATTTGACTTTATGAAAATTATCAACTCAACTAAATACGTGGGGTGGGCCTACGTTAGCCCAATGGGTAACCGACCCAGGCCCATGTGGATCAAGAGTCTGACTCCCCTATGAAAAGATGTCTTTCTTTTACTTTGTAGTGAAAGGTCAATTTTAATAATAGTAGTTGGAATTATTGAAATTAATTAAATATATATTATTTTTTTGTGTGTGAGATTTGAATATTTAGTGCTCATACCAAACTATACTATTAGGCATTAGCTCTTGTCAATTCTATAATAATGAGAGGTATTCTTGTGTGCCTACTCAATAGGTAGATCCCTTGAACAAATATATTAGGGATACTTTCATATTTTTGTATAATCCAAGTGCCCTAACCTAATTTTAATTTTTTTTTTTTTAATAATATATGATATTGAAAAAAGATTAATATTATGGAGAGGTGAGATGGGAAGAAAAGGCATCCGTGAAAGAGATTTGGGTGGTTGTTGATTGATGGCGGGCAATTGTATTGTATATAGAGTCTCTTTCCATCTCCTTCATAACCTTATCCCACCTTCTAATCAAACCAATATATTAAGGATTCGTCACCTCCAACTTAAACTTATTAATTTAATGCATTTTTTGGATTATAATGGAGTAACACTATTCAACATAAAGTATGTAAAAGTGATTTGATGTTTGGCCGGTGGGAAAATACTTGCTACCTTTTGTTACTATCGGATATACCTATACCTATACCTATACTTTGTTTNCCCCCCCCCCCCCCCCCCCCCCCTTTTTCCCTTCTCCCGAGGTTTGTTTTATTCCAGCACCCCACAAGTTGGAAATAAAACTAACCGCCTCTGATATCAAAAGTTTTATCAGACCTCCCCTCTTCACCGTTTGTTAACCGAATCAGTAGGTTTTTTATATTTTACTTAAGGTCAAAGTTTCTAAAAAACCCCTTGAGTATATAAGTTTATAGAATTTTTTTTTATAAAAATTAAAAGCAAGTTGTATTTGTTATTTTATTTTATTGGAATTAGGGGTAAAGGGTAAATGAGGCATTTAATTGTTTTTGGAGTTGAGAACTACTTGATTTTATTGGCAGGGGGTTGAGAACAATTTCAGATTTCTAAGGGGCTTTGTATAATAGAATGCATAGGGGTTTAGGATTTTTGAATAAGAAAAATACAATAAACCTAAATAATGCTATAGACATCGGGTCTGTGCATTGAATTTTTATACCGAATTACGTGTCAGTTGATTTAGACTAGCCATGTATCACATTAAAAAAAATTTTGCGAGTGAACGGTTCATCAACTATGGACAGCCGTGCACTATTATTGGACGACCGTTCATTTTAAATGGACTCTTGTCCATGTGAAATGAACGATGGACTTCTGTTCATATTATATGGATGGGAGTCCATTTACTATGGACGAGTATCCACCTATAATGGATGCCCGTCCATAATTTAAATTTAAAAAATTTGAAAACAAAAATCATGGACTCCCATCCATATTCAATGGACCGGGGTCCATACTAAATAGACGAGCGTTCACCTAGAATGGATACCCGTCCATAGTTTAAATTAAAAACATATTTAAAACAAAAGTAATGGACGCCTGTCCATATATTATGGATAGGAGTCCATACTGAATGGACGAGCGTCCACCTTTAATGGACACCCGTGCAAACTTTAAATTAAAAAACATTATAAACAAAATTTATGGACGCCCATTCATATGTTATGGATGGGCGTCCCTGAATAACGGGCGTCCACATACAATGGACGCCCATCCATACTTTAAATTAAAAAAAAAATTATAAAACAAAATTTATGGACGCTTGTCCATATGATATGGATGGGTGTCCCTTTTAGGAAAAAAAAAGTATATCTTCTCTTCAAACTCTTCTTCCTCATCCATCTCTTCAATCCCATCCATGCTTTCAGTTTGGTTTTTTAGTAATCCAAACAGCCAAAAAAAAAAAGGGATGAGCTACTCGGATGAAGCCTTCTAAGCAAGTTGGGTTGGTCCAACCAAGAAAGCCAGGGGAGAAAGATGAAGATGCACAAACGCGAAAGGAAGAAGGCTGTTCAATTGAGTTTTCTGGTTTGTAAACATTTTGTAAAATAATAATGGACGCCCGTCCATACGCAAATAAAATGTTTTTTTTTTAATTTACGTATATTTTTTCTTTTTGTACAAAAACCATTAGCTTGTCTAATACGCTTCTCCAAAATAAGCACCAAAAGTTTTACAAGAAATAAAAAAAATAAAAACTTCATTTTAAACCTATTACCTTTCGCTTCATCGTTCCCATCTTTTCTTTGCGTCTGTGTTTTTCTCGTTTGCATGTTATATTTAATTTTGTACCGGTTTCTTCCTCAACAGCCAACAAGCAGCTACCGTGACAAGAAAGAAAGCTACCAATTTTTCATGAAACAATCGTTTAGGGTGGAAAGGGAGTTAGGGAGATCAAAGTTTTTTCAGATTAGAAAGATTTGTTGAGGTACTTGAAGAGTTTTTTATTTAATTTTTGCATTTATTTAGTTTTGTATTATATTTTGGATTGAATATATGTTACAATAGAAAACAACTGATAGAGAATATTTGTTGGCGATTGTTGTGAATTAGATTCGTGAACGCGAACACTAGTATTGGTTTTGCATGAAATTATGGAATATGGAAGAGTCCAGTTTGCCTCATTTCAATGATATTGAGGTAAATTGTGCTTGAAACCTTAACTTTTTCGTTAACATTATTTTAAATTTGTTGTATCATATTGTTTCTTATGATGTGTTGTATTAGTACATTCTAATTTTGTCCATTATAAAACTATTAAATGATCAGGAAATGAATGTAATGAATTAGAAGATATGGGATGTGCGGAGGAAGAAGTGGAGCCTCATATTGGAATGGTGTTTGATTCAGTTGATAGTCTGGTGAAGTATTACAAATGATATGGTAACAAAATGGGTTTTGAAGCAATGATACGTACATCAAAGAAAGGCTATGATTAGGAGATGAGATACGTGACAGTGGCGTGTTCTTGTTCTAGGAAGGAGAGATGTAAATAAAAAAATACCTTGAAAAAACAACATGTTGCCAAAATGGATTGTAAGAGTCAGATTAGTGCAGCTTTGAGTGGTCAATGCAAATGGGAAATTAAATCAGTTGTACTTGAACATAACCATGATCTTATAAGTCTGACAAAAAGAAGATATTTCAAGGTTAACAGAACGATACAACCTTATGTGAAAAGGAGGCTTGAAGTTAATGATGTGGTTGGGATTAGACTGTGTAAAAATTTTCAGTCATGTTCAGTTGAGGCAAGAGGTGTAGAGAATTTGACGTTTCTACAAAAATATTGTAGGAACTACATTGAAAAAGTGAGAAGGCTATGACTTGGAGTTGGAGATGCTTCGGTAGTACTTGAGTATTTTATGAAAATGCAAAAAAAGAATTCAAATTTCTGGTATATGATTGATGTAGATGAAGAGAGTCGATTACAGAATATGTTATGGGTTGATGCTAGATGTAGGACCGCATATAAAGAATTCGGTGATGTTGTGACCTTTGACACAACGTATTTGACGAACAAGTATGATATGCCATTTGCTGCTTTTGTGGGGGTTGATCATCATAGACATTTGACATTGTTAGGTTGTGGGTTAATTTCCTATAAGGACACTGAGACATTTGTATGGCTATTTCGTTCTTGGCTTGAATGCATGGATGTTGCTCCTAATGGAATTATGATTGATCAAGATAAGGCCATGCAAAATGCAATCGAGATTGTTTTCCCTAGTACAAGACATTGGTGGTGTTTGTGGCATATAATGAAGAAATTGCCTGAAAAGTTAAGAGGGTATAAGGAATATGAAACTATAAAGTTTAAGTTACAAAATATTGTATATGATTCCTTTACGCGTCAAGAGTTCGAAGAATGGTGGAACCAATTTGTTGATGTGCACAACCTTCATGAGAATGAATGGTTATATGGATTGTACAGAGAAAGAGTATGGTGGGTGCCTGCATTTCTTAAAGATATTTTCTAGGCAGGTATGTCTACTACCCAACGTAGTGAAAGTATCCATGCATTTTTTGATGGATATGTAAATTCCAAAACTACTTTGAAACAATTTGTGGAACAATATGATAATGCATTGGGAGATAAAATGGAAAAAGAAAAGGAGGCTGATTTTAGATCTTTCAAATTTTGGATACCATGCATAACTAATTACCCTTTTGAGAAACAATTTCAAAGTGCTTACACAACTGCAAAGTTTGAAGAGTTTCATGAAGAGATTGCGGGGAAGATTTATTGTGAATTATCTTTTTCGAAAAAGTGTGATTCATATGAAGAGTATCAAGTTTTAGAAGATGTTTGGTTTGGAGATAGTAGTCGCTGTGTTCCCTATGCGATATACTTTGAAGAAAGTTCGTGTAATATTCGTTGTATTTGTCATTTGTTTGAGTTCAGGGGGATTTTATGCAGACGTGCCATTATTGTGTTGATTCATAAAAGGGTTTCACACGTTCCAGAAAAGTAAATTTTATGGCGTTGGAGGAAAAATATAAACAGATACCATACGAAAATTAAGGTGAGTTATAATAGGTGGAGCACCAATGTTGAAGGACAACGTTTTGATAAGTTGTCTAATATAATGCTGACAATAGTCGATATGACATCAAACAATGAGAAAGATTGTAATATGTTGATGGAATTTATGATTGACATGAGAAAAAAGTTGGAGCAAAAGGAAAGTGAGAAAGGGCTTGGTAGAAAAGTAAACATCTCTTCCACAACCGGTTTGAGTAGTAAAGATGGGGACAGTCCTCCGAAAGAGGGGAATAGTCTAATTATTAGTCCATAGGCAGTTCGTAGCAAATGTCGTTCTCTATGTAGAAGAAAGCAATCGAAGGTTGAAGAAATCGTACGTAAGGTTAAAAAAAAAAAAATTACGAAAACAAAGAATTGGTATGAGCTATACACCTATTCTTACATGATATTTGTTTTTGAAACATTATTTACTTATTTGAAGTTTATAATAATATCGACTTAATTATTAATGTGTTATGCTACTTTTTAGGAAAATGATCATCAGCAGAGCGAGAAAAGGAACAGTTTCTTTCATCTACTTCCATGGCCAATGCCCTCCCATATGATTACATCAGCATTGTTGAAAGTATACCAAAAAATCAAGTGTTGTCGAATGATGTTGTTTCTACCCAGGTATGTGTTATGTATGTTGTATAATTGTAATTGGCTTAAGTTTTCTATAATGTGTGCTAAATTGTGGTTGTTAAACATTGACAGTTGTCCACTGGTCCGGTTCAGAATCTCACAGGAAAAAGTAATTTCTGTATTGGGTAGGAGTTTGTAAATGATGAACATGTTTCGTTGGGAGAGATTTGATGTTATTGACAGGTTGAAGCATATAGAATTGTATTTGGTAGAAAATATTCACGATTTGGTTAATTTTTGATGAATGCAGTTGAGTTGTATGCTAATTTAGTTGTTTTGTTTTTAGTATTTTGGTCATTGGTTGTGTATGAGTAGGCTATCTACTGTAGGGTTGTGAATTCATGATAATGACCTTAATGTAACTTATTATGAATGTTTTCAGTATATATTATCATCACATTACAAATTGTTTTTTAACCGGTTGTAGATGAAATTTTGGATATGCATTTCATTTGAGATTCGAATTTTGATGTGTTTTGGTATGTCTAGTACTACATATACATATGCATTCAAAAGAGTAGTTGAGATATGTATAAACAAAAGGCAAATATATTTATAAACAAAAGGCAATCTTTATCAAGAACATCCTCTGAAATCAATCTTTAACAATTAGCATATTTATAAACAAAAGGCAAATATAATCTTCGTACATTAAGCTTAGTATTTGAACCACACATAATGACAATTAATATTTATAGTGCGTTCCCCAAGGATGTTGAGAAGGAGGAGGTTGTTGAGAAATTCTTCATCATGGTGTAAGGGGTGGAGGTTGACTGGAGGAGGAAGAGGCTGTTGAGAAGTTCTTCATCATGCTAAAAATTTCTGTCATACGTTCTCCAAGGATGTCAACCATTTCTTCTATTCTTGATGCGAATGAGTTGAAATCACTTTGCAACCAATCTTGTTGTTCCTGCATTTTCCTCTCAAAAAGTGAAAAACATTCCTTCTGAAACTTTTCGATGCGCTCAAATATGCTTACTATTTCGTCTAAAGTATGAGAAGACATATCTTGTACATTCTGAGATGATCCAGGTTCAATACTCATTCTTCTTCTTTTGTGCACATAGACTTGTGTTAGTGTATGCCCTAGGAACCAATCGTGTTGTAGGTTCCAAGACATTATGTTTTGTATATATATGTTAATGTATATGTTTTGTATATACATTTTATCTTATCAATAGAAGAAAGTGTTCTTATTTCACATGTGGTTTATTGCTTCATTTATATATATGTATTACATGTGAAATGTTCGGATGATACAAATCTTTAGAAGATCAAAATCATCAAAGTATTCCCTACATAGGTAATATTAATTGGGCAATAATATTACATAGTAGGCATGCTGAATGCCTCCGTAGAATATCATGTGATGGTATTAGTGTGGGTGATTATAAAAGTTATATCACTAGGGCATTAGCATGGATAAGCGGTTAGTGACCTGTTTATCGAATATGGCCATTTATGATGAATCACATGGACATTTAAAATGTAGTCAATGATTTATCATAAGATCGTATTAGTGTATTATTAATCCTTAGACCTGAGATATCACGTTGGATTCTGCATAAAAGCATATGGTTCATATGGTGTATAAACACGAGGCTAATCATGTCATGTGTTGATAAGCCGATTTGGTCATGTGTTGTTTATATATGAGGACACGTGATAGTCAAGATGAGATTCGTTGACTTGGTATAGATTGATATCAAGTTCCTAGACAAATGTCAAGATACATTGGAAAAGGGAAATCTCTGGCCAGGGTATATAAAATGTTACTTGAAAAGTTGTTTCATAGTGACACGTTTCATATGCATTGATTGTTAATTTGATATAAAATTAAGATAAGAATTTTGACATACCATGAATCCATTCTTAATTGGGATTAGACAACGGAAGGATTTGATTACATAACGCGTATGATTATAAAAGGGTTCGTTGTAGTATATATATCTTCATTGTGACTTAGGGGTTATGGAGCATTGCTAGATGCTTACCATAATCGGTGGGAGTTTTGTTCATAAAGATTTATGACAAAACATATTGAAATAGACTATGATATTGGGCCTATGGCTAGGCCACAGTGAACCTAAGAGATCACACATAAAAACTAAGGAGAATGGAGAAATAGCCAAAGAGAGTTGATTATCCAAGGTTGGCTAGCACCAACCAAGGGTAATAAAGTTATTTATATTATTATCATTGAATTAGATTCAATGGAGGGTTATATTAGTTATTATGAATAATTTAAGAGTTAAATTGTTAATTGGAATTAAATGGAATTCCAATTCATAATTAATCATTTTCTTTATATTAAATTAGATTTAATAATGGGTTGTAATTTCAACATACGAGCAATTTAAGGGTTAAATTGTTATGTAAACAATTTAAGAGTGAATTGTATTGTGATTAAATATTAATCTAATGTTATTATTTAAAGAAGTTTAACAACTTCATAATAATTATGGAATTATTTACAACCCCAAAAACAATTTGGAATTGTTTAAGGAAGTCCAAAACAATTATTGAATTGTTTACAAGGCTAATCTATAAAGAAAATGATATATCAATTTTAGGGTAGAGATCAAAAATTTCTAAGAACCCTAATTCTTCTTTTACCTTAGTGTAAATACTATTTGTTTAATTTCTCTTGAAATAAAAAGTCTCCAGGTTGCTAAGGACTTACGTAAGAAGTTATCCTTATTGTTTTCAATTTGTGATTTTTGTTTTTTACAATATGAATATAAATGTTATAGTATCACATGCATCATTCTCCATGTATTCCAGCTTTCAACTTGTCTTCATTTACCCCTTGGAGCACTAACACCTTCTTGAACCATTGCATCTCCCTCTATTTCATCCCTAATCACAAACCATTCTCCTGCCATATTATTTTTAATCAAACCCATTACATAATGTCACTCCCCCAACAAATTATTTGCAGAAAACTTAATCTTATTTGCTTCATCATTAGGGGTGATCTGAAATCCAACTTTTCACATATTAACATAACAAGCATCCCCAATATATTTCTCCTTTTTCTGCTTGAACCTCTCCCAACTTCTTAATCAATAATTTCGCGGAGTTTACTTTCCTCCCTTATGGCTGCTTCCATGAACATTAAATCTTTAACTGTACATTTCCTTGTCTCTTTCTTATCATTATAGTGAGTCAGATATCTGTGAAATAATCTATAGTAGGATTCTTAATTTTGTAGATTTCACCTATGTGGATGGTAAATCCCTATCCTAGAAACATCCATCCAAGCTTGTTTGGAATCCACGTTCTAGATACGTTATCCAAACCTTCAAAATCAACCTATCCAGGTTGTAAATCTTGGTGGTCTACTACAAATTCTGATTCTTTAATCTAAAAAACAGTATACGCTAAAAACTCACCAGTATTTGTCTCCAAACTTTCAAACTATCAAAAACTCCTAGATCAAATGCTTTATCTATAATACTAATACTTACCAACTGATCCTACTTCAAATTATGAATCCAACCATTCATTTCATCAAATAACCCAAACTTGTTATAAGTCCTAAATCCAAACTTCTCTAAGGCAAATATCTCTTTTCGACCACCTCCTCGTATTACTTTTTAGTCCCAAGTCTCAAAATTAGATTCCAGATGACGATGTGCCTTATGAGGAATGGGTATTTTTTGCTTTTACCATTTTCTGTTTTCTTCTAAAACCTGTAACATAAAAAATTTATCATCATAATCAGTCATAACTAAAAAAGTTTGAAAGATGCAAAAGTGTCAACAAGAATAATAGGTTAAGATTCCTTCATTTCTCATAGTGTCTAAATATTACTTTATGCATAGTTAAATATGCTTCTTTTGCTGCTCTTTTATTTTTTAAATGGTAGGTGTTGGCTGACATCTTTAGATGCAGAGGACAATTCATGCATGCATATTTACTTACATTAAATGTATTTGTTGCACATTTACATTTACAGTGAAAAAATGGGAAAAAAGTGAAACATTGCTTCACTCATAGTTTTCTCTAGTTGGTCAATCATCACATGTACTACTCGTCAGCCACTTGATTACCAGGTTTTCCATCACAAAGTTGGAAAAAATCTTTTAATTCTCTCTCTGTTTTTTTCCCTACTCGTGGGTTTAGGGTGTATCAATAGTTGGTGTAGCAATGATCATTAATTATGAAAAATGACTAGTGATTATGTTAAATTCACTTCTAAAGTTAACCATCAGAAGGCTGTGTAGAACTATTTAACTTAGCTTGAGTTACAGTAACAATAACTTTGGTTTATACGTTTTAGGAATAGTTCAATCTCTATTCTCCTTATCAAACAAAGGGTTTCCTTTAATTCAACACCACTACTTTCTTAAAGTTCCACAACTGATAACGCATCAATCCTACCGCCCCAACCATATATTTAACTTAAAGAACCAAACTAGAAAATTTATGGTGTAGACATGGGGGGGAGTTCAATTTCTAGTATGTGGGCTTGAAGGGTGCGGTCAATAGACTCACAGGTGTTTGTATTAAGCCCCAACTTTTTAAGATTCAGGTTTATATTTAGGCTTGCCACTACAGAAAAGGTCAATTCTACCAAGCTGATACCATAAAATCCTTTAGAAAGTCTCATATACTTGACTCCAAATCTACAAAATGACGATTATCAAGTTGCTTCTAAAAGACAATCTCTATGTCATTTTTGACAAAAGCAAAAATGATTGATTGAATTGACTTTCCTTAGTGATTAATGGTATCTTTCCTCCTAAAAACGGGCTAATTTGGTTAATAGATAAGCCACATCATGTACATGTTTGAATTGCATATGAAAAATCAAGCTTACCTATCAACCTAAATATTTCCTATTTATAATCACTTCATGTACATTTTGGCGTGATGCATCATGGTAGCATGTTCACTTGTAATCACAGATGGGTTGTGCATATATGAGTAATATGATGCATCAGACAAAATTACCAAAAGGTAAAGAGAGGAAAAGACTCATGTAAAGCAGGAAATAAAACGACCACAAGCTGTTAGTTCAACAAGGAGTTAAAGAGTTTGGAAATAGAATCTCACATACAGAATATTGTTTTGAATCCAAAAACTTAATCAGGAGAACACTTTGAAACCAAAACTTTTGAGATAACAGATCATAATCAAATCTTCGTAATAAATCTGCCAGAATTTACTACAAAGTTGAATCCTTTATAAGTAAATTGCATATATAACCGTGGATTGCATATATACTCGTAAAAGGCCATCATAAGTAATTCAAATGCCCTGGTTACCACTCATATGTTATGGAGTCATAGGAGTTTGGATAGCCTCTAATCAAACATGTTAATCAACTCAAATCTCTAAATAACATTCATTAAATACATAAAAGAGTAGGAATTTTTACACCAAGACCTAATGCACATCAATCAGACAACTTCCTCAACACAGATTCACTGGTCTAATTCTTTTCTAAAGTGAGATTCCTTCACACAGGTACTCCTAAAAGCATCAACAAAATAAGAAATTTCAGCATTACTAAGAACGAGATGGAGGATTACTCATTCAGATTTTGCATTATTCTGTATGGAAACTTTATGTTCCTGGTAACAATAGGCTATTCAGATTTTACATGCTACCATGATGCATTGCCCAAAACGACAGAGATTAGGCTTTAAGGGATATGTACACAAACAAAAATGTGCTACCCAAGTTTCAAGTAAGCAAGACTACATATCATCAGAAAAATTAGGGCTTGCCAAATAGAAAAAAAAAAAAAAAAAAAAAACCGAAAACCGAACCGAACAGGAAAACAGGACCGAAACTAGTCCGAAAGACCGGTTATCCAGAGTAACCAGTTCGGTTTCGGTTTGCAAAATTAAATAAACCAAAAAACCGGTTTGGTTAACGGTTTAAAGATTAATTTTAAATGGTTAACCGATACCGGTTTTGCAAACCGGTTATATATATATATATATATAAACCCAAATCCCTAAACTTATATATATAATATATATAAAATCCAAATCCCTAAAAATCCCAAATCCCTAAACTTATAATTTCTCCCTTTTCGTTCCCTCTTTCCTTGAGATTTTCCTTTTCTCTAATTCCTTCCTCCTTCCCAAAAATTTTCTCCTCTCTCTGATTCCAAACATTTACTTTTATTCAATGTCAAAGTGTCGACGCAACAAATTCCATTCCCTCTTCTCTCCAGTTCGGCGATTCCCTTCACTTCTCTCCGGTTCTCTCCTTACTTCCTTTTCAAATTTCTAGGGTTTGTTTTCCTCACTTTTATTTTTTAAATTAATGTCTTAATTAGTTAATTTTCCTTTCTCTTTATTGTGCCTTTACCTTCGTCGACTTGCACTTTACCGTGATAACGAACTGGTCACCATTTTCAGTCTTCAATTAGCACGAAACCATGACGACACACGACCAGAAATCACAGGCAAAAACATCTTCGAGTTCACAGATGCGATTGTTTTAATTTTTGTGTATTTTGTTGGTTTTGAATTTTTTATTCGTTTTAGTTTTGTTGAAAGTTTTGATTTTGGGGTGTGTGGAGTGCGGAATTTTGGAGTGTTGTATATTATTTTTTAATACTTTAATGATCAATTTATATTTTTAGTACTTGTTACTTGAAGAAGTGGATGATCATAATTTGTTTTTGGCTGTGGGTTTTTTTTCCTAGTGAAACTAGTTTCTACCGGTTGTATTTTATTTTTTGGGTAAGTTTGAATAATCGGTTAACTGGTTTTCAAACCGATAATTCGGTTCGGTTACAAATCAGTTATGGGATAATTCGGTCCGATTTCGGTTTGGCATATTGCTTCAACCAAAAAATCGGTTCGGTTCAAAAAACACCCCATCCGGATCGGTTAACCGGATTTCCGCACCCCTAAGAAAAATTCAGGTTTCAATTATTTGTTAAGTGCAATTCATTCAAAATTTTGCATCAAAAAAAACACACTAAAAAATGGCAGATGACTTCGATGACAATATTAACACGTTCATCATTTGCTTTCCATAATGGAACTGTCATAACCAATACTTCATACCTTAGCCACTCAAACTCAATCATCAATCAAACTCAATAAAACATGATGAACACAAACCAAATTAATTGAAACACTTACTCGAAAAATGGCAGATGGCTTCGACGACTTACAGCGGCATATGAGAAACCAAGATGAAGAAGTGAACGCTGTAAAACAAGCTCAATCATCAATCAAAACCAATAAAACATGATGAATAGAAACCAAATAGACTACAACACTTACAATAATAATGGCAGATGAGGAACTTGAAGAAGAATAGCGGCAAATGAGGAACTTTGATGAAGAAGAAGAGTGGCAGGTGAGGAACTTCGACGAAGAAGAAGAGCAGCAGATGAGAACTTCGATGAAGAAGAAGAGCATAGATGAGGAATGAAGACGAAGAAGAAGAGC
Organism: Pistacia vera; assembly: GCF_008641045.1. Taxonomy (NCBI): domain Eukaryota; kingdom Viridiplantae; phylum Streptophyta; class Magnoliopsida; order Sapindales; family Anacardiaceae; genus Pistacia; species Pistacia vera. Next base: position 14,469 of record NW_022196791.1, read on the forward strand.
AAAGATGAGGAACGAAGACGAAGAAGAAGGGCAGCTTACTGTTTTTTAAAATTAAATTGGGACCCAAATTTGTTAGACCTAAATTTCATTTCAAAATACTTATTAAACAATGGATGGATGTCCATCTAATAAGGATGCCCGTCCATTAAGCAGGGACGCCCATCCAGGTTATGGATGGGCGTCCATAAATTTTGTTTTATAATTTTTTTTTTTTTAAATTTAAAGTATGGACCGGGCGTCCATTATATGTGGACACTCGTCCATTATTTAGGGATGCCCGTCCATAACATATGAACGGGCGTCCATAAATTTTGTTTATAATTTTTTTTTAATTTTAAATTTGGACAGGCGTCCATTAAAGGTGGACCCCTGTCCATCCAGTATGGACTCCCGTCCATAATATATGGACGGGCGTCCATTGCTTTTGTTTTAAATATGTTTTTAATTTAAACTATGGATGGGTGTTCATTCTTGGTGGACGCTCGTCCATTTAGTATGGACCCCCGTCCATGGTTTTTGTTTTCAAATTTTTTAAATTTAAACTATGGATGGACGTCCATTATAGGTGGACACCCATCCATATAATATGGACGGGAGTCCATTGTTCATTTCGCATGGACGGGAGTTCATTTAAAATAAATGGTCGTCCAATAACAGTGCACGACTGTCCATAGTTGATGAACAGCTGTTTACTCGCAAAATATTTGTTAATGTGATACGTGGTTGGTTTGAGTCAGGTGACACATAATTCGATGTAAAAATCCGATGGACAGTCTCGGTGTTCGTAGCATTATTGGCAAACGGTGAAGATGGGAGGTTTGAGAGAATTTTTGAAATGAGAGAGGAGGTTAGGGATATAATTTTAAACTTTTGGGGTGTTAAAAAAAATGCAAACCTCTGGTGAGGGATAGTAACCCTAGGAAATGCTGTATAAATTAGCGAGTTAATTACATATATACCCCTGAGGCTTACTTCTTTGATAGGCATATTATTATTAAAAAGATGATTAGGGCAACAGGAACCCCCAAATAGGTTAAAGTTAACATATGAAGGGTGAAGATGTATTTTCCAAGTTAAAAAAAAGAAAAGAAAAGAAAATGAACTACTATTATCTCACCTCTTACCTTGGGTCATGAATTATATCAACCTAAGTTTGGTTGTTGATGGTGCTTGTGGTAAATTTTTTTTTTTTTTAAAAAAAAAAAAAAAAAAAAGACAGCATGAGCACGGTGGAGATGGATGATGGGACGCTTTCACCATCAAAACGTCCTGCAATTTTAACATTATAATCTTTTTTTTTTTTTTTTTTTTTTTTTCAATTTAGTTATTAGATAAAACTTTTGTTCCGTTGCTTTGTCAAAAACTTTTGGTTCAAGTAAACCACTTGAAAATTCTTTTATGGATTTCACAACTGCTTCTAAGCCGCCAATTTAATTTACTTTCCAAGAAGATTAAAAGCATGATAATGATTTATTTTTATGAAATCTCATTTGATGTTTCTCACCATAAGTTATAAAAGGAAAAATGGAATATAAAGTTATATTATTATTACAATAATTGTTGGAGTTTTACGTCTACAAACTTTTGTTTGCGTATTGAAATTCACAAGTAATAGATATTATTTTACTATTAAAAAGATTTTATACTTTACAATATAAAAATATCATTACTATTGTAGAAATATAATAATAGAATTTTAAGATTTTCATTTCTATTAATCTTTAAACGATTGATTTTTTTTTTTTTTTTTTTAAGCATATACTTAACTACTCTTTTTATTTCATTTTATGTTATTTATAAATCCCATGTTTTTTGTGAAATCGAATAGAAAAATTATTATATTATGAGGAGATCCACATTTCAGTATTTCACTATAGCAAATCTGCAAATTTAACCATGTTTGTTAACATTAAAGAGAAAACCTTAAGTGTCTTCTTAGTTGAGGTGCACACAAACTGGTTCAGACACTTTCGATGATAAAAAAAGAAAAAAATACATTAATTGTCCTCAAAGCAAGCAATAAATCAATTAATACATGAATGTGATGACATTTATAACAATCATAGTGTATTAATGATGACAACAAAACATATATAAGCATAGAGTTAAAACTTACAATTAAAAAGTAATTCAAGATAAAAAAAAAATGAATGGAAAAATGAAAAAGTGTCTATCGATTTAACAATTTTTACTCCGCTCCATTTATGTATCTACGTTTAAGCATTGTGCAATGCTTGCGGGATCAAGATGGAGAAGAAAAATAAGTAAATCCCACCTGATACTCACAAAAATTGCAAAGTGATTGAAACATATAATTTTTAATCTTCACTAACTTTTGATATTTATATGTCTATGTCTAAGCATTGTGTAATGCTTGTGGGATCAAATAGGAAATTGAATCCCCACCTGAATCCCATAAGCATTACACAGTGATTGAAACATAGAATGAATTCTCAATCTAAAACATGTCATGGAGGTTCACTTGTGCACCTCAATTTATACACAAAATTCTGTCATTCTCCATTAACAAGGGTTGCCTTATATGCTTTAACTTCCAAATTTGCAAAATTCAAGAACCAGATATGATACAATCCATTCCCATTCAACTTACCAAATATATCTTAATGAAATTCTTTATTGTTTTGCAACTACCAAGGCTTACCTTATATGCATAACTTCCAAATACGCATATATAATTCAAAAATATTATATATATTTTTATACGTATGTCAAATTTATCTTTTTAAATTTTATATTTTAGGACTCAACAACCTTATATTTACTAGGGCTTACCTTGCATTTCACTTATTAAGAAACAAAAAAAAAAGCTACATTTATCTTTTTAATTTTTTGCATCTTGACAATTCTTCGTTTAAAAGGGGTTGCTTTATATTCTGGTTTTCACATATAAAAAATTAAATATTCTGATATAGTAAGTTTGATTGGATGTTCAAGAAGATGAATGTGTATAATCGATAAAAAATGTTATATTTAACCCTAATTTATTACGTTTTTCGAACATGAATGTAGTGAGTACGATCAATTAAACATGCCCAATTTAACCCTATTTTATTATGTTTTTAAAAGGTGAATTTAATAAGTACGGTAGATCAAACATGTCAAATTTAATCTTAATTAATTATATTTTTAAAAGGTGAATGTAATGAATATGATCGAACAAACATCAAATTTAACTCTAATTTATTATGTTTTTAATACTTGATACTTTCACGTATAATTAGTAAGGCTCGTCTTACATGCATGACATCAAAATATCCAAAATTTAAGAATCTAAAATTGTGTGTAATATAGAATCTAAAGGGTTATTTTGTTTTGGAAATGTGACCCCTTTTACAGACTGTTAGGTTATTTTGTTTAAGTTTGTAAGGAAATTTGTTTTTACTATTCACCCAAATTCAATCAATCTAACATCCAAAATTTGTCAAAAATGTTGAGAAGTTATAATATATAATTTTTAAAGGTTAAATTGATAAAATTGTTGATAAATTTGAAGGTTGACATTTTTTAAACTAATACGTGCTAACTACAAAAACTGTCAAATACACAAGAGTTATGTTTGTATTTTTGAAAGTACTCATCACAAAAGGCCAAAGACACAAGGGTTTACTATAAGAAAACTCGAATCTAAATGGATGGGTAAAAATTAAAAAATATGGGATAAGTACTTTAAACCCCCTAAGGTTTGGCCAAATTTATAAATCCCCTATGGTACTAGTAATTACTCTCAATCCCTTTCCACCAATGTCTATATGTTACTTCTAAGTAGGGGTGTATACGAGCCAAGCTGAGCCAAGCTTTGAGCTAATCGAACTCGGTTCGGTTGCTATAGTGTCGAGTCGAGTTCGGGCTCGAGCTTAAGGAGCTTGAAAAATCAAGATCGAGCGCGATCTCGATACTGAAAAATGAGCATGAGCTAGCTTGAGTTCGACCAAAGCTTGAGCAGATTGCAACAAACCCATATCAGAAAACAAAAAATCAACCAAATGGGTATCAAAAAAATCAAAAATTGAAACCAAAAAAGCAAAAAATAGATGCATAATTGAGGAGAAGAAGATGAGCTCTGATTGTATTGGATTTACGAAATTGATGAAGAAATGGAACAGGGTTGTAATCGAGCTGAGCCAAGCCGAGTTTTCAGCTAAACAAACTCGGCTAGATTATAGAAAGGGTGAGTTCGAGTTCAAGCTGAGCTAGCCAAGCCTTTGATTTTTTGGCTTGGCTCGAACTCGATTAGTGATGGGAGTTAAACGAGCTTGAATTCGAGCTCCTTAAAAGAGCCTAAACATTAATAAAATTGAAGTACATATTGACTCACCTAGTATTGGGATTTAAAGTCCAGAGAATTAAAACCCTCAAGGCAATGTCCTATGATGGACGAAACAAGGACGGGCATCTTTTTATCAAAATCAGACAGTCTAATTCAGACCCATCATCACCACCGTTCATCTGATCATCATTGGCCATGTGAGCCAAAATATCAAGCATGGTAAGCATACCTATGTAGTATTTTCGGATAGCTCTAGTCTGCTGATCCGACTCTAAGATCATGGACCCACAACACTGATCCAGTGCCCTGACGGTGCAACCACCAGCACTGCCACAACCTTGTTGGCCACTAAAGTGTTCATGGTGTTAGCTAAGGATGTAGTGTATGACACCTCCATTAGCGGCCTCTTGTTCGCCATTAAATCCTTCACTTTCTTGTCTCTCAGTTGTTGATTTTCCTCCCCATGATTGGGACATTATGGAATTGGTGATTTTGTTTTTTGTTTTAGGGATTTAGAATTTCAGATTTTGATTAAGTATGCCAATGAATATTGTGTTTTACTAATTTTGACATTGTGGGGTATTTGTCATATTTACAAATGTTTAGTTATAAAAATCTCATTTTAATCCCCCATAGTTTCTAAAAGCATCTAAAAGAACCCTATTTATGCGAATCAGCTTTGGCTTGTGAGCCTATCGAGCCAAGTCGAATATTGATCAAACTCAGCTCGATTATTACAATGAGTTGAGCCAAGTTTTGACGAGCTTTAATCAAGCCTAGCCGACTGACAGCCCTAAAATGGAAGATGAAGAAGACAGAAAGGAAGATGAAAATATAAATGGAAGATTAAAGGTTTGGTTTGGTTTGGTGTTAGACCTGCAAAATTGATAAAGGAATGGAAGATGAAGAAGACAGAATAAGACGAAAGGGGAATTTTGGATGGAGGATTCTTTTCAATAAAAATATGCAACTAGAAAGTGCAAGCCAAAGAAATAATTATGGGTTTGTCTTTTCATAATTAATTAAATTTACCCCCTAATAATTACATATACCCCCTGTTGAGTCAAGCTAGCCAAAGCTTGTGAGCCTAGCAAGCTAAGATTTGGTTGTCGAACTCGGCTCGCCTTCTAAGCCAAGCTATTCAAGCTCAAGCCATTCGGCTAACACCCCCACTTCTAACCATAGAAGGGTAAATAACCTTAATGCCCTCATTTGCTATGCCCATCAATTGCAACCCATCCCCTTGCTTTCACTTCATATTTAGCAGCCCCTGAAACCCATGTTAGGTTTAAAAAATTATTAAATTATATAAAATATCACAAATTTTAATAAGAAAATAGAAAGGAACTAAAAAAAAAAAAAAAGTCCAAAAAGTGGAAAAAAAAAAGAATAAGAAATATATGAGAAAGATTAAAAATAAAATGCTCTAAGAATTAAAAGACTTACTTTGTAAAAATTCAAAAAATTAATACAAATAAAAAAATAAAAATTTTGAACTTGGCAAATATTATATATTTAGATTTTAGCTTATTAATTTTAGGTTTTTGTAAATTTTTATAGTATTCTTAATTTTTCAAAATCTTTAAAAGTTTTTTTTAATCTTTTTTTTATTATTATTACTTATTTTACCTTTCTTTATTTAAAAATGAGTTGATAATAAATTTTAAGGTAAATTAGTCAGGTGCAAAATATAATTAGGGTATTTGTAATTGTATTTGGTCAAATTCAATCAACTCCCACATTTGCTAGGGTTTATGCGGTAGTTTTGAGATTTTAGTTTTACAAGTTTTAGGGGGTGTAAAAGTACTAACTTTTAGTAATAATAAAAGTATTAATTTTACTCTTTACCATTGATTCCGTTAAAACTTAGGATAAAAAAAATGAATGTAAAATTTAGGTACATTTTACTCTTCACCCTTGATTCCGTTAAAACTTAGGATATATTTTTATGAAATCTCATTTGATGTTTCTCACCATAGGTTATAAAAGGAAAAATGGAATATATAGTTATAAATATGTATATATTATTATTAGAATAATTGTTGGACTTTTGCATCTACAAACTTTTGTTTGCATATTGAAATTCATAAGAGGTGCATGTTAAAGTAATAAATACTATTTTACTATTAAAAAGATTTTATACTTTACAATGTATTAACTTTAACCTTCTTATTATGTGCCCTTTAGTATTAAAATATTATTACTATTGTAGAAATATAATAATAGAATTTTAAGATTTTCATTTCTATTAATCTTTAAACAATTTATTTTATTTTTCTAAGCATATGCTTAACTACATTTTTTATTTTATTTTATCTTATTTATAAATCCCATGTTTTCATGAAATCGAATAGAAAAATTATTATATTGTGAGGAAATCCACATATAAGTATTTCACCACAACAAATCTGCAAATTTAAAGATGTTTGTTAACATTAAAGAGATTACATTAAGTGTCCTCAAAGCAAACAATAAAAATACATACACTACATAAAAAAACTATCAATCAAGTACATGAATGTGATGACATTTATAATAATCATAGTAATAAACATAAATAAATAAGAAAAATAAAATAAATAAACAATAGTAAAACTTACAATTAAAAAGTAATCCAAGATAAAAAAAATAAATGGAAAAATGAAAAAGAGTCTATCGATTTAACAATTTTTACTCCAATCCATCTATATATCTACGTTTAAGCACTGTGCAATGCTTGCGGGATCAAGATGGAAAAGAAAAATAAATAAATCCCACCTGATACCCACAAAAATTGCAAAGTGATTGAAACATAGAATTTTCAATCTTCACTAACTTTTGATATTTATATGTCTATGTCTAAGCATTGTGTAATGCTTGTGGGATCAAATAGGAAATTAAATCCCCACCTGAATCCCATAAGCATTACACAGTGATTGAAACATAGAATGAATTCTCAATCTAAAACATGTTATGGAGGTTCACTTGTGCACCTCATTTTATACACAAAATTCTGTCATTCTCCATTAATAAGGGTTGCCTTATATGCTTTAACTTCCAAATTTGCAAAATTCAAGAACCAGATATGATACAATCCATTCCCATTCAACTTACCAAATATATCTTAATGAAATTCTTTATTGTTTTGCAACTACCAAGGCTTACCTTATATGCATAACTTCCAAATACGCATATATAATTCAAAAATATTATATATATTTTTATACGTATGTCAAATTTATCTTTTTAAATTTTATATTTTAGGACTCAACAACCTTATATTTACTAGGGCTTACCTTGCATTTCACTTATTAAGAAACAAAAAAAAAAGCTACATTTATCTTTTTAATTTTTTGCATCTTGACAATTCTTCGTTTAAAAGGGGTTGCTTTATATTCTGGTTTTCACATATAAAAAATTAAATATTCTGATATAGTAAGTTTGATTGGATGTTCAAGAAGATGAATGTGTATAATCGATCAAAAATGTTATATTTAACCCTAATTTATTACGTTTTTAGAACATAAATGTAGTGAGTACGATTGGTCAAACGTGCCAAATTTAACCCTACTTTATTATGTTTTTAAAAGGTGAATGTAATAAGTATGATCGATCAAACACGTCAAATTTAATCTTAATTTATTATGTTTTTAAAAGTTGAATGTAATGAGTAAGATGGATCAAACATGTCAAATTTAACTCTAATTTATTATGTTTTTAAAATGTGAATGTAATGAATACGATCCATCCAACATGTCAAATTTAACTCTAATTTATTATGTTTTTAATACTCGATACTTTCCTGTATAATTAATAAGGCTTATCTTATATGCATGACTTCAAAATATCCAAAATTTAAGAATCTAAAATTGTGTGTAGTATATAATCTAAAGGGTTATTTGTTTCGGAAATGTGACCCTAAACCCTATTTTTTACGAACTATTTAAGTTTGTAAGGAAATTCGTTTTTATTGTTCACCCAAATTCAATCAATCTAACATCCAAAATTTGTCAAAAATGTTGAGAAGTTATAATATATATTTTTTAAAGGTTAAATTGATGAAACTATTGATAAATTTGAAGGTTAACATTTTTTAAACCAATAGGTGCTCACTACAAAAGATGTTAAATTAGACAAGAGTTAAGTTTGTATTTTTGAAAGTACTCATTACAAAAGGCCAAAGACACAAGGGTTTACTATAAGAAAACTCGAATTTAAATGGGGGGGTAAAAAATATGGGATAAGTACTTTAAACTCCCTAAGGTTTGGCCAAATTTTTAGATCCCCTATGGTACTAGTTATTACTCTCAACCCCTTTCCGCCAGTGTCTATATATTACTTCTGACTAGGGGTATATACGAGTTGAGTTGAGCTGAACCTTGGGCTAATCGAACTCGGTTGGTTTCTACAGTGTCGAGCTCGAGCTTGTTGCTGAAAAATGAGCTCGAGCTAGCTCGAGGTCAACCAAAACTTGAGCAGATTGCCACAAACCAAGATAAAAAAACACAAAATCAACAAAATGGGTATAAAAAACAAAATCAAAATTAAAGTGAAAAAAGGCATCTTTAGAGCAATAATACTATACTTACAAATATACCTTACAAAGATTTGCATACAAAGTAAGGTGACAAAAAATGAATGGAAGAGTGAATATAATGAGTTTCCATTCATTTTTTGTTACACCACTTTGTATGGAGATCTTTGTAAGTGTAGTATTACTCTCTTTAGAATGTCTTACTCTTGCATTTTCATCAGATTGCAACAAACTCAAATCAACCAAAGCTCGAGTAGATTGCAACAAACTTAGTTCAAAAAACACAAAATCAACTAAATGGGTATCAAAAAAATAAAAAATTGAAGTAAAAAAAAGCGACCATTAGAGTGTCTTACTCTCGCATTTTCATCAAATTGCAAAAACTCTGATCAACCAAAGCTCGAGCAGATTGCAATAAACCCATATCAGAAATCACAAAATCAACCAAATGGGTATCAAAAAATAAAAAATTGAAGCGGAAAAAGCGAAAAATGGACGCATAATTGAGAAGTAAAAGAAGATGAGCACTGATGGTATTGGATCTGCGAAATTGATGAAGAAATGGAAGATGAAGAAGATAGAAGGGAGGATGAGAATATTAATGGAAGATTAAAGGTTTGGTTTTGTTTGGTGTTGGATCTACGAAATTGATAAAGGAATGGAAGATGAAGAAGATAGAAAGGGACGAAAATGGAATTCTCGATGGTGGATTTTTATATTAAATAATTTTTTTTAATAAATATGCAACTAGAAAGTGCAAATGTTGAACCAATCGTCACGACCGCAAAATTAATCATAATTACCGTAGTTAGTGATAAGTAAAGTCAAATTCACAAGGAGCAATTACTAACAACCTAGTGTATATTTGAGTAACGATAATGAAATTGGAAAATTGATTAATTAAACTAAGGAGACTAACTAATTGTAGGAAATCAAAATTACTAACTAAAACACTATATTAAAGGCGTTGCCCCTTCAAATTCGGTTCGACCCAAGACTAACACCCACAATTCCTTTCCTCGCTCTTAGACTTCCTAAACTTACAAGGCTGGCAATCTAGGTATAATCTATCATGTATCACTGTCGTCTTAGTCTCAGATCAATTGGTTAAAAACTATCATCGATAAACCGAAAGCTCTAACAATTAAATACCACTAGTTGCTACAAAGCCAACAAGTATAACCTATCAACTTTGTATCATCCAATTACACAACGAATGCATTCCCAGCAGAAATGATATTAAAAGCTAATACAACTTGATTGCAATCAGCATCGAAGCAATTTAAAACCATAATCAATATTCAATAATCTCAAACCGACATTCAACTATGCAACAAGTTCAGTTTCAATAAACATTCTCCATGGACATAATCAATTCAAACGTCAAGCATCAGAATAATATTAAAGTATCGCAAAAAAACTGAAACAAAAGCAAATATGATTTGAATACAGGACTTAACCAATTTTCCAATTGACCGAGCTCAATCCAACTAGTCAAGAGTTGTCGTGAGGAACTGTGGTCGTCAATCTTGGTCTAGCTGTCACCATAACAAGCAATTGAGAGCTTAGCTACTCATGTGATGTCAACAATGACCAGTGGTGGAATGATGCGCAAACATGAGGGAAGATAGATCAGGTGTTGGGGAGTCCAAATGTTGTCGGAAAGTGCATGAAATCCGGTGTGGAAGTTGAATGATAACGAAAACGTTTTTTAGCGAGATGGTGGTTGAACTTTGTGAAACGACAATTGGGAAGCTCGGAAGGAGGAAGATCGACAGCTAGGGAGTTCGATCGACATCGGGAAGCTTGATCGGCATCGAAAAACATGGAATGAGCTATTGGAAATCGAAACGACGTGGCAGCCGACGGTGAGATGGCTGGGAGATGATGGTGGAAGGCCAACCAACGCTTGGGAAGTTGAACTGTCACCGCAGAGGGTGAATCGACGCCAGCAACTGTGGGGAATGGGTTTTGGTGTGTTGGCTCCCCCTCCTTCTTGTGCAACCTTCATTTTCTTTTTATAATCGAAGTGGCGAATTTTTCAGTCCCTGCATGAATAAAAAATGACAAAATCAACCCCAAATAAATATGGCAATTTGACCACTGAACAACATAAAAGAGACAAAATCAGCACTGATCAATAAAACAACACTTTACTATCAACTTACACAATCTCAAAAATCATTCCAAACATGCACAAATTTTAGGGAAAAATTAGAATGTGATTTTTTATGAATAAATTCATAAATTTTTCAATTGCCTCAACATGGTTTCTTTTTAATTACACATGCAGTCTTTTTATCACCAAAATAGAGTCATTTTCATAAATCTAGCAGCAAGCTAAAAAATATTCGTGAGTTTGTCTTTTCATATTTAACCATGTAAAACGTAACAAATTTTAATAAGAAAATAGAAAAATAAAAAATCTAAAAAAAAAAAGGTCCAAAAAATGGAAAAAAAATAGAATAATGAAAAGAATAAGAAATTTATGAAAAAGATTAAAAATAAAATGATCTAAGAAATAAAAGACTGACTTTGTAAAAATTCAAAAAATTAATACAAATAAAAAAAGTAAAAATTTTGAACTTGGAAAATATTATATATTTAGACTTTCACTTACTTTTTTTTTAGGTTTTTGTAATTTTTTTATAGTGTTCTTAATTTTTCAAAATTTTCAAAAAAAAATTAATCTGTTTTTTTTTTTAATTTTTATTAGTTATTTTACCTTTCTTTATTTAAAAATGAGTTGATAATAAATTTTAAGGTGAATTAGTATAGTGCAAAATATAATTAGGATATTGGTAATTGTATTTGGTCAAACTCAATCAACTCCCACATTAGATGGGGTTTATGTGGTAGTTTTGAGATTTTTTAGGATAATAAATAGTTTTACAAGTTTTAGGGGTGCAAAGGTATTAACCTTTAGTAATAATAAAAATTTAGGTACATTTTACTCCTCACCCTTGATTCCGTCAAAAACTAACCGTTAAAACTTAGGATATATTTTTATGAAATCTAATTTGATGTTTCTCACCATAAGTTATAAAAGGAAAAATGGAATATATAGTTATGTTATCATTACAATAATTGTTGGAGTTTTACATCTACAAACTTTTGTTTACATATTGAAATTCATAAGAGGTGTATGTTAAAGTAATAAATACTATTTTACTATTAAAAGATTTTATACTTACAATGTATTATCTTTAACCTTCTTATTATGTGCCCTCTAATATAAAAATATCATTACTATTGTAGAAATATAATAATAGAATTTTAAGATTTTTATTTCTATTAATCTTTAAATGATTTATTTTATTTTATTTTTTAAGCATATGCTTAACTACATTTTTTATTTTATTTTATCTTATTTATAAATCCCATGTTTTTGTAAAATCGAATAGAAAAATTTTTATATTATGAGGAGATCAACGTCTAAGTATTTCACCATAGCAAATTCGCAAATTTATCCATGTTTGTTAACGTTAAAGAGATTTCATTTCATTAAGTGTCCTTTTATTTGAGGTATATGTAAACTAGTATGAACACTCCTAATGATACTCAATTGATAGGTATAATATATATAGATAGCTAATAGTATATATATAAATATATTATTATAGATAATTATATATAAAATAAATATATTATATATAATATATAACTATCAATGAGTATAGAATGTGATGACATTTATAATAGTCATGGTGTATTAGTGATGATAACAAACATATATAATCATAGAATTAAAATAAAATAAAATAAATAAGCAATAGTAAAACTTACAATCAAAAGTAATTCAAGGATAAAAAAAATGAAAAAAGAGTCTATTGATTTAACAACTTTTACTCCACTCCACCTGAGTATCTACGTTTAAGCACTATATATATATATAAACTATCAATTCAGTATATGAATGTGATGACATTTATAATAGTCATAGTGTATTAGTGATGATAACAAACATATATAAGCATAGAATTAAAATAAAATAAATAAGCAATAGTAAAACTTACAATTAAAAGTAATTCAAGGATAAAAAAAAATGAATGGAAAAATGAAAAAAAGAGTCTATTGATTTAACAACTTCTACTCCACTCCATCTATGTATCTACGTTTAAGCACTGTGCAATGCTTGCGGGATCAAGAAGGAAAAGAAAAATAAATAAATCCCACCTGATACCCACAAAAATTGCAAAGTGATTGAAACATAGAATTTTCAATCTTCACTAGCTTTTGATATTTATATGTCTATGTCTATGTCTAAGCATTGTGTAATGCTTGTGGGATCAAATAGAAAATTAAATCCCCACCTGAATCCCATAAGCATTACACAGTGATTGAAACATAGAATGAATTTTCAATCTAAAACATGTTATGGAGGTTCGCTTGTGCACCTCAATTTATACACAAAATTCTGCCATTCTCCATTAATAAGGGTTGCCTTATATGCTTTAACTTCCAAATTTGCAAAATTCAAGAACCAGATATGATACAATCCATTCCCATTCAACTTACCAAATATATCTTAATGAAACTCTCTATTATTTTGCAACTACCAAGGTTTACCTTATATGCATAACTTCCAAATACGCATATATAATTCAAAAATATCATATATTTTATACATATGTCAAATGCATCATTTTGTATTTTACATTTTAGGACTCAACAACCTTATATTTACTAGGGCTTACCTTGTATTTCACTTATTAAAAAAAAAAAAAAAAAAAAGAAGCTAAATTTATCTTTTTAAAATTTACGTTGCTTTGTATTCTAGTATTCACATATAACAAATTAAATTTTCTGATATAGTAAGTTTGATTGAATACTCAAGAAGATGAATGTGTACGATCAATCAAACATGTTATATTTAACCTTAATTTATCATGTTTTTACAACATGAATGTAGTGAGTACGATCGATCAAACATGTCAAATTTAACCCTACTTTATTATGTTTTCAAAAGGTCAATGTAATAAGTATGATCAATCAAACATGTCAAATTTAATCTTAATTTATTATGTTTTTAAAAGTTGAATGTAATGAGTATGATCTATCAAACATGTCATAGTTAGCCTTAGCCCTACTTTATTATGTTTTTAAAAGGTCAATGTAATAAGCATGATCAATTAAACATGTCAAATTTAATCTTAATTTACTATGTTTTAAAAACTTGAATGCAATTAGTACGATCAATCAAACATATCAAATTTAACCCTAATTTATTATGTTTTTAAATGGTTAAAGTAATGAATACGATGGATCAAACATGTCAAATTTAACTCTAATTTATTATGTTTTTACAACTTGATACGTTCTATAATTAGTAAGGCTTGTCTTATATGCATGATTTCAAAATATCCAAAATTTTAGAATCTAAAATTGTATTTACTATTTAGTATATAATCTATAGGGTTATTCTGTTTCGGAAATGTGACCCTAAACCCTATTTTTTACGAACTGTTAGGTTATTTTGTTTAAGTTTGTAAGGAAATTTGCTTTTATTATTCAGCAAATTCAATCAATCTAACATCCAAAATTTGTCAAAAATGTTGATAAGTTAATATATATATATGTTTGAGAATTGGCTTTCTAAAAGCTTGGTTTACAATGAACGAGTCATCCAATTTATAAAATTTTATCTTACTATAGCATCACATGAATACTATTGAGAGAATATTTTTTAATAATTTTTTTAGAGCATCAAATGACCATTTCTGTAGGGAATCTCTGACTTTTCATTTTTATGCCAGATATTCTTTGATTCGGATGTCGATTCTTTGGCCATTCTTCTTTTTGAGAAAAAAAGTTAATTATGAACTGTTTGGAATAACTTAGATGAACCCATAACAATCATCTTCATTGCTCTGGGTGAGATTGACCAAGGCACTGGAGCTTCGGTTAGATTCTTCTTCTTCTTTATCATCTTCATCTTGGAGTTGTGAAAGAATAGTCTTGAGATGGTCTTTAAGTTCTTGTTTTGTTTTGGCTCTTGCTAAGGATATTGATGCCACCGTCTTTTTCTAAAAAAAAATTGGCGATTTCAGGGGTAATTGCCTGAGTTGGATGAGGTAAATTTGAGAGACAAAGTTGAATTTTTTCTTTGGACACATGGGATGCATCATATTTATCCCACCACCTGACTTTAAATTTCCGAATCAAATTAGGGAGATTGCTAATATTTTGGACAATTTCATATTCCCATTGTAAAATCCACGAGAGGTGGAATTTTGTTGAGAAATGAAGAGATGGAGGGAAATTTGAATTTTCTTTGGAAACTTTGAATTTGAGCTTGAACTCATTGAATCCTTCATGGACAGTTAGGGGTAGGATTTCGGGAATTAATCCAAAATGATCCCACCATTGGGAGAACCAATTTAGAAATTTGAATAAAGTGTTTCTTTTGAAATAAATCATCCAGCAGTGCATGTGATGACTATTTTGTAGAAAGAGTGATCTGTTCCAGGCCCTTTGATAGTCCTAGTAATTATATCCAGTCGGATCAAAATTTTGGGAATTTTTTTTGAATTAGTTTGGGTTGGATCCCCAATCAGAAGGACTAAGGATTCTCGTGATATGAAGGGTTGAATGAGTGATAAATCCTGGTTGGTTTTTATCTTCATAGTGTTTAAACTCACAAGAGTCAGAATCAACAAGAATAAATCCATAAAATTTTTGAGTTTTCCTTAAATCTTCAGGAAAAAAATGAAAACCTTTTGGAAAAATTTGTTGAACTAATTGTTTAGGGTTTTCAAAATCATATCCTTCTTTGAAAACCAAAAGATTTGAAGAAATTCCTTTTTGAATATATTTTTGTCCTAGTTTAAGGGCTTTTAATGGTGTAGCCGCAGGAATGCCTGATATTTCAAAGCTTATTGGAAGGTTAAATTTTTGGCAAGATTACCCAACATTTTAGCTGAAAAGGTTAGAGAAAAAAATTAGGAAACAGTATGATGGTGTTATACCATATGACAATTTAACTTATGGACAATTACATAGTTTTGTCCAGAAAGTTGGAATGAAAATTTGCAAAGATGAAAAACTCGCCTACCAAGGGCAAAAAGAAAGAAAATAGTTAGGAAAAGAATTAGGAAATTTTTGTCAACAATTTGATAATCATCACAAAAATTCTTTTAGACGAAAGAAAACCAGGAAAACAATAACTTGCAAAGGTCAATGTGATAAAACCATGAATAATCGTAATAAAACCAAGAATAATCATAAGAACTGTACATACAAACCTACATTTAGGAAAAAACCTTTTCAACAAAGCAAATTTTTTAAAATAGACAAACCCACAAAACAATTCACGTGCTTTAGATGCAGTAAACATGGTCATATCGCTAAGTATTGCAAAATTAGTAAAGGAATTAGAGAATTAAGCCTTGATGAAGAAATCATACATAAAATAGAAGTGTTAATGATACAATCCTCTTATTCAAATTCAAGTGAAAAAGAAATGTCTGATGACAACCAAATTGATGAAATCGAAATCTCAAGTGAAAATGAAATAAATGTCTTAACCAAAGACCAAGAATTCCTCTTAGAAGCTGTTAATAAAATTGATGATCCTCTTTTGAGAAAAAGAGTATCCAGAAAGACTAAAAAATACCTTCGAAAAAACTGATAGGAAAATAGAAACCCATAAAGCCTATAGTTTTCAGAATATTATTGACAAATTTGAAAAACAAGAAAAAAGGAAATTAACACTTGAAGATTTAACAAAAGAAATCCAACAAATAAAAATTGAAGTTAAAGAATTAAAAGAACAACAAAAACAACATTCGAAATTACTTATTGCTAAAGAAAAGGATAAATCTGAAGATGATGAAGATTTTATAAATATGCTAACCCAAATAACTTGTCAAAAATGGCATATTCAGATAAAACTCTTAATCAATGATGAATTTATCCTAGAAACAACTGCTCTATTTGATACTGGAGCAGACTTCAATTATATCCAAGAAGGATTAGTTCCTACAAAATACTATGGAAAAACACTAGAATCTGCTAAGTCAGCTAATGGCTCAACCCTTTTTTATCAATTACAAATTATCAGATGTTAAAGTCTATAATCAAAACATTGAAAAACCTCATTTTTACTAGTAAAGAATTTGAGAAGAAGTATAATATTAGGAACACCCTTCATTATTTTAATACAACCATTTAGTGTTGATGACTTAGGGATATCCACAAAAATAATGGGCGAAGTTCTTGTCTTCAAATTTATACACAAACCAATCCAAAAAAACCTTAATATTCTCCAAGAATACTCAACGTCAAAGAAAGAAATTAATCACCTTATCCTTAACAAACAAAAACATATACACTTCCTCCAAGAAGAAGTTAAAACTAAAAGAATCAAATCTCAACTTCAATAGAATGATATCCGATCAAAGATAAAACAAATACAAAAAACTATTGAAACTCAAATCTGCTCTGACCTACCTTATGCTTTTTGGGAAAGGAAAAAACATATGGTCAGTTTGCCTTATGAAAAAGATTTTGATGAAAAAGAAATACCTAAAAAAGCCAGAACAATACAAACGCATAAAGAATTAGAAGAACATTGTAAAAAGGAAATCAATGATCTTCTACAGAAAAAATTAATTAGGAAAAGCAAGTCTCCTTGGAGTTGCTCGGCCTTCTATGTTCAAAAGAATGTTGAACTTGAAATAGGAGTTCCAAGACTTGTCATAAATTATAAACCTCTTAATACAACCTTAAGATGGATAAGATACCCAATCCCAAGCAAAAAAGATTTATTTCAAAAACTATCCAATTCAAAATCTTTTCCAAATTCGACATGAAATCTGGATTTTGGCAAATCCAAATTAAACTAGAAGATATGTATAAAACCGCATTTACTGTACCATTTGGTCAATATGAATGGAATGTAATACCCTTTGGGTTAAAAAATGCCCCATCAGAATTCCAAAGAATAATGAATGATATATTCAATCCATACTCTCAATTTCTTATTGTCTATATAGATGATGTTCTTATATTTTCATCTTGTATAGATCAACACTTTAAACATTTAAAAACATTTATTTACATTGTCAAAACAAATGGTTTAGTTGTATCAAAAAACAAAAATAAACCTTTTCCACAAGGATCCGATTTTTAGGTCAAATAATCTACAATGGTACAATCATACCTATTCAAAGATCTATTGAATTTGGTAAAAAATTCCCTGATGTCATCACTAATAAAACTCAGTTACAAAGATTCTTACGAAGTCTTAATTATGTAATGGATTTTTATCCTAAACTTAGTCAAATTTGTAAACCTTTATATGAAAGGTTAAAGAAGAATCCAAAACCATGGACAAGTCAACGCACCAATACAATCCGTCAGATTAAAACCCAAATTACCCATTAGCCTTCAAAATTGTAGAAATAGATGCCTCAGATTTGGGATATGGAGGTATTCTCAAATAAGAAAAAGATAACAAAGAACAATTTGTCCAATATACTTCCAAATTTTGGAATGAAACTCAACAAAAATACTCCACTAGCAAAAAAGTAATTTTATCCATTATCTTATGCATTTCTAAATTTCAAAGTGATTTACTTAGTAAAAATTTCTACTTCGCATTGATTGCCAAACTAATAAACATGTTTTACAAAAGGATGTTCAAAATATTGCATCAAAACAAATTTTTGCAAGATGGCAAGCAATTTTATGTGCATTAGATTTTGACATTGAATACATCAAAGGAGAAGCTAATTCCCTGCCTGGCTTCCTCACCAGGGAATTCCTTTAGGGGAGGTAACCATCATGCCACCCAAAAAGACCAACCTTCTAATCACTTAGAAACAATCGAAGGCTTCTTATGCCCAAAAGCCCACAAACATCAAATCATGGTATGAACTTGTATGTGAAGAAGAAGCCCAAGAAAAGGCCCAACAATCAAAAGGAAAGGGCGTAGCCTCAACAAGCTCTTCTCAGAGCCCAACAAATACAGAACAAATCTAGAATTGGATCAACTCTTTTCAACAAAGTCCAGAAGCAGCCTTATCCATGATTGGGGTAGCACCAAATTTACCAAAATATGAAATTTTGAAATTTCAAGATCCTCAAACTCTTCCAAAAAGCTCCCAAGAGTTTTCCCAATGTGAAAAAAATTCATTAAGTAAACTACAAAAGGCAGCTCAAATTGCTCTTTAAAAAAATAGAGAAATTGTTCCTGCGGCTACACCATTAAAAGCCCTTAAACCAGGACAAAAGTATATTCAAAAAGGAATTTCTTCAAATCTTTTGGTTTTCAAAGAAGGATATGATTTTGAAAAACCCTAAACAATTAGTTCAACAAATTTTTCCAAAAGGTTTTCATTTTTTTCCTAAAGATTTAAGGAAAACTAAAAAATTTTATGAATTTATTCTTGTTGATTCTGACTCTTGTGAGTTTAAACACTATGAAGATAAAAAACCAACCAGGATTTATCACTCATTCAACCCTTCATATCATGGGAATCCTTAGTCCTGCTGATTGGGGATCCAACCCAAACCAATTCAAAAAAAATTCCTAAAATTTTGACTCACCTAGATATAATTACTGGGACTATCAAAGGGCTTGGAACATATCACTCTTTCTCCAAAATAGTCATCACAGGCACTCCTGGATGATTTATTTCAAAAGAAACACTTTATTCAAATTTCCCAATTGGTTTTTCCAATGGTGGGATCATTTTGGATTAATTCCCAAAATCCTACCCCCAACTGTCTATGAAGGATTCAATGAGTTCAAGCTCAAATTCAAAGTTTCCGAAGCAAATTCAAAGTTTCCGAAGCAAATTCAAAGTTTCCGAAGCAAATTCAAATTTCCCTCCATCTCTTCATTTCTCAACAAAATTCCACCTCTCATGGATTTTACAATGGGAATATGAAATTGTCTAAAATATTAGCAATCTCCCTAGTTTGATCCGAAAATTTAAAGTCAAGTGGTGGGATAAATATGATGCATCCCATGTGTCCAAAGAAAAAATTCAACTTTGTCTCTCAAATTTCCCTCATCCAACTCAGGGAATTACCTTTGAAATCGCCAATTTTTTTTCAGAAAAAGACTGTGGCATCAGAAGAAGAAGAAGAAGAAGAATCAAATCGAAAGTTTAGTGCCTCGATCAATCTCGCCTAGAGCAATGAAGATGACCATTATGGGATCATCTAACTTATTCCAAATAGTTCAAAATTACCTCTTCTCTTAAAAAGAAGAATGACCAAAGAACCGACATCCAAATTAGAGAATATCTGGCATAAAAATAAAGAGTCAAAGATTCCCTCCAGAAAGAGACATTTGATGCTCTAAGAAAACAAATTATTTAAAAATATTTTCTCAATGGTATTCATGTGATGTTATAGTAAGATAAGATTTCTATAAATTGGAGGACTCGTTCATTGTAAACCAAGCTTTTAGAAAGTTAATTCTCAAACTTTCTCCTCTCTCACTCGCTTTTCATGTAACCTCTCAATGTTGTCCAAAAGAAAGCTTTTATTGTAAGTTCAAATTCCTTAAATCTTTCAATAATCTTTTAATGTTTAATCTTTCAATTCTTTAATTATTCTCTATAATCATTTATCATGTTTGATTTTAATGTTTATTCAAGTCTTTTTTTTTTTTTTTTTTTTGTATTCTTGTTTCTTTAAATTTTTGTTCATCACTTAATCTGGTTCCAGTGCGGTACTGCCGCCGTTACCTGGTTAAAAATTAATCTCACTTCTTAATACGATTTCAGTGCGACTTTGCCGTCGTTATCTTATTAAGTTGTAAGATTATTTAAGTTTTGTTTAATCTCTACATATCTCCTCTTTGTGTGCAACAATCCTGTGATCCCTCTGGTATCAAAGCCAGGAATTTATGATTGTTAAAATTTTGTTTATTAATTATTTTGAGTACCGAGTCTTTTTTGGTTATGTAGGCTATAGGATGTAACCATTGTAAGTCCCTTAGATCAACCACTGTAGGGAAAGAAATAGGTGATAAACAAAATGGAAAACTTTTCTAAATCAATGTCTACTTCCAGTTCAAATACTAGAAATGAATAGATTGTTCATTAAGAAGAGATTCGTATAAATCAAAATGAAAACATAATTGAACAAGTCACGCTTGTACACAAAAAGAAAAACAGGTCATAAGACCTCAAGATTTAAAAAAAACATTTTGATGAATGGAACATTCCCAAAATTTCTATAATAGATGTTTACAAAGAAGGAAAACTATCAAGTCTCAATAGATTAAACCTTTTAAACAAATCAAAATACATAATTAAAATAGAAGAAAAGACTCTTAAGGTAAACAATTCAACTCAATTAACTCAATTATTATCTTTATATATATGATCATATCTATATATATATATATATATATATAATTAATATATATATTATATATATGAAAGATTAATTGATAAAATTGTTGATAAATTTGAAGGTTGACATTTTTTAAACCAATTGGTGCTCATTACAAAAAATATCACATACACAGGGTTAGGTTTGTATTTTTGAAAGTACTCATTACAGGAGGCCAAAGACATGAGTTTACTATAAGAAAACGAATCTAAATGGATGGGTAAAAATATGAGATAATACTTTTAATCCCCTGGGGTTGGCCAATTTATAAACCCTCTATGGTACTAATTGCTCTCAACCCCTTTTCGCCAATGTCTATTTGTTACTTTGAACTAGAAAGGGAAATGACCCTATGCCCTCATTTAGCTATGCCCATCAATTGCAACCCAACCCCTTAATTCACTTCATAACTAGCAGCCCATATCACCCATGCTAGGTTAAACAAATATTAATTATTAAGATATAACAAATTTTAATAAGAAAATAGAAAGAAACAAAAAAAAAAAAAAAAGATCTAAAAATGGAAAAAAAAAAGAACAATGAAAAAATAAGAATATATGAAAAAAAAATGATCAAAAAATAAAAAGACTTACTTTTAAAAATTCAAAAAATTAATCAATAAAAATAAAAATTTGAACTTGCAATATGTTTTAGATTTTAGCTTTTTTTTTTTTTTTTTTTAAGTGTTCTTAATTTTTCAAAATCTTTGAAAGTTTTTTTTAATCATTTTTTATTTAGTATTTGTATTTTTAGGTTAAGGATTTATGTTATTTAAGTTTTGTTTTTTTAAATTTGTTAGTTATTTTACCTTTCTTTATTTAAAAATGAGTTTTTAATATATTTTAAAGTGAATTAGTCAAGTTCAAAATATAATTAGGGCATTCATAATTGTATTTGGTCATATTCAATCAACTCCGACATTTGTTGGGGTTTATGTGGTAGTTTTCAGAATTTTTAGGATATTAATCGTTTTACAAGTTTTAGGGGTGTAAATAATTAGCCCTTAATAATAATAAAAATTTAGGTGCATTTTACTATTTACCCTTGATTATGTTAAATTCATCTTTTTAATTTTTCGCATCTTGACCATTCTTTATTTAAAAGGAGTTGCTTTGTATTCTGATTTTCACATATAAAAAACTGAATTTTCTGATATAGTAAGTTTGATTGGATATTCAAGAATATGAATGTGTACGATCGATCAAACATGTTATATTCAATCCTAATTTATTATGTTTTTAGAACATTAATGCAGTGTGCACAATCGATCACACATGTTATATTTAACCCTAATTTATCATGTTTTTTGAACATGAATGTAGTGAGTACGATTGACCAAACATATCCAATTTAACCCTACTTTATTACGTTTTTAAAAGGTCAATGTAATAAGTATGATCGATCAAACACACCAAATTTAACTTTAATTTATTATGTTTTCAAAAGTTGAATGTAATGAGTACGATCGATCAAACATATCAAATTTAACTCAAATTTATTATGTTTTTAAAAGATGAATGTAATGAATACGATTGATCAAACATGTCAAATTTAACCCTACTTTATTATGTTTTTAAATGGTCAATGTAATAAGTATGATCGATCAAACATGTCAAATTTAGTTTTAATTTATTATGTTTTTAAAAGTTGAATGTAAAGAGTACGATCGATCAAACATGTCAAATTTGACTCAAATTTATTATGTTTTTAAAAGGTGAATGTAATGAATATGATTGATCAAACATGTCAAATTTAACTCAAATTTATTATATTTTTAATACTTTCTTGTATAATTAGTAAGGCTCATCTTATAAACATGACTTCAAAATATCCAAAATTTAAGAATCTAAAATTGTGTGTGGTATAGAATCTAAAGGGTTATTTTGTTTCAGAAATGTGACCCTAAACCCTATTTTTTACGGACTGTTAGGTTGTTTTGTTTAAGTTTGTAAGGAAATTCGTTTTGACTACTCACCCAAATTCAATCAATCCAACATCCAAAATTTGTCAAAAATGTTGAGAAGTTATAATATATATTTTTTAAAGGTTAAATTGATGAAATTGTCGATAAATTTGAAGGTTGACATTTTTTAAACCAATAGGTGCTCACTATAAAAAATGTCAAATGCACAAGAGTTAGGTTTGTATTTTTGAAAGTACTCTTTACAAAAGGCCAAAGACACAAGGGTTTACTAAAAGAAAACTTGAATCTAAATGGATGGGTAAAAAATATGGAATAAGTACTTTAAACCTTCTAAGGTTTGGCCAAATTTATAAACCCCCTATGGTACTGGTAACTACTCTCAACCCCTTTCCACCAACAGCAATGCTACAGACACCGGTGTTTTTATACCGAAATTTTGTATCGGCTTACGTGTGTGCTGAGTCAAACCATTCAGACCATTCAACGCATTTTAGCGTTATTAAATTTTGTCTAATAAATGGTCGTCCATTACATATGGACGGCCGTTCACTGATATGGACGCCTGCCCATATTATATGGACGGGAGTCCATTTACTACGGAAGGGCGTCCTGATTTAGAGGACGCCCGTCCATTTCTAAATGAAATTTTTTTTTTTTTTAAAGTTAGGGTCGGC
The DNA here is from genome assembly GCF_008641045.1 of Pistacia vera. Taxonomy (NCBI): domain Eukaryota; kingdom Viridiplantae; phylum Streptophyta; class Magnoliopsida; order Sapindales; family Anacardiaceae; genus Pistacia; species Pistacia vera. Next base: position 38,222 of record NW_022196791.1, read on the forward strand.
CGTCCATACATATTGGATGGGTGTTCATATGTTAATGGACGCCCATCCCTTAATTTTGGACGGGCGTCCATTAAATAAGGGACGCCGGTCCAATATGTAAAATATAAAAATTTTTAAAAAATCTTGGATGCCCGTCCACAATTTGTGGACGGGCGTCCTTAATTTGTGGACGGGCGTCCATATATAATGGACGCCCGTCCATAATTTGGTTTAAAAATGTAAAAAAAAAATATTTGAATGCCCGTCCATAAGGAATGCACGGGCGTCCCTTATTTATGGATGGCCGTCCATATGGAATGGATGACCGTCCATTCATTATGGACGACCGTCCATTCTTAAGGGACGGCCGACCATTCCTTATGGACGACCGTCCTTTATTTTAGGACAAGCGTCCCTAGTCTAAATAAAAAAAATTTGTGAATTAAAAATGTTTAGGCTTAAAAATTTTGGGAAAAGCGTTTAAAAACAAAAAAAAAGGGCAGCCGCGGTGTTCTTCTTCTTCTTTCTTCCATCTGCACTCTAGGTTATCTTGTTCTTCATCTCATCTGCGTGATTTGGTTCATCGTCTTCCTTATCTGAAACAACAAATCAGCCGCAGTAATACGACACTTCCGTTTTTTAATTTTTTTTAATTTTTTTAATTTTTTTAATTTTTTTAATTTTTTTTATTTTTTATGTTAGATGAATGTGTTGGATTTACATTTGTGTTGAATGGAGTTGATTTGATAAAGAGAAATCCAATCAATTTGGTGGGACTAGTTTGTGTGATTGACAAATAGAAGTGTTATATGATGCTGTTTTCTCTAGTAGTTCTTCATCTACATGTGTAATTTGTGTTTTCCAATTTTTATTTGAATGGGATTTCTTTGGTTATGTGTTATATGATGCATGCAATGATGGCTTGGATTCCATGTGTTTATGACTTTTATGTTGACCGAAATTATACATGTAGTGGTGGCTGGTTTTATATGCGTTTATGGGTTGCATTTTTGTTGAATAAAAACATGAATTGGAGGCTGGAATTACATGGTTCTGGACTGCATTTTTGGCCAAATTACATCGTTATGATTTTTTTTTTGTTTACATATTTTGATTCAGTTGTTGTCTTGTTGTTGGTATTTCCTTGTGACTGTTAGATTGGAAATAAGGCCATCCTTCAACAGATTCTTTTCATTTGGTTTCATTCCAGGCTGAGTTAGTTTTAATTTTAGATTGAAAATAAGGCCATTTCTTTTCATTTGGAAATAACTCTGACGTCCCATGCTGGAATATTCTTGCTGTAGTGTATCTATCATTTATGAATGTGTGCTTGTGACCATGTTCTTAGTTGCACAATGCAGTTCATTAAGAAGCTAAAAAAATTTTGAGCTGTTTGAGCTGTTTGATCAGAATTAGTGGTTGGGAAATCCTGAAAATTTACCCAATCTTGTGTATATAAACAATAAGTGTTTCTTAATAACTGGCTTGCTTAATGGAATTTGGCAAATAAAATGATGATTGATATTTTTTCGGATGGGCTTGGGTTAGTTTACTAGTGAATTTCCTGAGCAACCATATAAAGTCCAACTATAGTATATATAGCCTGTCAGTAGTAGTTTCCAAATTATGCACTATAGTATATATAGCCTTTCAGTAGTAGTTTCCAAATTATGCAGTATAGTATATATGGTTATGGATGGATACGTTCCTTTTCTTGATAACATCATTTTTGTATTTCTCCACCAACTTTAACTAATTGATGCATTAATTATAATTTGCTGTTTCTAAACTTGTATGGATATTGTCATGAAAGAGAGTTTGTTTTTATTGGGAGGAAAGGTTCAGCAACAAAAAATGACTATATTCTTTAACATTTTGATTAATTTCTCTTTCGATTGTTTGTAATGTGATTGATTTTGATAGTATACTGTTAAAAGTGGGATACATGGTTATGTTGTATGTGTTTTGTGTTTGTGATATTGGTTTAATGTCATAAATGTTTTGTCATATAACATGAATTACTTATGGATATGTTTTTTGCAGGGTTTTAGAAGGAAGCAGAGAATGGTAAGAGCAAAAAACACAACCACTCTGGTTGGAGGCTCTTCGTCATCTGGAGTTCAATTTCGAGACGTGCAACATAAAAAACAATACAAAGAGATGGCGAAAAGAGATATTTGTCTCGGAAGAAGTTTGGATATAGGATTTATAAGTAGTTTGGGTTTAGGTGATGAGATTAATGGTTGGATCCGGAATTTGAAATGGGAGCAGTTGGCGAGAATTACATATGACGGATATAAGCATTTGATTTACGAGTTTTTTAGTAGTTTGAAAGTTGTGGAGACAAGTACTGATGATTTACCGCCATATACAATGTTTTTTAGATTAAAGAATCAGAATTGTGTAGTGAGGCCACAGGACTTAGCAAACTGGATAGGGATTGATTTTGAAGGTTTGGATAGCGTACCTAGAACGTGGGATTCCAAACAAGCTTGGACGGATGTTTCTGGAACAGGGGTTTATCATCCACATAGGTGTAAATCAATGAAGTTAAGAAATCCTGCCATGAGAATTTTTCACAGATTTCTGACATTCACATTTAATGGCAGAAAAGAGACAAATGGAAATGTGACAGTGAAGGATTTATTGTTGATGGAAGCAGCAGTAACAGGGAAGCAAGTAAATTCAGCTAAGTTATTGATTAAAAAGTTGGGAGAGATTAAAGCAGACAAAGGTGACATTTATTGGGGGATGGTTTTTACGCTAATATGTCAGAAGTTGGGTTTTTCAGATCACCCCTTTAGATGAAGCCAATAAGATAACATTTTCTGCAAATAATATGTTAGGGGATGTCACATTGTCTAGAATGGGTTTGATTAAAAAGAATGTGTCAGGAGAATGGTTGTTGATTAGGGATGAAATTGAGGAAGAGGCAACGGTGCAGGAAGGTGTCCCTGTTCCAGAAGGGGAAAATGAAGGACGAGTTTATGTGCGGAAAAGAAGAAGAACGAGTATAGAACCTGGATCTTCTCAGAATGTAGAAGAAATGTCTTCTCAAACCTTAGACGAAATAGTAAGCAGAATTGATCGGATTGAAAGGTTTCAAGAAGAGAGTTTTTCACGTATTGAGAGGAAAATGCAGGAACAACAGGATCAGTTGCAAAGTGATTTCAACTCGTTCACATCAAGGATAGAAGAAACGGTTGACATCCTTGGGGAACGCATGACAGAAATATCCAACATGATGAAGAAATTTTCACCAGCCTCGTCCTCCTCCAGTCAGCCTCCACCCCCTACACTAGGATGAAGAACTACTGAACAATCTCCACCTTCTCAACATCTTTGTAGTTAATTAGGGAACGGACTTTTAATATTAATTGTAATTATGTGTAGTTCAGTATGTACGGAAATATATTAATTAATAAAGTTTGATTTCACAATATGTTCTCAATTACTTGAACTTCTCCAATTTCATATGAATGTTAACTCTTAGTATAAATGTTATGTACGAAGATTGTATGTGCCACAATATAATCTGAAATGAAATGTGACGATAATATATACTAAAAACATCCAGAAAAAGGATAATATATACATTTACGTTATTATTATGAATTCAACACCCTACAACCAACAGTATACTCTTATCCAACCAGCAACAGAAATGAAAAAAACTAAACAAACATACCAAAACACATATCAATACCCTAAATAGGTAACCCTGAAATGTAGAATAATCTGAAATGAAATGTGACGATAATATATACTAAAAACATCCAGAATAAGGATAATATATACATTTCTATTATTATTATGAATTCAACACCCTACAACCAACAGTCTACTTTTACCCAACCAGCAACAAAAAGAATAAAAACAAAACAACTGATTAAGCATATAGCTCAACTGCATTTGTCAGAAATTAACCACAACGCGAATAATTTCTACCGAATACAAATGCAACAATGCTCCAATCGGTTAACGATATCAAATCTCTCCCAACGAAACATGTTCATCATTTACATCCTCCTGTCCAAGACATAAATTACTATTTGTTGCGAGATTCTGAACTGGACCAGTCGACAACTGTCAATGTTTAATAACCACAATTTAGCACATGTTATAGGAAACTTAAGGTTTTAACAATTATCCAACATACATAACACATACCTGAGTAGCAACAATATCATTTGACAACACTTGAGTTCCCGGTACACTTTCAGCAATGTTGTCTCGCTCTGCTGATGATTTTTTCCCTATAAAGTAGCATAACACATTAATAATCAAATAAATATTATAATAAACTTCAAATAAGTAATTAATCTTTAAAAAACAAATATCATGTCAGAATGGGTGTATAACTCATACCAAGTCTTTGTTTTCGCAGTTTTTTATTTTTAGCCCTACGTACAATTTCGTCAACCTTCGATTGCTTTCTTTTGCATGGAGGACGACCTTTGCTGCGAGCTACCCGTGGATTATTAATTAGACTATTCCCCTCTTTCGAATGATTGTCTCCCCCTTTACTAGCAAACCCTCCCTCACTTTCCTTCTGCTCCAACTGATTTTTCACTCCAGTCATCAATTCCATCAACATGTTACAGTCTTCCTCATTGTTTGATGCCATATCAGCTACTGTCAACATTAGATTAGACAACTTCTCAAAACGCTGTCCTTCAACGTTTGTGGTCCACCTATTATAACTTACCTTGATTTTCGTATGACATCTTTTTATGTTTTTCCTCCAATGCCGTAGAATGTACTTATCTGGAATATGTGAAACCCTTTTATGAATCAACACAATAATGGCATGTCTGCATAAAATCCCTTGAATTCAAACAAATGACAATTGTAGCGAATATTACATGAAATTTCTTCAAAGTAAACCAGAAAGGGAACACGCCGATTACTATCTCCAAACCAAACATCTTCTAAAACTTGATACTCTTCATACGAATCAGACTTTTTCAGAAAAGATAATTCACAATAAATCTTCCCCGCAATCTCTTCTTGAAACTCTTTAAATTTTGCAGTTGTGTATGCATTTTGAAATTGTTTCTCAATGGGGTAATTAGTTATGCATGGTATCCAAGACTTGAAAGATCTAAAATCAGCCTCCCTCTCCTTTTCCACTTTATCTCGCAATGCATTATCATATTGTTCCACAAATTGTTTCAATGTTGTTTTGGAATTAACATATCCATCAAAAAATGCATGCATACTTTCACTACGTTGGGTAGTAGACATACCTACCCAGAATGTATCTTTAAGAAATGTAGGCACCCAACGTACTCTTTCTTTATACAATCCAGATAACCATTCATTCTCATGAAGGTTATACACATTAATGAATTTGTTCCACCGTTCTTCAAACTCTTCACGTGCCAACGAATCATACACTATATTTTGTAACGTAAACTTTATAGTTTCATATTCGTTATACCCTCTTAACTTCTCAGGCAGTTTCTTCATTATATGCCACAAACACCATCTATGTCTTGTACCGGGGAAAACAATCTCAATTGCATTTTGCATGGCCTTATCTTGATCAGTGATAATTCCATTAGGAGCAACATCCATGCATTCAAGCCAAGAACGAAATAGCCATACAAATGTCTTTGTGTCCTCATGTGAAATTAACCCACAACCTAACAATGTCGAATGTCCATGATGATCAACCCCCACAAAAGCCGCAAATGGCATATCATACTTGTTCGTCAGATACGTTGTGTCGAAGGTCACAACATCACCAAAATCTTTATATGCGGCCCTACATCTAGCATCAACCCATAGCACATTCTTCAATCAACTCTCTTCATCTACATCAATCATGTACCCGAAATTGGAATTCTCCTTTTGCATTTTCATAAAATACTCTAGCACTACCGAAGCATCTCCAACTCCAAGTCGTAGCCTTCTAACTTTTTCAATGTAATTCTTACAATCTTTTTGTAGAAATGTCAAATTCTCTACACCTCCTACCTCAACTAAACATGACTAAAAAATTTTACACGGTCTAATCCCAGCCTGATCATTAACTTCAAGCCTCCTTTTCACAAAAGGCTGTATTGTTCGGTTTACCTTGAAATATCTTTTTTTCGTCGGACTTGTAAGATCATGGTTATGTTCAAGCACAACCGATTTAATTTCCCATTTGTATTCACCATTCAAAGTTGCACTAATCCGACCCTTACAATCTGTTTTTGCAATAGGTTGTTTTTTCAAGGTATTTCTGCATTTACTTCTCTCCTTCCCAGAACAAGAACATGCCACTGTCACGTATCTCATCTCCCCATCGTCTCCTTTCTTTGACGTACATATCATTGCTTCAAAACCCATTTTATTCACATACCTTCTGTAATACTTCACCAAACTATCAACTGAATCAAACACCATTCCAGTGGTTGGCTCCACTTCTTCCTCTACACATCCTGTATCTTCTAATTCATCACATTCATTTTCCTGATTCAATGGTTTTATAATAAAGAAAATTAGATGTGAACACATCATAATAAACAATACAATACACCATATTTAAAAAAGTTTCTAACACAATTTACCTCAACATCATTGAAATGAGGCAAACTGGACTCTTCCATATTTAGTTATTTCATGCACAACTAATACGAGTTTTTGCGTTCAGGAATCTAGTTCACAACTATCACCAACAAATATTACCTATCAAACATATATTCAATCCGTCACCAATAAATATTATCTATCAAACATATATTCAATCTAAAATAGAATAGGAAACTAAATGAATATATAAAATAAGTCAAAAATTCTTTACCTTAACAAAAAAATCCTTAGTTTAACAGGTTTGATACTGACTTTTGTTTCAAGGTTATCTCGGTTATCTCTATAAAACGAGATATTGCTACTGGTGCTTGGCTGTTGAGGAAGCAACCGGCGTCGAAGCAAGGAATCACAACACGCGACGAAGGAGAAGCTAAGAAAACCAAATCGCAGACGAAGAACAAAAGAAAAACAAATGACAGAGACGAAGGAGAAGAGAAGAAAAAAATTTGACGCTTAAAAATGAAGCGTATTAAACAAGTCATTCATTAATATTAATTAACAAAACAATTTTTTCAACAAATATGGACTGGCGTCCATGTATTTTGGACAGCCGTCCATGTACATTGGACGGCCGTCCATGTACATTGGACGGCCGTCCATGTACATTGGACGGCCGTCCATGTACATTGGACGGCCGTCCATGTTAATATGGACGGCAGTCCATGTACTTGGGACTGGTCGTCCAAACTACATGGACGCCAGTCCATCTACTAGGGACGGTCGTCCCAAGTACATGGACTGCCGTCTATATTTACATTATATTTAAAAAAAAAATTTAAATAATTAAAAAATTTTACAAACTGGGACGGCAGTCCATCTAGTATGGTCGGCCGTCCTTAAAAGATGGACGACCGTCCACAACAGATGGGCTGCTGTCCGAATTTTTTTTAAAACCATTTTTTAAAAAAAAATTCACAATATAGGGACGAGCATCCATATATATATATATTTTGTTTTTAAACACAACTTTTTATGGACGGTCGTCCAAAAAACTATGAACGACCGTCCGGGATGTTTGAACGACCGTCTGGGATGTTTGGACGACCGTCCTAAAATGTTGGACGACCATCCATTTATGTCAGTATTCAATCGGTTCAATCGATCCAACGTGGCAGCTTCCACGTGTTTCGGTGAAATTTTTCGGTGCAACATTTCGGTGGATATAGCATTTTTGCAATTAAATATGGGGTATTTTATTAAAATGTGAAATCAAGTTCAAATTTAAGCAAAAGATCATGTAGTTTGAAAGTATTAAATAAATAGTAATTAAGGTTAATTAAACATGATTAGTGGTTAATTAAAATTAATGAAGAATTGTATAATCTTTTAAAAATCACAATATGTCCCCAAAGAGCCAAAATTCTTGCAAACAAATCCAAACACCTTCTTCTTCTTCCTCCTGCCATTAACGCATCCCTCCCCTGGTTGTTGTTTCTTCTAAGCTTCGTTTACATCTTCTTCTTCTTTTGCATTTTCTTCTTCATCTACATCTTCTTCTTCTTGTACATCTTCTTCTTCCTCCTTCCTATACATTTTCTTCTTCCATTGACACTATCTTCTTCCTCCGCTATTAACATCTTCTCCGCCACATATCACTTTCCTCCTCCTCTTCCTGACATTTCATCCAAGTATGTGTATCTCCCCTTTCCATTTTATAATTCGATTTACAAAGATTTAATGATGGATTGGGTTTGGGTTATGATTTTGATTTAGTTGTTGGGTTGTGTTTAATGTAATGCAAGTTGAAATGTGTTAAATTTGTTGAATATTTTCTTGTATTGTGGGTAGCTGGGGGTGGTAGCACCGATTGTAGGCAGAGATGACTAAAAATATGTTCTGGATATGATGGATAGCTCAAGTGGTCTGATGTATCGCTTAAGCGATCTCATATGTCTGGTATAATGCAGATCATAGATCGGTTAAGCGATCAGGTATATGGCAGAAGATTGCTTAAGTGATCAGGTAAATGACAGAAGATCGCTTAAGCGATCAGGTAAATGACAGAAGATCGCTTAAGCCATCTGCTATAAGTCTGGTGCATGGCAGCATATCGTTTAAGCGATCAGGTAAATGACAAAAGATCGTTTAAGCGATCCAGTAAGCGATATACCAGATCGCTTAAGCGAAACACTAGATAGCTCAAACGACTCTGCAGATACTTTTTAAAGTCTTTCAACCCTTAATACATCAGTTAATAATATTTTTTTTCTTGCATTATAGGTACTTGGTTATTATTAAACATGGGACAAGCTGTTTTGGGTGTTGAATATTTTGGTGAGTGTGTGGAGGAAGAAAGTTGCTAGAAGTGAATTGGGAAGAGCAAAGAAGTTATACTAATTGTTGTGAGCACAAAGGTTAGTGTTGATGAGTTGATTTATGAAATAGTTAGAAGAGGTGATTTGAGTTGCTCACGTAGTGATATAGTTGTGAAGTATGTTTTAAGCAGAGTTCTTGAACATTATAAGGTACCTCCTGCTATATTAAAGTCAGATGAAGGTGTGAAATTATATATGATTGATGTGGCCGATAATGGTTCGAGGTTGATAATGGTTCGAGGCCGATTTTAAGGGTTTCTTTTGTAGATAAACCGTTGGAAGTTGGTTCAAAGGAAGAGGATAATGAGGAAGTTGGTAGAAAGAATGCTGGTTTTAATTTGAACTACGAGGGCATTGATTTCTTAGTTGAAAAATTATAAGTAAGCAGTGATTTGGGTGGTGAGGAAGACACTGTAGAAGAGGTTGGTCATCTACGACAGAATGAAAATGTTAAGGAGGAGGACCCCGTAGTGTTCCCGCAAATGTAGAGATTTCTTTAAATACAAATTATGTAGAAAGTTTAGTTTGTGAAGAAGAGAACACTATGGTCCTTTATGCAGGTTCAAAGGGGGCAATTGTAGGTAGTAGTGAATTAACTCATGTTTTTATAGGTGGATCGGAGTTGCGCATAGGGTATTTATTTGACAGCAAAGAGGAAGTGCTGAGGAAGCTAAAACTTGTTGCCGTGAGAGGTAATTTTGAGTTCATCACCAAAAAGTCTAATTCATCGGTTGTGACGGTTGCATGTCGTGACCGAAAGTGCAAGTGGCGGGTTTATTGTAGAAGGTTGGCGGAGTCCGAAAAATTTATTGTTAGCACATATACCTGTGAGCACACATGTGGTTTGGGACATATTTCAGGTGAGCATTGACAAGCCTCCACTGATGTTATTGGACAATTTGTCAAAAGTCAGTTCGTTGAAGGGAAAGGTCTATCTCCTAAAGACATTCAGAGACTTGTGCGCACAGAGTTGGGATGTGTTGTTAGTTACTGGAAATGCTGGAAATGGAGACAACATACATAAGATTTTGTGAGGGGCATGTCGAAGCACAGGTATGCAGTATTAGAAGCGTATCATCATATGCTTGAGTTGACAAACCAAGACAGCAAGACGGCTTTGAAGTGGGACAAGAATATAAGTTTTAAATATTTTTTTGTTGCTTAAAGTTCTGCTATAAGGGGTTTTGTAAACATGAGAAAGGTGTTGGCTGTTGATGGTTGTTTTTTGATGGGAAAGTATGGAGGTGCATTGTTGGTGGCCACTGCACAGGACAGTGAGAATCACACATATCCCATTGCATGGTGTGTGGCTGACTGAGAACGACAAGTCGTGAACTTGGTTTTTTCAGCAATTACGTACGATAGTGCTTAACAGTGACGAGTTGTGCATAATATCCGATAAGCACAACTTTATTAAGAAGGGGATTACGACTATTTACCCTAAACCACATCACGGATTCTGTATGAGGCACCTTAGTGAGAACATAAAACAAAAGTTTAGGTGTGCTGCCATCCTTCTAACATACTACATGGCAACAAAAGTTTATCGAGTTGATGAGTTCAAGGAGCACTTCCGGCAAATCTGAATCAAGAATGATAGAATTGCTAAGTATCTTAAGCGTGATATTGATTTCGAGCAATGGAGTAAAGCTTACTTTCTTGGAAGAAGGTTTGATGTCATGCCCATAAACATAGCTGAGTCCATAAATTCGAAGCTGTTAATAGAAAGAGAGTTTCCAATAGTTACCCTTTTTGATGCAATCCAGAGGACATTGTCATGGTGGTTCCATGAGCGTCGTATAGAGTCAGATAATTTTACCACAACCCTTGTTCCGTAAACTAAAAAATTATTGTGAGAACGTATGAAACTGTCAAATGCATTGTTTGCCTATCCTCTTAATGCTCAAGAGTTCACCGTGCGCGGCTATGGTCCGGATGCCCTAGTTAACCTTCTTACTAAAACTTGTAGTTGTAAAGTGTTTGACATTCAACGTTTACCTTATCCTCATGCACTAGCAACACTGTAACGCCCACATGGATGTACGTAATTTAATTTATGTTCTTATGCCTTTAGTTGATTTTTGCTAAGGTTATTTTGAGAAAAATGTGAAGAAAATCCCTTAAACTTTCATTAGGGGTAAAATGGTCTTTTCACTCAAAATTAGTTGAAAAATTGGGGAGTGAAAAGAGATAGAATTTCATGGAGAATGCAATAAAATGAGGGCATTATTGTAATTGACTAAGGGATATAGATGAAATTTCAAAGAAAGAGCAAGGGCAAAATGGGAAGGCATGTGTTAATTGTAAGTTAATAAGGGTTTGGGTTTAGAAAACCCTTCATTTTTTCTTCTCCACTGCCATTCCCATTCACCACTTTCTCTCAACTCTTCTTTCAATATTTCAAGAATTTTACAGGGCTTTTTGAGTAGTTTGGGGTAGAAAGTTAATCTAAGGCATCCTAAGGTAAGGATTTTTGCTTTAGATGTGAAGTTTTGCTTATATATGTATATTGAAGTCTTATGGTTTTATTGTTTAAAGTTGTAGAGAAGAGACAAGCTATCAAAGGAAAGGAAAAGTGTTAGTGAAATCTCTCCATTACAAGGTAAGTAAATCCTACCCTAAGTATGATTTAAATTATGTTGTGTAAAGAACTTTCTTTATGCATATATATGTGTTATATGTAGAATTGTTGATGGATTTGGTGTTGAATAATGATTAGAACCTATCCATGAGAAGTTGTGTTGGTGTGGTTGTTATTTGATGAATGTTTGGATGAGATTTGGAAGAATTGAAGTGAAAATTTTGAAGTGTGTATTTTGGGCAGATTTGGTGTTAATTATGGAGGAGTTTATTCCAAATTTTTGGTGGCCTAAAATAGAGATAAAAGTGTAGCCAAATTAGTGTTGATTTGTGCACATGAATTGTTTGATGAAATGCCAAGGAGAAGTGCATGTATGAGTATGATTATGTGTTACCTTGGGATGTGTTTGTAGATGGTAGAGAAGGACATGTTTGCATTCCATAATGCATAATTGCATTTAAATATGTGAAGTTAGAAAGAATTATAAGCATGAAACCATCTACATGCATACATATTCATAAGAGCATAAAAATGCCCTAAAATATGTTAAAGAGAAAATAGAAAGAAATGAGAATATTAAAGATATTCAAATCTGAATTTTTCTTAAAGAAGTGTAAAACAAGATAAAAAGAAGAGAAGGTTGTTGCGATGGGGAGCCGTGAGTGACATAGTCCCACATGCACACCGCCTTTAGTGAGCGGCCTCAGAATTCAGAAAGAAAAAATGTACATTCCGTTAGAAGTGTGTGTGGATGAGGACTGTACCCAGAATTAGAGAATTCACTCACACGGCCAAGGCTCCAAATCCATGCCTCGACCGAGTCCGATCGGCAAGAATAGAAAGAAAGAATAGAAAAGAAAGAAAGAAAGAAAAAATAGAAAGAAAGAATAGAAAGAAAGACTAGAAAATAAAGAAAGAAATAAAGAAAAAGAAAACAGAATAAGAAAAATAGAAAAGAAAATGCATAATTTATGCATTTGTGCATTGCATCATGAATATGCATAATACCATGCTCATTATAATGGGTAGTGAAAAGTTTAGAAAACAGAGAGAAAAACAGAGAGCAAAACAGAGAAAGAATAGAGAAAGAACAGAGAGAAGAACAGGGAAACAATAGAGAATAATCGGGAAATGTGATGTAAGGAAAGAAAATTTGAAATTTTAAGCAACTGAGAGAGAGAAGGGTAGCATAGTGGGTTTACTTACTGAGCCATTAGTGCTCACTCCATTGTTTTTAATGTTTTGCAGGTAATAGGTGAGTTGAGGTCGCTCGGAACATCACGCAGTGGAAGGGTTGGGCTACACTATCAAGTTGCTATTTTTGAGAACATTTTGTAAATATTTGTATATAAAAAAAAAATTAAATATGGGCTCATACTTTATTAGTATATATATATGTGTACTTTCTTATATATATTTTTAATGCGTTTTAGTGATTATTTTATGAGTATACTAGCTAGAAAGAAAGCATTCCAAGCACTAAACCAACGGAAGCTGGATTTTGGTTCAAGAATTTATATGGAACTTTGCTTCCCTCTTTATATGGCAAATCACTACATGTTGGCTTATTCGGAAACAATATATCCAATTCCTCCAGAAGAGCAGTAGGTGGTGCCGCCAAAGTTGGTTCACATTATCATCCATCCGCCATTCAAGAAGACAGAAAAGGGGAGAAAAAGAGTTAAGCATATTCCATCAGCGTATGAGGTTCTTCGGGGGATGAATAAGTGCTCAATTTGCAAGCAAGCTAGCCACAAGAGAAGCAGTTGCCAAAATTGATCACATGCAGATCCAAAAAATTAGGTTCGAATTGATCAGTAGCAAGAAAGCAAGCAATTTGCAAATAAGATTGGATCGCTTAAGCAACATAAGATCGCTATCTGCAGATCTGAACAGGAGATTGTTTAAGCGATCTATTGCTCATATCAGATCTGGTGGCCACTAGATGGCTTCAGTGACATAAGTCGCTTAAGCGATCTTTTCTTATATGCAGATCTGACAAGCAAATCGCTTAAGCGATCTGATGAAGTTATTATGTTTCTCTTTTGTGGTGCATTAAACTGATTTTATGTCCCTGTATTCCAGCTATGTCATCAAGAAGAAGGATAAAATCGAGAGAGTTGCCAAGGCTAACCGTTGAAGAGTTGTTTTAATTTTTTATGTTTTAAATTTTATTGTTACCTTGAATAAATCATCTTTTATAACGTATTAAATCAAATTAATTATTTTTTATTTTCATCAATTTTAAAAAAGGTTTAAGTTAGTAAAATTTCGCATATTACCTCTGAACAGCACTGATAGATACCCAAAGAAGCAAGACAAGCAAAATATATATTATCAACATCATTGTCGCATCAAGACAATCAATCAATTTATTGAATTAGTCACAAGTGTGGCACATTAGTAGAAACGTACCTCATTTCACAAATATGGATGGTTATGATTGAATATAAAGCTCAGCCACAATATAGAATATAATTTCTCACTCAAACGTGCACAATATCAAAAGTTCGGCAAGATAAGAAGAAAAATAGAGTGAGGAATCACTACGATTGCTTAAGCGACCAAGGGTAAAAACGAAGAATCGCTTAAGCAAAACCTTAAATCACTTAAGCGATCGTGCATCTGGGAAAATCTTGATTCTGCCCTAGACTTGATCGCTCAAGCGATCCCAAATTGCTTAAGCGACCAAGGGTAAAAGCGAAGAATAGCTTAAGCAAGACCATAAATCGCTTAAGTGATTGTGCATCTAGGCAGATCTTAATTCTGCCTCGGACTTGGTCGCTTAAGCGACCAAGGGTAAAAGCAAAAATCGCTTAAGCGAGACCATAAATCGCTTAGGCGATCATGTATCTGGGTAGTTCTTGATTCTGCCTCGGACTTGATCACTTAAGCAATCCAAAATCGCTTAAGCAACCAAGGGTAAAAGCGAAAATCACTTAAGCAAGAAAGTAAATCGCTTAAGCGATCATGCATTTGGGCACATATTGATTCTGCCTTCTACATGATTGCCTAAGCGACCAAGGGTAAAAGTGAAGCATCGCTTAAGTGATCCTGATCCTCGCTTATACGTGATTGCTTCAAGGACTAGACGTGATCGCTTAAGCGACTAAGTCTGAACATACTGGATCACTTACGAGAGACCTAGGATCGCTTAAACGATCCATTGTAGTTGGATGACCTTTATTCTACCTTTGCCTTTGACAAGATCGTGTAAGCGATTTATTATCGCTAAAGCGACCAAGGCTAAGTAGATAGGATATCTTAAGTGAAACCATATATCGCTTAAGCGACACCATATATCGCTTTAGTGATTAAGGGTAATTTACTTTGATACTTTAAAAACATTCTATACTTTAATATTTCTTTTCCTTGTTTATGTGCCATGTTTAATATAGACGTAAAAGAACTAATTTAATTAAAATATAATTTTGAAAAAAAAATCGATTAAATGATATAAATAATCAAATCAATTGACACAAGACAGATCATGGTCCACTGAACTGATCATACAGTCAAAATTGAAGTTTATTTCAATCTAATCATTCTCAAATACATCATCTGTATTTATGAAATCAGATACGTTTCTATTAACGTGTCATGCTAGTGCGTTATGGCATTCATCCATATATCATACGGTTGTAACCTTAATATGTGTTGATGGAATTAGGTTGCAAATAATTCTGCTTAATTGGCCTTAATAAGTGTTACTAACCGATGTCGCTTAACACTAATGTTAATAATCATATGATATTGTGAACATCCGAAGATCACATTAACGTCACTTAATATGGGACAACTTATTCCAAAAAAAAAAAAAAAAAAAATGGAATTGCTTAAGCGATCCTGTCATCGCTTAAGCTATCTAGTGTTGATAAGCTTTCATTGCTTAAGCGATAGCGTTAATCGCTTAAGCGATCTTGTGAAAGGCAATAAAAATAATCCGAATACATTTGACCGCTGAAGAGATTTCATTTCTCGCTTAAGCGATCCTGTGTATTTAGCCTTAGTCGCTTAAGCGATCTAATACCATCGCTTAAATGATCACGTACAAGCAAGACTCAAGATCACTTAAACGATGCTTCACTTTTACCCTTAGTCGCTTAAGCGATTTTGAATCGCTTAAGATATCAAGTCCGAGGCAAAATCAAGATCTACCCAGATGCATGATCACTTAAGCGATTTACGGTCTCGCTTAAACAATTCTTCTCTTTTACCCTCGGTAGCTTAAGCGATCAAGTTCGAGGTATAATCAAAATCCGCCCAGATGCACAATCGTTTTAGCGATTTTTTGCTTTTACCCTTGGTCGCTTAAGTGATACCAAATCGCTTAAGTGATCAAGTCTGAGGCAGAATCAAGATCTACCTAGATACACGATCGCTTTAGCGATTTATTGTCTCGCTTAAGTGATTCTTCGCTTTACCCTTGGTCGCTCAAGTGATACTGGATCGCTTAAGCGATCAAGTCCAAGGCAGAATCAAGATCTGTCCAGATGCATGATCACTTAAGCGATTTATGGTCTCGCTTAAGCAATTCTTCGCTTTTACCCTTGGTCGCTTAAGCGAGATCAAGTCTGAAGCAGAATCAAGATCTGCCCAGATGCACAATCGATTAAGCGATTTATGGTCTCGTTTAAGCGATTCTTCGCTCCGAGGCAGAATCAAGATCTGCCCAAATGTACGATCGCTTAAGCAATTCTTCGCTTTTACCCTTGGTCGCTTAAGCGATACCAAATCGCTTAACTGATCAAGTCCGAGGCAAAATCAAGATTTGCCCAAATGCACAATCGCTTAAGAGATTTTTTGCTTTTACCCTTGGTCGCTTAAGTGATTTTGAATCACTTAAGCGAGATGCACGATCGCTTAAGCTATTTATTGTCTCGCTTAAGCGATCCTTTATAGAAAACCCTTTATCGCTTAAGCGATATATGTAGTCTCTTATACATCGCTTAAGCGATCATGGACAATACGTATTTTTTCCAGCTTTTCTCCTTAATTTTGACAAACTAAAATCACCAACACATATTAATTCCATATTTTCTCCTGAATTTGACAACCTAATTGCATCAACACATCAATGTCATGTAACAAGAATACTAAATAAACTTAAACTCAAAAGAGGGAGAGAAATACTGAATTGCTTTTGTATTAATCTGAAATGTGTCAATTACAACATTATATACAACAAATAAATCTTCTATATACACCGAAAACAAAAGCAAGTCCGGCAGCCTCCATCCCCCCTCTTCATCATTCTCTTCAGCCACTTCCCCATCCTCCAAAATTATCTAGCACACCTTCAGCATCAGCAACAACAACGACAACCTTTTCGTCTTCTTCTACAGCACCCCTTCCAACATTATCTAGCCTTAGCCTTGGCCTTGGCCACAAAGCATACATAACACCACAACCCAAGTATCAACAGCCTGATGCCTAACAACACCAGCTGATCCAATTCATGACAATCCAATTATTCAAGACAACCTAATAAGACAGCATCACATAAACTACAAAATTCTAAGTCCAACTTCCATACCTTTTGATGACAACATCAACAATGACTTGGATTGGGTTCTAGTCAGTCAAAAGGGATCCATATGCCCATCGAAGCATTCAACAGCCCAGCGCTCCTGACAGTTGCTCATTGTTTCGTCATTCAAGCCATTCATCGGGGTGTTGGTCATGTCGAACTCAATAAATTTCAGTACATATGTTGCACAATCAACACTGCAATAGGAGAAAGACATTAGCATTAGAATCAGCTTATAGAACAATTGTATTATGTAAGTTTTATACAAAATTTAGATTTAGTTATTTGTCGAGATGGGAAGGCGCCTAAGTGGCCACTTTCCCGTCAGTAGTTCATCACCCAAGTGCTGAAACATCCCGCTATCGCGCAATAACCATAGGAACAATACACACAGTGGTTGCAACTCTGTCTCCAACTACCTCTCTCGACAAATACTAGGGTTGCAGTTAAGGATCTACAGCAAGCCCTTCTCTAATAGCGCAACAACTGTTATCTAATGCATATCCTTGATGCTCATGAGGCAGTATACTCTTTTAACGTTTGCCCAACTATTGTCATGTTTGGGCATTTCCCCCCGTACATACGGCATCATCCGGTCATCAAACTAAAAATCATTAGGGATATCGTTGAAGTCATATGTGGCCAATCTTTTCCGCTTGCCTCCCTTTGTTGCACCTCTACCAATGGCCTTTTTCATTAAATTGTCATATGTAGTTACTAGCGTTTGGCCAAAGGCCACATCGGTGATGGCACAGTGTGAATACAAAATATCACCATTACTGCTCTGTCGTAGCCTCATAAGTACCAATACCTCATCGATGTGCTACATCAAATAAAGACAACATGATAAGTATACAATACCTCATGGAAAACATAAGCAAAAATAAGGAAAAATTAGGGAAAATAACTCACCGAGTCATCGAGTCACCTGTCTATCGTTAACATCTTTTCAAACCATTCACAGGGATAACCCCCGATCTTGCACTTTACATACCCATCACTTCTAGAATCATTGTAATAGGCATAGAAGAGTTTTTTCTTTTCGTCATCTATTGGCTTATACAAATCGACCTTTAACTCCTCGATTTTCACTTGCCCACTTCCTCCGCCTTCCTCCTCCATTTTCACTTCCCCACTTCCTTCGCGTCTTGCCTTCACTTCCCCACTTCCTCCGCCTACTTCTTTACCCTCCTCATCCATTTTTGGTTCTCCACTTTCAAGGACTTCCTAATTTTTTTATTTGTTTTCCTCTTCTTTCCATACGTTACTGCTGTGTAAGGAGAAATTACATGCTTACTCTTTCGGCTCTCTCTTTTATGCTCAGGTTGCACTTCAACCACTTTCAATACCCCACCAACTTCCTCCTCCACCCTACCAACTTTCTTCCCCACCCTATCAACTTTCTCCTCCACCCTATCAATCTTCTCCTCCACCCTTTTCATCCACTCTTCCATCTTCTCAAACCTCTCATAAACGGTTGTTGTAAAACTCTCAAACAGACCGTTTATAAGGTCAACCACCTCATTCTCCCAACCCCGACGCCTCGCCAAAGTGGTACTTGTTTTACCAATTTGCTAGTCAAGTAGAGGCGTCTGAACCTCTTCATCCTCCTCCTCCTCCTCCCTCCTGCCTATTGGAGCTTCATCATCCCTAGCATCAACAACATTCTCAAGCAGTGGCCCTACAATTGCACTCACATGCGTGACCCCTTCTAGGTCCCGCATTAGGCGGTCTATCCCATCATCTGCTTCATCCTTTAGTGCTTTGAATGATGTAACATACTCCTCTCCCGCTTCACCCTCAGTAGTGGTAAGGAAGTGATGGATGACTCCCTGCAATAAGAAAAAAAAATAATCAAATTTAAGCCATATTTAAAAGCAAGTGCATAGTCAAAAGATTAATCCTTTAATCTTACCCGAGCCACTTGAATTTCCATATCTATTATGTCGTAATCCCAATGGGTACACTTCTCGATGTGCCACCGCAACATCCTAGGAAATTATGGTCGCTCATCCGAAGTCTTCATCCTCCCCCCACCTTAGCCAGGATAGGGACGGCCTCATACATCCAAGCCTACATTGTAAAAAAAAAGTTTATATCATAATTAAAACACATAATACAAAAAATATAACAAAAAGCTATTAATATTTACCTACATTGCCCATGGGAAGCCAAACAAATTGGACGTGCTTGGTCTATTCTTCTCGACAGATTGGCGTTACTTTAACGCAATGTCTTTTCCTTGTAGAGAGTCCATGGTTAGCTAAAATGATACCCGTCCCCACGGATAAGCATTAAAGAAGTCTATGTTGCTTGTAAACTTCACCCAATCCATATTAACGACTTTTGTTGAGTTAGAAACCATTAGGATCTAATGCACGAACCATACTAGGCACATCTTTAACCTCTCTAAAGAGGTATACCTATTAGAGTAGATGCCCTAGAGCCAATCAATTATTGTAGAATTGACTCTTTATAATAACGTTCATTGATCAATAAAAGGCATTTTATTCTATATCGCGTAAATCATCATTGTATGTATTGATATATGTCCTTAGAATGGTAGAACCGTGACGAGGGTATCAAGTGTTTCAAATCTTGATAGTGAGAACCCTATGAGCCCATATGGTGGCCATTCTAGAAATGTCTGTAGCCCTAGTATTATTCTGAAGTAAGGGCATAGATAATACAGTAAGGCTATCATAGTGTTGAATGACCATGTCGAAAGGCAGTGACTGATCTCACTTGTCAAGGTTGTTTGGTGACAACCTGCTGCAACACATGGGTGCTTGTTGTAGGCAAGTTCACTGGACTGACCCACCAGAGGATTCCATATGGATGGTAACCCCAGTGTCTATGGAACAAATCCTCTAACGAATGACGATGCATGTGATCCTTAGACTTGAGATCATCGGAGTGCCTTGTGCACCGATTGGTATAGTTTGACACTATCCTAATGCATTTCTATTCAAAGCTATCAATACGGTGGTGATTGGCTACATCAAGGAGTGTATTAAGACTATGGTGGATAGACAGAGGATTCATCACTCCTGGGTACGGGAGAAGTTATCTCATGGTGCAATTCAGTAAATGGCAATGATACTAAAACTGTGGCCATAGTGGGATTGAGTTGTTGCTCTATCCGGTTTATAATACAAGTCATTGGTCTAGTAACTGAATACACAATATCGAGAGTAACCGAAGGTTGACACTATTTCTATGCCTCAGTCTCGTCGAGATAACGGATGATGAAAGGATCGAATTGTACTGTAACCATATCGTTGATAGGTAGCTACTTTGCTGAATCAGAATCTATCGAGTGGCCATGATGCCTTGCTAGGAGTCAATCTTGGTCTGTGTTTAGTGAGATTATTAATTGATATTAATCACAATACTACACACTGTCGGTAAGATGAGGAGCCTATGGGTCACACACATAGAAGATAATTTAAGAGCCAGAAAGAAAGAAGGGTGTTTTCATCTTTTTAGGCAAAAGGGTATTTTGGTAATTTCACAGTGCAATTAAATTTGCTGAGGTCGTAGCCTTTATTTAATTTGTTAGAAAATTTAAATAAGTGAGACTACGTTTAAATATGTATTCACATATATTTAAATAAATTATAATTATTGTTAAATGTTAATATATTAAATATATATATTAATTGATTTTAATTGAGATAATGATAAACAAAATTAAAATATCTAAATGGGAGTGTTTGGAAACAAGGGGTATTTGGGTTGGAGCCCAAGCCTATTCCATAATGGAATCGGGCAATTAAACTTGCACTATAAAAGAAAAGGTTTAATTGAGAGAGATTAAGATTTTTCATTATTTCATTTCACTCATTGAAAGAAAACTTTCTAGCCCCAAAAACACTCTCCCACGCCAGATTGCTTTTTACTTAGAATCAAAGTATTCTTTGATTTTTCTTTCTTGCTTCTTAAGGCTAAAGAGGATCTAGCAAATCCCTCTTTAGTTCCCTACTATTATCTTCGTGTGAACTGCATCGATTCGATCGTACACTTGGGTCGGTAGCGAAACCCATTCCGAGACAAGTTGGAGGAGCCTCCAAACGTGGGTATGGTTTCTAAACCTTTAAACTGATGTTCTGTAGATTCAATTATAATGTATAAATTGTAATTTTTGTACCCTGATCTTGGTTCTAAGGAACGATCTATCATGTTATTAACTTTTGTTTTTTCGCTGCGTCAATGGATCGTTTCGTAATAGTGGTATCAAAGCCTAGGGTACCGGATTTTATAGTTTTTATGAATGGTTGATTACATGTATTTGATTGATAACATGTTCCCTTGATGAATCTGCACAAAATCTTCCATGAAAGCTTGTTATTTTGTTAAATCTGCAAAATCTGAAAATCTACTGTTGAATGAATGAATCAATTGATAAATTGGTTTAATAATGTGTTGACGAATGTTACATTGGTTGGTTGGTATCCTTGTCGAATGTTTGTGCGTTCGATTTGATTTGGATTCGTGTTATTACATGAAAAATTGCAAAAAACGTGAACTGTGCATTTTGGGATTTCCAAACTTTGCCGCAGCGAAGCTAAATACTGGAATTATTCGCCGCAACGAAGCTAAAATCTTCGTCGCGACAAAGTCTGTTGTTGTCCCAATTCTGTATTTTTTGCGAAGGGACCAAACTACAGTTTTTAATAACCTATAAAGCCAATAATCATTCTGGACATATAAGAGGGTAATTAATTAATAAACCCACCTAATTCAAAAATTGATTGTTTTTGAAATGTATGCTATGTACCTGTTTGTATATTGCATGGTGCCCGGTACATGAGCCCTATGACCTATGGTGAATGTTTTAAATTATTTTGGGTATGTATAGTTGTAATTTTTAAAAATAGGGCCTGCGTGTCCTGCCTTCCATCCACTTCTTGATGTACATTCTCTTCTCATCTCATTCCCTTCGAATGTAAATTGAGGTTTCTAAATTTATTGATGTAAAATTACTTTAAGATTAATTTTATTGTAAATTTAGTATGATGTTTTTTGTAATGTACTTGAGGCGGAACAAAGGAAGAGGCAATCGTACTTGAAGACTCAAGATATTCATTACAGGACCCCTAGGTGACCTACCGATTCCTCTAAGCTCGAGGAAATCGATTTTAGTTGAGCCATGTACCAGCATGTTTTAATATTTTGTTTAGAATGCATGCTAAGGTTGAATGTTCAATAACATGCCAAACAATGTCATTCTAACAAAGATAATAATCTAGTGAGATATTAAATAACAAACCCTCAATTAAAGTATATTAAGTCACATAAGCCTTCCATCACCATGGTTTTAATCAAACCACTGTTCGTCGAAACCTTGTTCACCAAAGCGAAGGGTACACTTCTACCAGTGGGAGGTTAAAATGCATTGGAGTTTTCCTTAATGGTGATGGGTCGACTTAAAATGATGGTTTTGCTTGTTCGTCAAAGCGAAGGTTGATAAACACGTCATAGGCATAGTAGAGCAGTACACATATTGTGTGTACGTGGTGACATGTAGTGTCCACTCTACTGATACTGAGAATCATACTTGAGGACGATGGCATATAATGTCCATTGGATTGTGTGATTGGCTTGTTGGCTTTTTCACATTTGAGGTTGATAGTAGGAGCTATCGACTGGTGTGGATTAAGTTTGTTGGCCTACCTAATCAACTCATTTTGGCTTGTTCGCTAAAGCGAAGGTTTGAAATGGGAAGGATGGGACCTCAGTCCACTAGGAAAGTCAACGGGCCTTCCCAAGTTAATAGTGAGGACTATTGACTTGAGTAAAATAGTGGGAGCATAGTTTAATAAAAGACCATATTAAATAATAATGAACTTTAAAATGACTTTATCTTTTCTGCAATTGTAGATTCACCAAAAATGAGCATAATGAAGCTACGACCGATAATCGAGAAAGAAAACAGGTTGGATGGATCCAATTTCTCATACTGGTATCGTAATCTTCGGATTATATTCAAGTTGGAAAAGAAATTGTATATCCTTGAGAAGCCATACATGGTTAAGCCTGATCCTGATGCCACTCAGGAAGTAAAGGATACTTATCAAAAGTTCCTTGATGATGCTGATGGCATTCAATGCTTGATGTTAGCATCGATGACATCAGTGCTGCAAAAGCAGCATGAGAATATGGACGCTGCTGCCATCATTCTACACCTCAAGGAGCTTTTCGAATGAGTGCTGGACATGAAAGGCAAGGTGTCGAAAGCATTGTTTGGGACTCGTCTGACTGGGGGAGCCCAAGTTGGTCCTCATGTGCTCAAGATGATCGAGCACATAGAGAGACTGGAGACTTTGGGATTTGAGTTGGATATAGCAAATGGATTTGATTCTGTAATCCTTGCCCAACTCTTATGCACCGTTCATAATAAACTTCAATATGAACACGATGGTGAAAACCCTGTCGGAACTTTTGAACATGCTGAGGACTACAGAGCAGGACTTGAAAAAGTCCAAGCCTATTTTACTGGTTACTATCAGTAAAGGAAAGGGTAATGGCAAGGGTAAGGCCAAGGCCAAAACCAAGCCCAAGCCAAAAGGGCAGGTTGCTCTTGGGCTTGAGAGTGGCATAGGGAAGGGCAAAGTAGTCTACTTCTTTTATGGCAAGCCTGGCCATTAGAGGAAACACTGCAAGGCTTTCCTCACAAGCAAGAATAAGTCAGATGCTACGACTTTAGGTATATTTATGATTGAGATTAACTTATCTCCCTCAACATCTTGGGTCATTGACACAGGATGTGGTACTCACATTTGTACTGATGTGCAGAGACTAACGTAGAGTAGAGTGCTCGCCAAGGGAGAGGTGGACCTACGAGTTAGAAATGGAGCACATGTGGCTGCATTGGCTGTAGGGACTTACTGTTTATGTTTGCCTACGGGCTTGTTGTCGGAACTACATAACTGTTATCACGTACCTTCTGTTTCTAGAAATATTATTTCAGTATCCGCTTTGGATAATTTAGGGTATCATTTTGAGATATCTAATGGATTGTTGTCCTTTAGTTTGAATGGTATTCTATTTGGAATTACAAGGTTATATAATGGATTATATGTTCTTGATTTAAATAATAAAGATATTCTCACTGTTGAAACCAAGAAAGCTAAACATAGCGATCAAAACCAGACATACCTCTGGCACTGTAGATTTGGTCATGTTAATAAGACCCACATTGTAAAACTTCAAAGGGATGGAGTTTTGGACCCTTTTGACTTTCAGTCATTTGAGGTATGCGAGTCATGCCTCTTAGGCAAGATGACCAAGTCTCTTTTCATAGGACAAGGTGAAAGGGCTACTGAGCTGTTAGGCATTATCCATAGTGAAGTATGTGGTCCACTAATAGTTAAGGCCAGAGGTGGATATTCATACTTCATCACATTTACTGATGATTTCAGTAGATATGGTTGTGTCTACCTCATGAGACATAAATCTGAAGCCTTTAATAAATTCAAGGAATTCAGGAATGAAGTACAGAATATGTTGGCCAAAAGTATTAAAGATGTTCGGTCGGATCAAGGAGGTGAATACTTAAGCTCAAGGTTTTCTTAATACCTAAAAGAATGTGGGATAGTATCACAACTCACCCCTCCTTATACACCCCAACACAATCGAGTGTCAGAAAGGAGGAACAAGACCTTACTAGATATGGTTAAGTCCATGATGAGTTTTAGTGATTTACCTGCATTGTTCTGGGGTTATGCCCTAGAAACTGCCATTCATGTTTTGAATTGTGTGCCATCAAAGTCTGTAGACAAGACTCTATATGAGCTGTGGAGTGGGCAAAAGTCTAGCTTGTCTTATCTAAGGATTTGGGGTTGCAAAGCTTATGTTAAGAAATTAACTTCGAACAACCTGAGCCCAAAATCCTATAAATGTATATTTGTGGGGTATCCAAAGGAGACCAAAGGATACAATTTCTACCACCCAGAAGAGCGCAAAATTTTTGTTGCTCGTTCTAGTGTCTTCTTAGAAAAGGAATTTTTTCTATGAAGTACTAGTGAGAGAAAAGTAGAACTCGATGAAGTTCTAGAACCACAAAATATACTAGACGAAGGATAGGATGATGTGCCACAAGAAGTGGTTGAACATCATAAGGAGGTTACTCCAAAACTTGTGGATCAAAGTGAACCACCTCAAGTAGCACAGGAGCTACGTAGATCTGGGAGAGTACGCCATGAGCCCAAGAGATACGGTTATCTCGTGACTCAACATGGTGACGTACTAGTCTACCAAGACGATGAACCTAGAACCTACAAAGACACTATATCAGACCCAGATTCCATTAAATGGCTTAAAGCCATGAAATCTGAGATGGACTCCATGTACCAGAACCAAGTATGGTCTTTGGTGGAACCACCTGAAGGGGTAAAACCCATAGGGTGTAAATGGGTCTTCAAGAAGAAGACTGACATGGATGGCAAGGTGCATACTTATAAGGCACGATTGGTTGCCAAAGGTTTCAATCAAATTCATGGAATTGACTATGAATAAACCTTTTTGCCGGTTGCCATGATTAAATCCATCCGGATTATGCTTGCGATTGCTGCATATCATGACTATGAGATTTCGCAAATGGATGTCAAAACAGCTTTCTTGAATGGAAACCTTGAAGAGGATGTGTATATGACACAACCCGATGGTTTCGTTCTTGATGGGCAAGCTAATAGGGTATGCAAGTTACAGAGATCCATTTATGGACTCAAGCAAGCTTCTAGGAGTTGGAACATTCGTTTTGATGAAGCTGTAAAAGAATTCAGTTTTATCAAGAATGAAGATGAGCCCTATGTTAGAGTAGATGCCCTAGAGCCAATCAATTATTGTAGAATTGACTCTTTGTAATAATGTTCATTAATCAATAAAAGGCATTTTATTCTATATCGCGTAAATCATTATTATTGCAATATGTATTGATATATGTCCTTAGAATGGTAGAATCGTGACGAGGGTATCAAGTGTTTCAAATCTTGATAGTGAGAACCCTATGAGCACATATGGTGGCCATTCTAGAAACGTCCGTAGCCCCAGTATTATTCTGAAGTAAGGGCACAGATAATACGGTAAGGCTATCATAGTGTTGAACGACCCTGTCGAAAGGCAGTGACTGATCTCACTTGTCAAGGTTGTTTGGTGACAACCTGGTGCAACACATGGGTGCTTGTTGTAGGCGATTACACCACAGCAAGTTCACTGGACTGACCCACCAGAGGATTCCATATGGATGGTAACCCCAGTGTCTATGGAACAAATCCTCTAACGAATGGTGGTGCATGTGATCCTTAGACTTGAGATCACCGGAGCGCCTTGTGCACCGATTGGTGTAGTTTGACACTAGCCTAACGCAGTTCTTTTCAGAGCTGTCAATACGGTGGTGATTGGCTGCATCAAGGAGTGTATCAAGACTATGGTGGATTGACAGAGGATTTATCACTCCCGGGTACGGGAGAAAGTTATCTCACGGCGCAATTCAGTATATGGCAATGACACTAAAACTGTGGCCACAGTGGGATTGAGTTGTTGCTCTATCCAGTTTATAATACGGGTCATTGGTCCAGAAACTGAATAAATAATATCGAGAGTAACCGAAGGTTGACACTATTTCTATGCCTTCGTCTCGTCGAGATAACGTATGATGAAAGGATCGAATTGCACGGTAACCATATCGTTGACAGGTAGCTACTTTGCTGAATCCGAATCTATCGGGTGGCCATGATGCCTTGCTAGGGGCCAATCTTGGTCTGTGTATTAGTGAGACGATTAATTGGTGTTAATCGCAATACTATACACTGCCGATATGATGAGGAGCCTAAGGGTCACACACATAGAAGACAATTTAAGATGCAAGAAGAAAGAAGGGCGTTTTCGTCTTTTAAGGCGAAAGGGTATTTTGGTAATTTCACAGTGCAATTAAATTTGCTGAGGTCGTAGCCTTTATTTAATTTGTTAGAAAAATTAAATAAGTGAAATTACGTTTAAATGTGTGTTCGCACATATTTAAATATATTATCATTATTGTTAAATGTTAATATATATTTAAATATATATTAATTGATTTTAATTGAGATAATGATGGAAAATAAAATAAATCAAATTGGGAGTGTTTGGCAACATGGGGCGCTTGGGTTGGAGCCCAAGCCTATTCCGTATGGGATTAGGGCAAATTGTTTTTATTATAAAAAGAAAAGTGTGTGATTTTTCATGTAGATTTTTTTTTTTCTTTTGAAAAACAAAACACACAGCCCCCATTTTACACTCCCACAACAGAATCCAATATTGGCCCAAAATCAATTCATTTGATTTGTCTTCTTGATTCTTAAGGCTAAGGAGGATCTAGCAAATCCCTCCTTAGTTCTTTTGAGATTGTCTTCGTGTGGACTACGTGGGTTCGATCCTACACTTGGATCTGTAGCAAAACATTCGTCGACAAATTTGGAGGAGCCTCCAACGTGCATTTGTTTTCTCTTAACTCATGATTAATATTTCTGTAGATTCTTATTATGATAAAATTGTAAAATTATACCCTTGATCTTGGCTCATGTAAATGATCCCTGAATTATTTATTTTTGTTTCCGCTGCGTATATGGGACCGTTTACTAACACCATTAACATCTTTTCCGTCATAGATCTTCCTCCTCCTCCTCCTCCTCCTGGCATTTCGTCCAAGTATGTGTATCTCCTCTTTCCATTATATTTCAATTTACAAAGATTTAATGATGGATTGTGTTTGGGTTATGATTTTAATTTAGTTGTTTAGGTTGTTGGGTTGTGTTTGATGTAATGCAAGTTGAAATGAGTGAAATTTGTTGAATATTTTCTTGCATTGTTGGTAGTTGGGGGTAGTGGCACAGATTGTAGGTGGAGATGACTGAAAATATGTTCTGGATATGATGGATCGCTTAAGCGATCTGGTGTATTGCTTAAGCGATCTAGTAAGTCTGGTATAATGCAGCAGATCATAGATCGCTTAAACGATCATGTATATGTCAGAATATCACTTAAGTGATCTGCTATAAGTCTGGTATATGGTAGCAGATTGCTTAAGCGATCAGGTAAATGGCAGAAGATTGCTTAAGCCATCTGCTATAAGTCTAGTGTATGACAGCAGATCATTTAAGCGATCAAGTAAATGATAGAAGATCGCTTAAGCGATATACCAGATCGCTTAAGCAATACACTAGATCGCTCAAGCGACTCTGCGGATACTTTTTAAAATCTTTCAATCCTTAATACATCAGTTAATAATATTTTTTCTTGCATTATGGGTACTTGGTTATTATTAGACATAGGATAAGTTGTTTTGGGTGTTGAATATTTTGGTGAGTGGGTGGAGGAAGAAAGTAGCTGGAAGTGGATTGGGAAGAGCAAAGAAGTTATACCAATTGTTGTGAGCACAGGGGTTAGTTTTGATGAGTTGATTGATGAAATAATTAGAAGAGGTGATTTGAGTTGCTCACGTAGTGATATAGTTGTGAACTATGTTTTAAGCAGAGTTCCTAAACATTATAAGGTACCTCATACTATATTAAAGTCGGATGAAGGTATGAAATTATATATGATTGATGTGGCCGATAATGGTTTGAGGCCGATTTTAAGGGTTTCTTTTGTAGATAAACTGTTGGAAGTTGGTTCAAAGGAAAGGGATAACGAGGAAGTTTTCAGAGAGAATGCTAGTTTTAATTTGAACTACGAGGGCATTGATTTCCTAGATAAGAAATTATAAGTAGGCGGTGATTTGGGTGGTGAGGAAGACACTGTAAAAGAGGTTGGTCATCTGTGACAGAATGAAAATGTTGAGAAGGAGGACCCCGTACATGTTCCCGCAGATGTAGAGATTCTTTTAAATACAAATTATACAGAAGGCTTAGTTTGTGAGGAAGAGAACACTATGGTCCTTTATGCGGGTTCAGAAAGGGCAATTGTAGGTAGTAGTGAATCAACTCATGTTTTTACGGATGGATCGGAGTTGCGCATAGGGTATTTATTTGACAACAAAGAGGAAGTGCTAAGGAGGCTAAAACTTGTTGCCGTGAGTGGTAGTTTTGAGTTCATCACCAACAAGTCTAATTCATCGGTTGTGACGGTTGCATGTCATGATCGAAAGTACAACTGGCGGGTTTATTATAGAAGGTTGGCAGAGTCCAAAAAATTTATTGTTAGTACATGTACCCGTGAGCACACATGTGGTTTGGGACATATTTCAGGTGAGCATCAACAAACCTCCGCTGATGTTATTGGATAATTTGTTAAAAGTCAGTTCATTGAAGTGAAAGGTCCATCTCCTAAAGACATTCAGAGACTTGTGCGCACAGAGTTGGGATGTGTTGTTAGTTACTGGAAATGCTAGAAAGGGAGACAACATGTACAAGATTTTGTGAGGGGCACGTCGAAGCACGGGTACGCAGTATTAGAAGCGTACCATTATATGTTTGAGGTGACAAACCAAGGTAGCAAGACATCTTTGAAGTGGGACAAGAATATAAGGTTTAATTATTTTTTTGTTGCTTACGGTGCTACTATAAGGGGTTTTGTAAAAATGAGATAGGTGTTGGCTGTTAATGGTTACTTTTTGATAGGAAAGTATGGAGGTACATTATTGGTGGCCACTACACAAGACAGCAAGAATCACACATATCTCGTTGCATGGTGTGTGGTTGCCTCTAAGAACGACAAGTCATAGACTTGGTTTTTTCAGCAATTACGTACGATAGTGCCTGACAGTGATGAGTTGTGCATAATATTTGATAGGCACAACTCTATAAAGAAGGGGATTACCACTATTTACCCTGAAGCACATCAAGAATTTTGTATGAGGCGCCTTGGTGAGGACATAAAACAAAAGTTTAAGTGTCCTGGCCTCCTTCTGACATACTACATGGCAACAAAAGCTTATCAAGCTGATGAGTTCGAGGAACACTTCCAGCAAATCCGAATCAAGGATGATAGAATTACTAAGTATCTCTAGCATGATGTTGGTTTCGAGCGATGGAGTAAAGCTTACTTTCTTGGAAGAAGGTTTGATGTCATAACCACAAACATAGTTGAGTCCATAAATTCGAAGTTGTTAATAGAAATAGAGTTTCCAATAGTTGCCCTTTTTTGATGCAATCCAGAGAACATTGTCACGGTGGTTTCATGAGTGTCATACGGAGTCAGATAATTTTACCACAACCCTTGTTCCGTCAGCTAAAAAATTATTGCGAGAACGTATGGAACTGTCAAATGCACTGTTTGCCGTCCTCTTAATGCTCAAGAGTTCACCGTGCACAGCTATGGTCCGGATGCCCTAGTTAACCTTTTTAGTAAAACTTGCAGCTGTAGCTTGACATTCAACGTTTACCTTGTCCTCATGAACTAGCAGCACTAAAACACCAACGAAACCCAGATTTTGGTTCAAGAATTTACATGGAACTTTGCTCCCCTCTCTATAAGGCAAATCAGTACATGCTGGCTTATTCGAAAACGATATATCCAGTTCCTCCAGAAGAGCAGTGGGTGGTGCCACTAGAGTTAGTTCACATTATCATCTATCCGCCATTTAAGAAGATAGAAAATGGGAGAAAAAGAGTTAAATGTATTCCATCAACCTGTGAGGTTGCCCGAAGGATGAATAAGTGCTCAATTTGCAAGCAACCTAGCCATAAGAGAAATAGTTGCCAGAATCGATCACATGCAAATCTAGAAAATTAGGTTTGAATTGATCAATAGCAAGAAAGCAAGCAATCTGTAGATAAGATCGCTTAAGTGATCGGCTGTTATCCGCAAATCTGAGCAGCATATCGTTTAAGCGATCTTAAATCTCTTAAATGATCTGCTATTTAGATCTGCAAATAACAGACAGTCTTCAGATCTGTAGATAACAAACGATCGCTTAAGCGATCTTTGGTCACTTAAGTGACCTACTGCTCAAATCAGATCTGGTGACCACCAGATCGCTTAAGCGATGTGATCTTTTCTTATATGCAGATCTGACAAGCAGGTCAATTAAGCAACCAAAAATCGTTTAAGCGATCTGATAAAGTTATTATGTTTCTCTTTTGTGGTGAATTAAACTGATTTTATGTCCTTGTATTTCTAGCTATGTCATCTAGAAGAAAGATGAAATCGAGAGAGTTGCCAAGGCCAACCGTTGAAGAGCTGTTGATTTCAATTTTTTATGTTCATCCTTTATAACGTATTAAATCAAATTAATTATTTTTAATTTTCATCCATTTTAAAAAGGGTTTAAGTAAGTAAAATTTCACATATTACCTCTGTACAGCACTGATTGCTACCCAAAAAAGTAAGACAGACAAAATAAATATTATCAACATAATTGTCATATCAAGTCAATCATTCAATCATTCAATCAATTTACTGAATTAATCACGAGTGTGGCACGTTATAGAAACATACCTCATTTCACAAATATGGATGGTTATGATTGAATATAGTGCTCACTGATAAGAGTATAATTTATATATTTTTATTCCTTCTATATTATGTTTTTTTTATGTTTTATGCCTAATTAAGCTGATTAGAGCTTATTTTGTAAGTTTGGCATATTTGGATAGACTTTAGGAAATAATTGAGAAAAGATTAGAAAATTCCAGATTTTCCAGATTTTTTGTTATTCTGACCAGTGCTACGTTTTTCAGGTTGTTCAGGGAGTTAGATTCCTCGATTGCAAAAGTGTTCTTCAGAGAAATTAAAGTAGACAAATCAAGCTTTTCAGGAAGATATTATGGGTGAGAATCTGAGTTTGTTTGGGTTCTCAGTAGTTGTTGCAAAACCGAACCTAGAATCCTAGTCGCAGAGGATTCCTTAGCTGAGTATTGGATCTTCGAACGGGCCTAACTGGAGCGTCAGATATCAAAAGTGGGTGATTCAAAAGCCTAAATTCATCTACACATCCTGGACTACAATTTTTATCAAGTGACAGAGCCCAGAAAAGATCTTTCACATTGCGAGAATCCTAGTGCACGCTGGAGACGAATTCTGGAATCCATATCTGATAAGATTTTGTCAAATCTGGAAGTCTATCTTCTAGGAAACGTCTAGGAAAGAAATTTCGTGATTCTTGGGGAAGAATTAAGGAAAACACATGTTATTTAATTAGGAGTTTTTAATTGAAACGGGAGGAGGGCAGTAGAGTTTTTCTTTTAGTTTTTGTTGCTTTCTACATCAAGATGTGCGGCTAATTTCCTTCTTCAGTTCAAGGGGATTTTGAAGCCTAATTTCATGCCATTGGTGTAACTTAACTTCAGTAACGTTGTTCTCAATCTCGTTTTTATTAGAATTGTTTATGTTATTCTGATTTAATTGTCTGTGATTCTTGTTTGAGTGATTTAGTTTTGGCCCGCTAAATTGTTTAATCAGAATTTACCTGTTAGAATTAGGAATTGTGATACGTAATCGTCCTTTTTCTATTCAACAAGTGACGCATGATGATAGCTGATTATGGACAAGTTTTCGGTCTATTGTCTTGAATAACATAACCTAAGTTAAATAATCCGAGCTTGCGTGATTGTTGCTTAGATTGATCTATTCTCCTAATTCTTAATGCTGCCATTGAATTAAATTTAGAGAGCTTGTTCTAGGTTGTTCAAGGGTTAGTATCTACTCAAAGAGCTTGTTTCAGTAGTAACAAACTAAGGGAGAATTCGGGTAACAGAGCTTGTTGTTTCCTAGGGTCAGTAGTTCCATAATGACGAGATAGAACAGTGTTATGGTTACTTTATGTCCAATGCATGTTTAGGTGGATATTGAACTGAGAACTGATTGTTTAACCTGATATTTTATTTCTATGTTTTACTTTAGTTTGCCTTGATTACAAAACCCCTTTCATTACTGTTGTCAGGTTTACTGTTTAGAGTTTAATTTGCGTTTCTGTTGTTTTTATTGTTTTAGAATATATAAATTAATCGAGTCATTCCCTTTGGGATCGACCCTTGCTTGCCCTTTATACAATTCAGTAGTTAGGTTAATTAATTTGGTGCATTCGGCACGCTACCAAATTTTGGCGCCATTGCCGGGGAATGTTCTTTGTCGATTAGTTTTTATATTCTACATTTTTTTTGTGATTTTGTTTAATCAATGCTTAGTTGTGTTTTTTTTTTTTTAATTAATTTATTTTTATTTTGTTTTGTTTAATTGTGATTTTTAGGTTTTTGAAGAAAAAAAAAAAAAAATTGAACAGTAGCACTATTCAACATGAACAGTTATTCAGTACTATTCCTAAGAGAAATTTTGGTTGAATTAGGAGTGCTGCGAGTATCCGTTTCGAAGAAAATGACATTCTGAGCAAGACTAGAAAGCTTTTCTAGCCCTACCCTCTCATTCTCAAATTCGATCATTTAATAGGGTTTTTAGCCAATTTTCGTTGCTGTCAAGAAAAAATTTTATTTTTTATTTATTTTTATTTTTATTTTTGTATTATTATTATTTTTATTTATTTAGGCTTAATTTTGTGATTTTAGTGGTTTATGACTCGATCCAATTTTACAGGAGAGTTGGAATTTGATCTAGAAATCGAACACAGTTTACGGAAGTTGCGAAAAGAGTCACGTCAAGCAAGTTCTTCATCTCCTGATCTAAATATAGCCCTTCATTCAGCATCCCACAGTTCATCCAGTGATCCGGATTCAGAGATAGAAGAAGAGATGGCCGCTGGCAGAACATTAAAGGAGTTGGCTACCCTTGATTTTAATCAACAACCTTTGTGTATTCAGTACCCTACTTTAGATGTTGCTTTTGAATTGAAGTCTGGTCTAATTCACTTGTTGCCTACATTTCGTGGTCGTACAGGTGAAGATCCAAATAAACATCTAAAGGAGTTTCACGTTGTCTGTTCAAGCATGAAACCGACTGGGCTGACAGAGGAGCAGATTAAGTTGCGAGCTTTTCCTTTTTCGTTGGGTGATGATGCAAAGGATTGGCTCTATTATTTACCATCGAGGACAGTCACAACATGGAACGAGATGAAAATGATGTTTTTAGAAAGATATTTCCCAGCATCTAGAGCTGCCACCATCAGGAAAGAGATATGTGGGATAAGGCAATATAATGGAGAGACGTTGTATGAATATTGGGAGCGATTCAAGAAGCTATGTGCAAGCTGTCCTCACCACCAGATAAGTGATCAATTGCGAATTCAGTATCTCTATGAAGGATTGCTGCCTATGGAAAGAAATATGATAGATGCAGCAAGTGGAGGTGCGTTGGTGGATAAGACTCCTAAAGCTGCCAAACAGTTAATCTCAAACATGGCTGCCAATTCCCAACAGTTTGGTACAAGACATGATGCGCCACCCAAAAGGGTGAATGAGGTAAGTACATCTTCCATTGAACAACAATTATCTGATCTTACCTCTCTTGTTAGACAATTGGCTCTAGGGAATGCGCAACAAGTAAAAGCTTATGGGATATGTTTGACAATGGGACACCAAATGGACATATGCCTAGCACTTCAAGAGGAGGGGACTGAACAAGTCAACACAGCAGGAAACTTTCCTGGACCACCGAGGCAACATGATCCTTACTCCAACACATACAATCCAGGTTGGAGAGATTATCCGAATTTCAGTTATGGAGGAAATAGACAAGTAGGAGGTGGACAGAATTTCTTCCAGAATAGACAACAACAAAGTTTTCAACCGAAGCAACCTGCCTCACAGAGTTCAAACTCATCCCTGGAAGATATAGTTAAGTCCCTTGCTTTGAATACCAAACAATTTCAACAAGATACAAGATCTAGTATTCAAAGTCTGGAGAATCAGATGGGTCAAATGGCAACTGCTATAAGTCGCTTAGAGGCTCAAGTTGGAGGGAAGTTGCCTTCTCAAACAGTGGTGAATCCAAAGGAGAATGTGAATGCAGTGACGCTAAGAAGTGGCAAGAAAGTGGAAGAACCAAAACTAGACAATCCAAGTGTAGCAAAGGAAGTAGAGATTGAAGATGAAATTGAGAAAGAAGAGGGTACAACTGAATCAAAGGTAATTCCTAACCCTTCAATTTAACTTCAATCTAATACTTTACCTTTTCCTGGCAGATTTGCGAAGTCAAAGAAAGAAGAGAAGGACAAAGAAATTTTGGAGATGTTTCGCAAGGTGGAAGTGAATATACCTCTGTTGGATGCAATTAAGCAAGTGCCAAGGTATGCGAAATTTCTTAAGGAGCTATGCACCAATAAGCGGAAGTTGAACGGTGATGAGAAGATAATAATGGGAGAAAATGTGTCAGCAGTTTTCCAAAGAAAACTTCCTCCCAAATGCAAGGATCTAGGTATGTTTACAATTCCGTGTAAGTAGGTAACACAGAGATGAGAGAGCTATGTTAGATTTAGGAGCTTCGATTAATGTTATGCCATGATCTATTATGCTTCATTAAATCTAGGTCCTGTGAAAGATACTGGTGTTATTATCCAATGGCTTATCGCACTAATGCATACCCTGAAGGGGTAGTTGAGGAGTTCTTGTGAAGGTCAATGAGTAGTGTTTCCGGCTGATTCTACATTCTGGATATGGATGATTCCTCTTCTCCCTGACCCTGCACCTATCTTACTAGGAAGACCATTCCTAAATATAGCTCAGAAGAAAATAGATGTTCATGATAGTACCCTCACGATGGAATTTGATGGTGATGTAATTCGTTTTAATATTTTGATGCCATGAAATATCCAATTGATGTTCAATCTATTTTGCTATTGATGTTGTTGATCCTGTTGATTCCATAGTGCAAGAGGTCTTTGGTTGAATAATGCAGATGAGTTAAAGGTTGCCCTTCTGAAACATTGTGAATCAGAGGAGAAAGGAGAGATGGAGCTCAGTGAAGAATTGAAGGGACAGTGGCAACGTTACATTCTTTAAAACTGATCAGAAAGGTATGGGTTTCTTTTATAAAGCTCCCTGATTCTCACAAAAATATTGCTTCTGTTTTGCAGGCCCCTATACTGGAGTTGAGCCATTACCGAGCCATTTGAAGTATGTGTACTTGGGAGAGAATGGGACACTGCCGGTAATTGTGTCGAAGAAGTTAACACCCAATCAAGAAGAGAAACTAGTTCGAATGTTGCGGAAGCATAAGGAAGCGATTGGCTGGACCATAGCTGAAATTAGGGGAATAGTCCTTCCATATGCATGCATCAGATTCTGTTAGAAGAAGGAGCCAAACCGACATGAGAAGCACAACGAGATTAATACCCCAATGATGGATGTATTATGAAAAAGAAGTCCTAAAACTTTTAGATGCTGGGGTAATTTATCCAATTTCCGACGTAATGGGTAAGTCCAGTACAAGTTGTCCCAAGAAATCTGGTGCTACAGTGGTGAAAAATCAAGATAAGAGTTAGTCCTACTGTATTCAGACAGGCTGGCCCGTGTGCATTGATTACAGGAAGTTGAACTCACAACTGAAAAGATCATTTTCCACTTCCCTTTATTGATCAAATGTTGGAGAGGTTAACTGGTCATATTTTACTATTTTCTTGATGGATTTTCAGGGTATAACCAGATTGTTAGCAACGGAAGATCAAGAGAGATGACATTACATGTCCATTTGGTACTTTCGCCTACCGTCGATGCCATTTGGTCTTTGCAACGCTCCAGCACTTTTCAGCGATGTATGGTAAGTATCTTTTCAGAATATGTCAAGTCAATCATAGAGGTTTTTATGGATGATTTTAGTGTCTATGGTGATTCATTTGATAAGTGCTTGCATAAACCTTACACTGATTTAGACGATGATGAGAAACAACCTTGTACTTAACTGGGAAAAATGTCATTTTGTGGTAGAGCAGGTATAGTTTTGGGGCATATTGTCTCATTGAGGGAATAAAGGTTGATAAGTCTAAGAAGATTTGGTTACAGCTTTGCCTTACCCCGCCACTGTGTGGGAAGTTCGATCTTCTTGGCCATGCAGGTTTCTATCGGAGATTTATCAAGGATTTTTCCAAAGTTACATTGCCCCATACAGATTGTTACAAAAAATGTGGATTTTCAGTTTGATGAGCAGTGCAAGGAGGCATTTGAAAGCTGAAACATTGTTGACGACAGCACCAGTGAACAACCACCTAATTGGGAGCTACCTTTCGAAATTATGTGTGATGCAAGCAATTTGCATTAGGTGTTGTTTGGGTCAACGAGTTGGCAGAGCAGTCACGCATTTATTATGCATCCAGGACCTTGAATGGCGCCCAGCTAAATTATTCTACAACTGAAAAAAACTTTTATTGTTGTTTTGCTTTGAGAAATTCGGTCATATTTGTTGGGTGCTAAAGTCATTGTTTTTTCTGATCATGCAGCTCTCAAGTACTTGCTCACAAAGAAGGAGGCAAAATCAAGGCTAATTAGGTGGATTCTTCTCAGGATTTGATGGAGATTAAAGATAAAAAAGGAGCAGAGAATGTTGTAGCAGATCACCTTAGCCATTTGGTTCATGATAGCGATGAACTTCCTTTGTGAGAAACATTTCGGATGAATTGTTTTCCATTGAAATGGCATCACCATGGTATGCATATATTGTAAATTTTTAGTTACTAACGTGTTGCCAAATGATTTGACTAGAGCTCCAAAGGACAAGATCAAGAGTGATGCTAAGTATATGTCTGGGAAGATCCATATTTGTGGAAGCATTACGCTGACCAAGTGATAAGAAGGTGCATACCTGAACATGAATTACTCCTATTCTAACCTTCTGTATACTTATGCATGTGGAGGACATTTTGGACCACAAAGGATAGCTCGTAAGGTGTGGAATGTGGCTTTTATAGGCCATTGTTGTTCAAGGACGCCTACATGTTCTGTAAGTTATGTGTAATGCCAAAGAATAGGAAACATTTCTCGTAGAGATCAAATGCCACAATCTCCCATATTTATTGTTGAAATTTATGTTTGGGGCATTGATTTCATGGGTCCATTCTGTTTCCTTTGGTAATGTTTATATTATGTTAGCTGTTGATTATGTTTCCAAATGGGTGGAGGCGAAAGCACCAGAACTGACAATTCAAAGGTTGTTGCAGATTTTGTTAAAACTAACATTTTTGTCAGGTTTGGGATACCAAGGGCCATAATCAGTGATAAGGGCATCCATTTTTGCAACAGGACAATAAAGGCATGCTTAAGAAATACCATGTCACACACAAGGTCTCCACATCGTACCACCCACAAACCAATGGCCAAGCGGAGGTGTCAAATAGAGAGATCAAGTCAATTGTGGAAAAGACAGAACCCAAACAGGAAGGATTGGTCTTTGAGATTAGACAATGCATTATGGGCATACAGAACAGCATATAAGCCCCTTGGCATGCCCAACAGATTAGTGTTCAGTAAGTCGTGTCATTTTCAGTAGAATTAGAGCACAAGGCTTATTGGGCAATCAAGCATTGCATATGGAGATGAAGGAAGCCGGCGTTAATAGGAAGTTGCAATTGCAAGAACTTGAGGAGTTGAGGAATGATGCCTACGAGAGTTCACACATATACAAAGCAAAGACTAAGCCTTTCATGACAAGATGATCTCAAGGAAGCACTTTTTAGTTGGACAGAAAGTCCTTTTTTATTCAAGGCTGAAGTTATTTCCGGGTAGTTACGTTCTCATTGGTGGGACCTTTTATTGGACTAATGTTTTTCCTCATGGTGCAGTAGAAATACAGAGTTTGAAAACAAACAAGGTGTTTAAGGTCAATGGACATAGGCTTAAGCCTCACTATGAAGGGTTCCAAGTTTACATTATGAGGGGGTGTGATTGGAGGGTCGATACATGAGTAGTGATGACCATGCAGAGAGTCGAGCCAACGACGTTAACCAAAGGCGTTGCTTGGGAGGCAACCCAAGAATTCAGATTTGATTTTCTTTTCCCTGACTTAGTTTTTTTAGTTTTGCCATATTTTTGTTTTATTTGCTTGTCTCTACATTTGGGGTATTACTTGGGGACAATGTAAGTTTTAAGTGTGGGGGAGGTAGTTAGGCTTGGATGGGTTTATATTCTGTTTTTATTTTCTTTTTTTTTATATTTGCCTTTTTTTCTGTTTTTTTTTATATTATTTTTTTTTAAGGAGTATGTCTCTGTTTAAAAAAAAAAAAAAAAAAAAAAAAAAAAAAAAAAAAAAAAAGTGTCTAGTGAGGTTATGCTTTAAGTCATGTCTTTGAACGTCTAGTGATGCATGAAATAATAACTTGACTTTGTGTTGAGCATATTCCTTGACTTGGATGTTAGCAATATTTCATAAATAGAGTTAATCATATTGAATCTTTGTAGTTTTGAAACAATATGTCTTGAGAAGTGTGTGAACTTGGTGACGAAGCATGATTGAGGAGTGTATAACAACCTTAAAAGAAAGAAAAAAGAACAATGTTTCTCTTAAGCTAGTCCTAAATTTGGGTTTAAGCAAATAGAAAAAAAAAAAAAAAAAAAAAGTTCTAGTTTGCTACCCGGTTTGTAGTAGTAAGAAACAGTTGAGGGGTGGTTGTACATTATTGGTTGTATAATTTCCTTGTTTGCATTGACTAATTGAGAGTAATTATGGAAAATGATGAAGAGATACGAATGTCATTAACTCTAC
This sequence comes from Pistacia vera, assembly GCF_008641045.1. Taxonomy (NCBI): domain Eukaryota; kingdom Viridiplantae; phylum Streptophyta; class Magnoliopsida; order Sapindales; family Anacardiaceae; genus Pistacia; species Pistacia vera. The sequence continues at coordinate 77,769 of NW_022196791.1, forward strand.
TTATTTTATCTTTGTTGCTTCCTAAGGTAGGTATGAAATCCATGGATTAAATAGTGTTGCTTATGCATCATGATGGTGTTCTGGATATGACTTGAGTGTAGCTTTTCTTTAGTGTTTGAATTAGTTTGCCCGAGGACGCGCAAAAGTAAGTGTGGGGGAATTTGATAAGAGTATAATTTATATAGTTCATTCCTTCTATATTATGTTTTTGTTATGTTTTATGCCTAATTGAGCTGATTAGAGCTTATTTTGTAAGTTTGGCATATTTGGATAGACTTTAGGGATAATTGAGAAAAGACTAGAAAATTCCGGATTTTCCAGATTTTCGTTATTCTGACCAGTGCTATGTTTTTCAGGTTGTTCAGGGAGTTGGTCCTCGATTGCAAAAGTATTCTCAGAGAAATTAAAGTAGATGAATCAGCTTTTGAGGGATATTATGGGCGAGAATCCGAGTTCGTTTGGGTTCCAGTGTTGTTGCAAAACCGGACATAGAATCCTAGTCGCAGAAGGGTCTTAGCTGAGTATTGGATCTTCGAAAGGGCCTAACTGGCGTCAGATACGAAAGTGGGTGATTCAAAAGCCCAGATTCATCTACACATCCTGGACTACAATGTTTATGGAGTGACAGGAGCCAAAAAAGATCTTTAATTGCGATAATCCTGGTGCAAACTGGAGACGAATTCTGGAATCCAATCTGATAAGATTTTGTCAAATCTGGAAGTCTATCTTCTAGGAAACGTTAGGAAAGAATTCGTGATTCTTGGGGAAGAATTAAGGAAAACACATGTTATTAATTAGGAGTTTTTAATTGAAACGGGAGGAGGGCAGTAGAGTTTTTCTTTTAGTTTTTGGTGCTTTCTACATCAGATGTGCGGCTAATTTCTTTTCAGTTCAGGGGATTTTGAAGCCTATTTCATGCCATTGGTGTAACTTAACTTCAGTAACTGTGTTCTCAATCTCGTTTTTTTAGAATTGTTTATGTTATTCTGATTTAATTGTCTGTGATTCTTGTTTGAGTGATTTAGTTTTGGCCCGCTAAATTGTTTAATCAGAATTTACCTGTTAGAATTAGGAATTGTGATACGTAATCGTCCTTTTTCTATTCAACGAGTGACGCATGATGATAGCTGATTATGGACGAGTTTTCAGTCTATTGTCTTGAATAACATAACCTAAGTTAAATAATCCGAGCTTGCGTGATTGTTGCTTAGATTGATCTATTCTCTTAATTCTTAAAGCTGCCATTGAATTAAATTTAGAGAGCTTGTTCTAGGTTGTTCAAGGGTTAGTATCTACTCGAAGAGCTTGTTTCAGTAGTGACAAACTAAGGGAGAATTCGGTTAACAGAGCTTGTTGTTTCTTAGGGTCAGTAGTTCCATACTGACGAGATAGAACAGTGTTACGGTTACTTTATGTCCAATGCATGTTTAGGTGGATATTGAACCGAGAACTGATTGTTTAACCTGATATTTTATTTCTCTGTCTTACTTTAGTTTGCCTTGATTACAAAACCCCTTTCATTACTGTTGTCAGGTTTACTGTTTAGAGTTTAATTTGTGTTTCTGTTGTTTTTATTGTTTTAGAATATAGAAATTAATCGAGTCATTCCCTATGGGATCGACCCTTGCTTGCCCTTTATACAATTCAGTAGTTAGGTTAGTAAGGTTAATTAATTTGGTGCATTCAGCACGCTACCACTCACCCACAATACAGAATATAATTTCAAACTCAAACGTGCATAATATCAAAAGATCGGCAAGATAAGAAGCAAAATGGCCTTGGTCGCTTAAGCAATCATGAATCGCTTAAGCGACCAAGGCCAAAATTGAAGAATCGCTTAAGTTATCTTGGTTCTATTTGGACATGATCGCTTAAGCGACCAAGGGTAAAAGTGAAGAATTCCTTGAGCGAGACATTAAATCGCTTAAGCGATCGTGCACCTGGGGTGACTTGATTCTACCTTGGACATGATCGCTTAAGAGATCATAGATCGTTTAAGCGACCAAGGGTAAAAGTGAAGAATCGCTTAAGCGATTATGCACCTGGGGTGACTTGATTCTACCTTGAATATGATCACTTAAATGATCATAGATCGCTTAAGTGATCATAGCGACCAAGGGTAAAAGTGAAGAATAGCTTAAGTGAGACCTTAAATCGCTTAAACAATCATGCACCTGGGATGACTTGATTCTGCCTTTGACATGATCGTTTAAGTGAATCATCGCTTAAGTGATCTTGATTCTGGCTTATACGTGATCGCTTAAGCGACTGAAAGTGATCGCTTAAGCGACTTAGGCTAAATATACTAGATCGCTTAACAGAGACCTAAAATCGCTTAAGCGATCCAGTATAGTTGGATGACCTTTATTCGGTCTTTAAAAAGATCCTGTAAGCAATTTATTATCGCTTAAGCGACCAAGGCTAAATAGACAGGATCGCTTAAGCAAAACCATATATCACTTAAGCGATTAAGGGTAATTTACTTTGGTACTTTAAAAACATTAACATTTGTATTATATGGAATCATTCTATACTTTAATATTTCTTTTCCATGTTTATGTACAGACGTAAAAGAATTAATTTAATTAAAATATAATTCTGAATACTAGTCCACTGAACTAATCGTACAGTCAAAATTGAAGCTTATTTCAATCTAATTATTCTCAAATACATCATCCATATTTAATGAAATGAGGTATGTTTCTACCAACGTGTCACGCTAGTGCTGTATGACATTCATCCATATATCATACAGTTGTAACCTCAATATGTGTTGATGGAATTAGGTTCCAAATAATCCTTCTTAATTGGCCTTAATAAGTGTTACTAACAAATGTCACTTAACATTAACATTAATAATCATGTGATGTTGTGAATGTCCGAAGTTCACATTAACGTCATGATGGGAATGCAAAATGTCATATTTAACCCCCTTAATGTTTATTTTTTTATATTTATTTGTTTCCTAATTGTACTCATTATTACTTTATTTTGGTTTAGGAAGCAAATGGAGGTGTTAATTGAAAAACGGAATTAATTAGGTGAATTCGGACAGTTTCGTCACTGCTTTGTAATCTGGGCATAATTCTCTCATCCGAGCTCCGATTGAGATGATTCAAAATGCTGTGGAACGTTAAGAAATAGATCTACAACTTTAATGTTTTGATTTTGGAGATATTATCTCTGCATCAAGGTTTTAATTGGGCTTGAAGTTCACATACCTGCACTGCTGACGTTCTGACTTGTCAAGCAAGTCAGTCTATTATTGCACGTTTTGAAGACATACATGCTGCACGAAGATTACAGCTGGAAACACCACTTTCCTATTTTATTAGGACTCTATTTTATTTTATTTCCAATTAATCAGATTAGGATAAGTGTTATTTTACGATATTAGAATTTGTTTAGGAGATTGAGTAGTTTTTCCAGATTTGAATTGGATTTTAAAAGGGAGATCAGATTAGGTTTTAAGGGGGACCACGCCTCTCTCTTCTCTTCTCTGCAATTTTTCTTTCTTTTTGAGTTTTTGTTTATGGCCATGAGCGGCTAAACTTTGTAACTTGGTCAAAGGAAACGGAGACCTCGGAATCAACCAACTATGAGGTCTAATCTATTTTATTTTAGTGTTCAATTTTTGTGTTTGAGTATTGAATGTTATTCTGTGCATATCTTCATGATTGATGCATTTAATTACTAGGAGGCCTACTAGTGGATTATTTGTTGTAATCGACTGCTAAGTTTGATATCAAATCTGTAATTGTTTGATCCCTCCAACTTGTGAAGTAATTAGGGTTAATAATTTGCTGCGTTAGGAATTAGTAATCTTAAGAAGAACATTCAACTAAATTAAATACAACCGCTTGTGTTTGTGTTGTTTAGCTTCATCGATTTCTCTAATTCTTAAGGCTGCCATTAGATTAAATCTTCAGCGCTTGTCTAGGGTTGTTTAATGGTAAGATTAATTAAGATCGCTTGTTTCCTAATTAATTACAATTAAGGAGAGATAGGAAAATAGTTCCAACGGTGAATATTTAAAGTAAGAATTGATTTATTTTTGCATCAATGATCAGTTGTAAGATTCCGATGGTGGATGTTGACGGAGACCAAGTTTCGTTATATTAATTGATTTCGATTTAAATTGTTTTTGTTTTGATTTTTGCCAAGACTGTTTTCTGTTTTACTCAAAACCCCCCAGCTTTGTTCACATCATCAAAAAATTCGGCTAGACGCTCTTCGTGGGATCGACCCTTGCTTATCCTATTTACAGTTTAGTAGTTAGGTTAGAAAGGTTATTAATCTTGATTGCCTACGACAGCACACCACGTCACTTACTATGGGGTTGACAACCTATTCCAAAAAAAAATAAATAAATAAATAAAGGAATTGCTTAAGCGATCTTATCATCGCTTAAGCGATCTTATCATCGCTTAAGCGATTCAATGTTTATAAGCTTTCATCGCTTAAGTGATAATGTTAATCGCTTAAGCAATCTTGTGAAAGGCATAATAAAAATAATCTGAATACATTGGATTGCTTAAGAGATTTGATTTCTTGCTTAAGCGATCCTGTATTTTTAGCCTTAGTCGCTTAAGTGATCACGTACAAGCAAGAATCAAGATCACTTAAGCGATACTTCACTTTTACCCTTGGTTGCTTAAGCGATCATGTCGAAAGCAGAATCAAGATCACTTAAGCGATACTTCACTTTTACCCTCGATCGCTTAAGCGATCACATACAAGGCAGAATCAAGATTTTCTAAGATGCACGATCGCTTAAGCGATTCTTCACTTTTACCCTTGGTCACTTAAGCGATTTGGGACCGCTTAAGCAATCAAGTCCAAGGCAGAATCAATATCTGCTCAGATGCACGATCGCTTAAGCAATTTACGGTCTTGCTTAAATGATTCTTTGTTTTTACCCTTGTTCACTTAAGTAATTTGGTATCGCTTAAGCGATCAAGTTCGAGGCAGAATCAAGATCTGCCTAGATGCACGATCTCTTAAGCAATTTATGGTCTCACTTAAGCGACTCTTCACTTTTACCCTTGGTCAGTCAAGTGATTTGATATCTCTTAAGCAATCAAGTCTGAGGCAGAATCAAGATCTGCCCAAATGCATAATCGCTTAAATGATTTATGGTCTTGCTTAAGCAATTCTTCACTTTTACCTTTGGTCACTTAAGCAATTTTGGATCGATTAAGTGATCAAGTTCGAGGCAGAATCAAGATCTGTCCAGATGCACAATCACTTAAGTGATTCTTCACTTTTACCCTTGGTCGCTTAAGAGATTTTGGATCACTTAAGTGATCAAGTCCATGGAAGAATGAAGATCTGCCCAGATAAACAATCATTCAAGCAATTTATGGTCTCACTTAAGCCCATTTTTACCTTTGGTCACTTAAGGGATTTTGGATCACTTAAGCGATCAAGTCCATGGCAAAATTAAGATCTGCCTAGATGCACAATCGCTTAAGCAATTTATTGTCTCAGTTAAGCAATCTTGTATAGAAAACCATTGGTCGCTTAAGCAATATATGTAGTCGCTTATATATCGCTTAAGCGATCCTGTTTTCCACCTTTTTTCTCCTGAATTTTGACAAACTAAAATCACCAACACATATAAATCCCATATTTTCTCCAGAATTTGACAACCTAATTGCATCAACACATCAATGTCATGTAACAAGAATACTAAATAAACTCAAACTCAAAAGAGGGAAACAAAATACTGAATTGCTTTTGTACAAATTTGAAATATGTCAATTACATTAAATTACAACATTATATACAACAAATAAATGTCCTATATACACCCAAAACAAAAGCTGGGCCGGTAGCCTCTATCCCGCCTTTTCATCATTCACTTCAGCCACTTCCCCATCCTCCAAGATTATCCAGCACACCTTCAGCATCAGCAACAGCCTCTTTGTCTTCTTCTATAGCACCCCTTCCAACATTATCCAGGCTTGCCCTTGGTCACAAAGCATACATAAAACCACAACCCAAGTATCAATAGCCTAACGCCTAATAACACCAACTGATCCAATTCAAGACAATCCAATTATTCAAGACAACCCAATAAAATAGCATCACATAAACTACAAAATTCTAAGTCCAATTTCCATACCTTTTGATGACAGCATCAACGATGACTTGGATTGGATTTTGGTTAGTCAAAAGGGATCCATATGCCTATGGAAGCACTCAAAAACCCAGCGCTCTTGACAGTTGCTCACTGTTTCGTCATTCAAGCCGTCCATCGGGGTGTGGGTCATGTCAAACTCAATAAATTTTAGTACATATGCTGCGCAATCAGCACTACAATAAAAGGAAGACATTAGCATTAGAATCAACTTAGCCCATCTCTAATAGCGCGACAACGGTTATCCAATGCATATCCTTGATGTTCATGAGGCAATATACTCTTTTAACATTTGCCCAACTGTTGCAATGTTTGGGCCTTTCCCCCCGTACATAATGCATCATCCTGCCATCAAACTGAAAATCATCAAGGACACCGTCGAAGTCATCTGTGGCCAATCCTTTCTGCTTGCCTCCCCTTGTTGCACCTCTACCATTGGCCTCTTTCATTAAACTATCATATGTAGTTACTAACGTTTAGCCAAAGGCCACATAGGTGATGACACAGTGTAGGTACAAAATATCACCATTACTGTTTTGTCGTAGCCTCATAAATGCCAATACCCTATCGATATGCTGCATCAAATAAAAACAACATGATAAGTATACAATACCTCATGGAAAACATAAGCAAAATAAGGGAAAATAACTCACCGAGTCGAGCCACCTGGCCATCGTCAGCATCTTTTCAACAACTCTCGAGGATAATCCCCTATCTTGCACTTCACATGCCCATCACTTCCAGAATCATTGTAATAGGCATGAAAGAGTTTTTTCTTTTCCTCATCTATTAACCTATACAAATCCACCTTTAACTCATCCGTTTTCACTTGCCCACTTCCTCCTCCTTCCTCCTCCATTTTCACTTCCCCACTTCCTTCACGTCCCGCCTCACCCTCGTCCATTTTCACTTCCCCACTTCCTCTGCCTTCCTCCTTACCCTCCTCCATTTTTGCTTCTCCACTTTCAAGGACTACCTTATTTTTTTCTTTGTTTTCCTCTTCTTTCCATATGTTACTGCCATGTAAGGAGAAATTACGCGCTTACTCTTTTGGCTCTCTCTTTTATGCTCAGGTTGCACTTCAACCACTTTCAATACCCCACCAACTTCCTCCTCCACCCTACCAACTTTCTCCCCTACCCTATCAACTTTCTCCTCCACCCTTTCAATCTGCTCTTCCATCTTCTCAAACCTCTCATAAACGGTTGTTGTAAAACTCTCAAACAAACTATTTATGAGGTCAACCACTTCATTCTCCCAACCTTGACACCTTGGTAAAACGGTACTTGTTGTACTAGTTTGCCAATTGGGTAGAGGCGTACGAACCTCTTCATTCTCCTCCTTCTCCTCCCTCTTTCCGATTGGAGCTTCATCATCCTCAGCGTCAACAACATTCTCAAGCAATGGCCCTACAACTGCACTCACATGCATGACCCCTTCTAGGTCCTGCATTAGGCGGTCTATCCTTTCATCTATTGCATCATCCAATGCTTTGAACGATGTCACATACTCCTCTCCCGCTTCACCCCCTAGTAGCGGTGAGGAAGGGACGAACGACTCCCTATAATAAGAAAAAAAAAATCAATCAAATTTAAGCCACATTTAAAAGCAAGTGCATATTCAAAAGATTAATCCTTTAATCTTACCTGAGCTGCTTGAATTTCCATGTCTATTTTGTTATAATCCCAATAGGTACCCTTCTCGATGTGCCACCACAACATCCTAGGAAATTGTGGTCGCTCATTTGAAGTCTTCATCCCCCCCCCCCCCCCCCCCCCACCTCTTTTAGCCAGGACAGGGACAGCCTCATACATCCAAGCCTACATTGTAAAAAAAAAAGTCCATATCAATATTAAAACACATATAATACAAAAAAAAATATAACAAAAAGCTATTAATATTTACCTGCATTGCCCATGGGAAGCCAAAAAAAATTGTACGTGCTCGGTCTATTCTTCTCAACAGTTTAGCGATGCTTTATCGCCATGTCTTTTCCTTGCAGGGAGTCCATGGTTAGCTTAAATGATACCCGTCCCCACGGATAAGCATTAAAGAAGTCCATGTTGCATGCAAACTTTACCCAATCTATTTTAATGGCTTTTGTTGAGTTAGAAGCCATTAGGATCGAATGCACAAACCATACCAAGCACATTTTGAACCTCTCTGAAGAGGTATACCCACCTTCTCCTAACATCTCCTCTAAATCGTGTCCCGTAATAGATGTCTTGCCCCCCCCCCCCCCCCCCCCAACCAAAACCTTTTTAGCCAAGTTATCGGCTGCCCTACTCTGCTTTATTCTCTCTTGCTCTTCCGCATCTGAAAACATCTTAAGCCTGTCATTGTTAGAGTAGGTGCCCTAGAGCCAATCTATTATTGTGAGTTTGACTCTGTATTAAATGTTTATTCATCAATAAAAAAGGCATATCCTTTTATATCGTGTAAATCATAGTTATATTTAATGATATATGTCCTTAGAATGGTAGAACCGTGACAAGGGTATCAAGTATTTCAAATCTTGATAGTGAGAACCCTATGATCACATATGGTGGCCATTCTAGAAATGTCCATAGCCCTAGTATTATTCTGATCAAGGACACAGATAATACGGTAAGGTTGTCATAGTGTTAAACAACCATGTTGAAAGGCAGTGACTAATCTCACTCGTCAAAGTTGTTTGTCGACAACCCAGTGCAATGCATGGGTGCTTCCTGGAGGCAAGTTCACTAGACAGACCCACCAAAGGATTCCATATGGATGGTAACCCCAATGTCTATGGAATAAATCCTTTAACGAATGGTGGTGCATGTGATCCTTAGACTTGAGATCACCAGAGTGCATTGTGCACCGATTAGTATAGTTTGACACTAGCCCAACATAGTTCTATTCAGAGCTATCAATACGGTAGTGATTGGCTATATCAAGGAGTGTATCAAGACTATGGTGGATCGACAAAAGATTCATCACTCTCGGGTATGGAAGAAGTTATCTCATGGTGCAAGTCAATGAATGGCAATGACACTAAAGTTGTGGCCACAGTGGGATTGAGTTGTTGCTCAATCCAATTTATTATTCTGGTCTAGCAACTGAATACATAGATATCGAGGATAACTGAGGTTGACACTATTTTTGTACCTCAGTCTCGACAAGATAACAGATGATGAATGAATTTGATTGCACAGTAAGCATATCGTTGATAGGTAGCTGTTTCGCTGAATCCGAATCTATCAGGTGGCCATGATGTCTTGTTAGGGGCCAATTTTGGTCTGTGATCAGTGAGAGGATTAATTGGTGTTAATCGCGATACCACTCATTGCCGATATGATAAGGAGCCTACGAGTCACACACTTAGAAGATAATTTAAGAATCGTTTTCATGAAAGCGGTATTTTCTTCTTTTAGGACGAAAGGGTATTTTGGTAATCTCACAATGCAATTAAATTTGCTGAGGTTGTTGCCTATATTTAATTTTAATATTAAAATTAAAATTAGTGAGATTATATTTAAATATATGTGCGCATATATTTAAATGGATTATTATTAACAATTAAATGTTAATATATATATTATTATATATATGTTAATTGATTTTAATTATATTAATAATCAATTAAAATTAAAATAATATAAAGGGTGTGTTTGGTTGCAAGGATGGATTAACTTAAGAGTCCATAGCTATTCCTATTGGGATTAGGGTTTTAATTAAGTGACACTACATAAGTGAAACTTAATTAAAACATAAAAAAACAATTCATTCATAGATTGAAAAGAAAAACCCTAGCCACCTTTTTCTTCTCTCTCACGTTTTTCAAAGTGTATGTGAATCAAAGATTTTTCTTTTGATTCACTTGATTCTTGAAGCCTTCTATTAGTTCTAGCAAAACAATAGTAGGTTCTACGGATTATCTTCATGTGGATGACATTCGTGCGATTCTCTTCTTGAATCGACAAGCGAAATCAAAGTATTGAAGGAGCCTCCAAACGTTGGTAATGTATTCCTGATCCTTGTATGGATTATTGGTTTTGATTTACATTGTACAGATTTTTCTGTTTATTAGCTTGTAAATAGTTTGATCTATACCCGGATCTTGGCGTAGAAAAAGTGATTGATTTCCATTTTATTTTAGTTTTTCCGCTGCCTTCTCGAGATCAATCACTTATAGTCATTAAGGCATATTCCATCATCCCAAAACGTAGTGGCTTCCCATCCACCACGAACCACATTTCATTTTTTTTTTTTTTTTTTTGGCTTTTAACTGAGTGCAGCAACATATAATGCACTCCCTGCCCCCATAATGCCTTTTTCCAATTTTCTCCGATGTTCACAAAATGACCGAAACAACTATCTTTGAATCGGTCCATACCCTTGTTTTGTTCCTGTAAAATCTCCATTATTCTCATAAAAACTTGCCAATTCGACCTAACTGTCACCCTTATGGGGAAGTACGGTACCTTATCACTTATAACCTCCAACCCATAGTCTTTATAATTTACGCTTCGAAAAATTTGCACAATCAATATAAACTAAATATTAGCAAAAAAAAGAAACCAAAACAACCAATAGGCTGCCAATTTAGGGGATATGGGCTTCGAGGGCATCAGGGAGTGGATGCTTTTGGCCTCCAGATGACCGGGGAAGCCAACGCAAGCCCTACAGAGGCTGTTGTGGTAGGTTCCATGAGGTTGGAGCACTGAGGATGGCGCACAGCTATGCGTGGCTAGCCCTGCAATATGTAGGGCAGCCCTCCAGCCTGCTATTCCGCCACCTCCTACCATCCCCATCCCTCCAACCTCCTACAAACAACCTCTCTACGGCCTCCCTTGCCTTCCCCCATCCTCTAGAACCCAAACAAAGCCACTCCCCCGATGCTTGGCAACTGCTCGACAAAACACTACAACCACCATAACAATAAAACCAACTACATATCCCCTAAATTCGCACAAATCAATCAAATTTCTCATCAAATTCAAAACAACAAGTAAAAAATGTACACTTTCTTCACTGGCGTCCTCTTCCTCACCTAAATTCTTGTCGCGTCTTCATCTTCAAAACCATTTTTTGATTCTTCTCTATGTCGCCATTGTCTCCTCTGCCTCTGGACCACCTTAACTCATCGGATGATCCACCGGAGCCTCTTCTTTGATAGCCTTTGAATTGTCACTGCTGCCGGAGTCTAGGATTTGGAGTGGGGTTGGGTTTTCCTCCTCTTTGTGAATATCAGCCATGATTTTGTGTAAGGAAGTTTTAGGATCAAATATTTGCCAAAAATATGGCATTTTTTTCATCAAAAATTGTAGAGAAATCAAAGGTGTTCGGCAGTTGTTTTTTGGGTATATGGCTCAATTAAGCGATTTTGAAGGGTGGGTCATTTTTAATTTTCAAAATTTAAACAAACTTCCATTAATTATAATATTACCCATGTATGTTTAAATCTTTTCAGTTTAACCCATTTTACATGTTTAATGAATCCTAAGTGTGCCACATCAATTTTTCTAAATTAAAAAAATTACAAAATATTTTCAGGGTCATTTTTTTAAATGCAAACTTGGGAGGTCTAGCCAGTTAAATTTCCTCCAACACTTACACGATTACGCCCCCTCCCATTAGAAGGCGTTAGGGTATATTTCACTGGAAAGTTACTATCTGCACAAGAAGACCTTTTTACCATTAAAATGTTTATTATATTTTTAATTTTGAAATTTAATTTAAATATTTAACATTAATAATTTTTAATGTCTTAAAATTACCAAACCACCAAATCCATTATATATTGTATGTTAGTGTATGCCCTAGGAACCAATCGTGTTGTCGGTTTCAGGACATTATATCTTGTAAATGTACTATGAATTAAAGAAAGTGTTCTTATTTCACATGTTGATTTACTGCTTCATTTATATTATATTTAATATTGCATGTGAAATGTCCGGATGACCCGAATCTTCAGAAGATCAAATCATCGAAGAATTCCCTACGAAGTAATGTTAATTGGTCAATAACATTGAATAGTAGGCATGCTAAATGTCTCCATTGAATATCATGTGATGGTATTAGTGTGGGTGATTATAAGAGGTATGTCACTAAGGCATTAGCATGGATAAACGGTTAGTGAACTATTTATCGAATACGACCAATTACGATGAATCACATGGATGTGGTCAATGATGCATCATAGGATCGTACTAGTGTCCCACTGATCCTTAGACCTGAGACATCACAGTTGGAATCAACATAGGATGCATATGGTTCATATGGTGAATAAGCACAAGAGTAGTCATGTCTTGTGTAATAAGCCGATTTAGTCATATATTATTCATGTGCGAGGACAAGTGATGTCAAGATGGGATCCATTAATTTAAAATAGTCCAATCTCGAGTTCCCAGACAATTGTCAATAAACATTGGAAAAGGGAAATCTCTGGCCATAGTATAATGACTGTCAGATGAAAAGTAGTTTCATGTTGATGAGTTCCATTGAATCGATTGACAATTCGATTAAAGATTAAGTTAAGAGTTTTGACATACCATGAACCATTCTTAATCATGACGAAGGGGTTTTACTACACGATACGACAAATCAAAAAAGGTTTATTGGAGTTTACACTTCATTGTGGTTTAGGGGTTATGGAACATTGCTAGACGTCTACCATAATCAATGAGAGTTTTGATTATAAAGAGTTATAACAAAACATATCGAAATCCAATATTAGGCCCATGGCTAGATCACAGTGAATCAAAATGGTCACACATAAAACCAAGCTCAGGGAGAGAGAGTAATACATATCATTAATTGGATTAATTATGTTCGAACGTAAACGGTTGCATCCGAATTAATGTATTGGTGAGAAATGATTATCCATAGATAGCTATCAATCACCAAGGGTAATAAGGATTTATTAAATATTATTATTGAATTGGATTTATTAAATATTATTATTGGCAAAAGTGCATTGGTTTTATTCTAAAGGGTTAGAATATTTAATGGAATTAAAATTTGGTCTAATTATGAATTAACCATAAAACCAAGGACTTGGCATAAATGTTTATTCTCAAGTTAATTTTAAATTGTTTGAGGCCTTCCCAAAACAATTTAAAATTACACTTTGTGCCCATGGTATAAAAATTAAGTATTATACCATTTTAATGCAATTGCAACAATTGAAAACAAAAGCCCTCTCTCACTCTCTCGGCTCTCTCTCATCTTTGGCTTGGGTGGATTTGATTTTGAGTTTCCTCATTCTCTTTTGAAGAATCTAGACTCCAAGTTTCAACATCAAGTATTTAATAGCAAAGGAGTAGTAATATACTATTCTTTTTCTTTAAAAAATTGCCATTGATGTTGTGTTTGTGTTCTACCTTATTTATCCATCATCTTGATCATCATTTTGTCTCCATTTCCATATCCAAAATGCATGAATCCCAACATTGTATACGAAGAAAAAAAGAGTAAATGACTTTTCCCCACCTAAGGTTTGCCTTAATGACATTTTCCCAACCAAAAAGTTTCAAAATACCACTTTCTCACCCAAAGTTTTATATGTTGTTACTCCTCAAAATACACTTCCCTTAGGGTTAGCTATTCGGTGGCAAATGTAGAGCAAGCTATTAGGGCTTTTGAAGAGGAGAGGTCAGTGAGTCTTTTGGTGGTGGCAGGTTGGATTTTGGTGGTCGGGATTGGTCGAAATCTAACTTGGGAGGGGCGGTTACGTGTTCCATAAATCACTCGATTTTTGGTGACTGGTGGGGTCGGTGAGAGGAAGGTTTGAGCAGTTTCGATGAGTGATGATAAAGGAAAAGAATGGTGGTGGTGTGGGGTCGCAACAATGTCAGAATCACCGGTAAGCATGAACCCAAAAAACAACCAATCGAAATAGGATTGGCGAGTCTCAACCGGCATTCGATGAGTTACCAAGAGCCAGGGTAAAAAGGGTTTTGTAAAGTGGAGGTCAATGGCTAATTGAATATTTAACGCCGAAATCAATCAAAAATCAACTAAGAACAAGAAACTCTAGCTTTGCAGTGGCCGGCAATAGGCCAGAAATCAAGTGCCAAAGTGAGAGGGGTTTCGTAGAGAAGAGACTGGAGGTTCAAATGGCGGTGACAGAGAGAATTTTCGTCATCGAAATAGGCTAGAATCAGCTTAGAACAGCAAGACCAAAGCTTTGAAACTTTGGGTATCAACAGAATATAAAACTTCGAGTGGGAAAGTGGTCTTTTGAAACTTTGGTAAACCTTGGGTGGGAAAAGTCTTTACTCAAGAAAATAAATATAAAAATTATTTATTTCCTCTCCCCTTTCTATTTCCCCAGAAACCCTAAGGGTGTGTTTGGTTCAGGGAATATTGTATTACTAAGAATGTTATATTAATGGAAAGATAGATTACCTTGAAGATTACTGGGAATGTTATGTTTGGTTAGGTTGGAATAAATTGGGGGTATGTTATATTGATATGTTTTGTTGGGGAATAAATTGGTGGGTATGTTTTCTAAATTACTAAATTGCCCTCCTTTTTAAATATTAATATAATATTATTTTTTGAATCATTCTTTTAACCCCCAACATTTGACATTTTGCTAAAACACCCCAGCCATATAAAATTTTAATTTGTAACAAAATCACCCCCACCCACCCCAAGTAACTGTTGGGCTACCACCTTTGGTCGTCATTGGCAATTGCTAGAACAGTGCATGACTGGCCAGATCTAACCAGTCAGATCTAGCCGACTGTTCATTGATCTAATCGTTTTTGGCCAGATCAATGGCCATTAATGGCCAAATCTGTGGCCATTGTGTGCCATGGATCTGGTTGTTTCCTACCAGATCCATCGATCTGGCTAGAAACGGCTAGATCCATCGATCTAGCCAAAAACAGCTAGATTGGCACACGGTCAACCAGATCTAGCTGGTCGTGCGCCGTTCCGACGATCGTCGACAATGGCCGGCTACGGTCGATAGTGGTTAGCAAGTGGCCGACGGTAATGGCTAGCGGGTAGAGGTAGTCTTGGGTGGCCTGTAATTTGTTTTAAATATAAGGGCATTATTGTCTAAAAACTTAATTAATTTAAGGGTAAAATTGTAATGGTAGGTTTATGTAAATTAATTTCAAAATAAGGGCATTATTGTCCAAAAAATTTAATAGTCAAGGGTAAACTTGTAAAATTAAGATTACTAAGTAATCTTAAATTACCTAAGAAAAAAGAGGTATGCAGATTATCACCTATATAACCAACAGTAATCACTATTGGTTTTATAAGATTATCGGAATCTTATATTACTTGACAATCAAATGTGATAATCTAAGTAGTATAAGATGACATTATCTCAGTAATGGGTAATAACCTCCAACCAAACACACCCTAAATCTTAAAGTGGAAAACACTGTGGCAATTGGGGTGACGATCGTATGCTCCTCTTTATCTTTTCTCGCGAGACCCACGATTTGAGATTGGACAACATGGTATTGGTGGCAAGCGATTAGGCATAGCTTTATAGGTGACGAGAACAAATGGTCTCGTGGTGACCTGACGCTAATGGCTCAGAGGATTGAGCTTTTCGGTTCTGTTGGTGACATAGCATGGCCTGCCTTCACTGTCGGTCTTTCTTTCTCCAGCAACCCCAAACAACCACATCCCACCATAGCACCCCCACCAACACTAAACACCACTATTAGTCCCAACAACAACAACAGCAAGCAAACTCAACAAAAATATCACATCTACTTCTTTTTCAATTTTTCGTTTTATTTACTTGTTGGGATTTTTTTGTTTATTAGTTAGGGTTTGATTTAAATTGTTCTGCTAGAGTTGATTGAGAATTTTCATCGTAATGAACTGAAATGGGTTTGTTGTGGAATTGCTTGGGATGTTTTGATGGCTTAAAGAGTAATTAAATGAGTTTTTTATACCTTCATCATTCAATTTAAAGCCCAACATTTTCATCTGCTCAATTTAAAAAATATTAGCGTTGTTATATAATATCACCCCCAACCAAACAGACCCCTAAAGATAAAAGATCACTTACTATTTTAACTAATGGAATTACCTAAATAACCTTTCTATATTAATTGTGTTATGACATAAGCTAATAATAAGGGGTTACATGTTACCCTGATCATCTTCTCTATGAGCTTGTTAAACATTGAAAGTTGAAACCTCAGGGAGGTCAATGTCATCAACCCAATTTGGATTGAAAGATAAGGCTAATTACATTTGGGTCTACTAAATAGTAATCAAATTCATTTTAGTCAACTAATATGTGATAGTTACAATCTGATTTTATCCGTGAAAACATTGTTGCAAGAAAACATAATCAAAAAGGAATTTAATTTGATTCACATAGAAATCATGAATGACAGAGTAACATAAGGTTTAAAATTTGTGTAAGAGAGATAAAGTGAGATTATTCTTATTCTTCATTTTTTGTCCTTTTTGTACGATGGTCAAAAGCCTTTTCTAAATTTTCTCTCATTTTAGTTATTGCATTTCTAGTGTGTTTTTGAGTTTGTCAATTGAACTCTATTCACAAACACGTACTATATATGTTCAAATATTCATTACATACATAACTACTAAGGGGTCGTTTGAATCATATAATGTTTTATTATAGGGAGATATTATATTAACAGAAGGAAAAATCACCTTGAATATTATTAGGAATGTTTAGAAAATATGTTTGGTTGGTTCAAATAAATTAGTGAATAATATGTTTGGTTGAAAGGATAAATTGGTGGGTATGTTATATAGATTACTAAATTGCCCTCCTTTTTAAATATTAATATAATAGCATTTTTTTATTATTATTTTTTGAATCATTTCTTTTAACCCCCTATATTTGAAATTTTGCTAAAACACTACAGCCATATAAAACTTTAATTTGTAGCAAAATCACCCCCACCCACCCTAAGCCATTACTGGCAGCCAACCACAGCCACTGGTCACCGTCTACAGAATGGTGCACGACTAGCCATAGATGGCCGATGGTGTACTGATAATCCTAGGATTATTCTGTTATATCTAGGCTGGATTTTGGATACTTCTTCTTTCGTTTGTGCCTGAATTGCAACTTAATTTTATACATTTTATGTTTCAGGCAAAAACGTGCAGTTAGAGCAAATACTGAGCAGAATTGAGTTTCTAGACCCAAAACCAAGCGAATCTCAAGATTCGAGGAAGTTCTGAAGCTAATTTGAAGTACTATGAAGCTTGTTCCTATTGGAGATCACCAAAGATTGAAGATTCAAGCAAGGAAGCAAATGGAGGGCAGTTTTGTAATTTCATAATAGTTTAGAAAAGTTCGGCAATAAACTCTCGGGTCAGATAGTGAATTGGAAGCCAACTCGATGCCGTGGCGAAGTTTATTCTTTGTCGTGGCGAAGTCTGCAAATTTCAGTTATTAAAACTGTGCGTTTTAATTTTATGTAAGAGTCTTAAGTTTTTTTGGTTCAACTATATAAAGGGGATGTAGTCATTTTAGAGGGGTTCGACTTTGTTTTTGGGAGAAGAAGAGAAGATTGGAGATTGAAACTCTTTTGGTTCATCAAATAGGGAAGATTCACTCTCTTTTCATTATTCCAACATATTGAATGCCTTGCTTACAGCTTTTATTTTGATTTGTTTTAATTTTAGTATGAACTAACTCACTTTTGGGTTAGGGTTTTGATGTAATTGGGATTTTAATGTTTAATCAATAGATTGATGTTGCTTTTACATTCTATTGCATGGATTGTGTAATTACTATTGTTTTTATTGAAATTATTTGTTGAGCATGATGAGACTAAGAAGTGAATCATGTATTAGCTTCTTAGGGTAATTGCCATTGTTTTATTGAATGCTAGAGATAGGTTTGAGAATCAATGAAATCAAATTAGGATTCCATTTAGATTAACGGACTTGGAACTTTTAACCTTCAATTTGTTGCGTGCAGAAGCTTAATAGAGATAAATAGGGAAACATAGCCTGAGAAAGTATGTTTTACACATTAGGTGTCCGATTTATAATCCGTGCATGTGAGTGTAGAATTAACAGATTTCGTAGATTAATTCATAAAATCCTAGTGAAGTCAAAACCCTAACCGCTTTGTCTTAATTGATATTTTTCTTGAATTAATATTGCTTGCATTATTTAGATTTTAAAGTGTGTAGTAAATTTTGTTTTAACTTTAGCTTGATTTTCTCCCGCAAATCCAAACATCTTTTGGTTTCTCCAACTTGATAAACAACCAGGAAAATCAGTGTTTAACAAGCAATCCTTGTGGGAACGATACTCTACTTATCACTTTATTACTTTTTGCGACTAGTGCACTTGCTACACATTGCACGTTGTAATTTCAACGCATCAAGTTTTTGGCGTTGTTGCCGAGGATTGATTTTGTGTTAATATTGAATTTTTCTTGTTTAAGCTAGATTGGAATTTAATTTTAGTTTTAATTGGTTTCTAGTTTAATTTTGCTATTCTTTTCTGTTAGCTTGTGATCTCATGCTTTCTTTCTTTCTTTCTGTGTAGTTTATGCGAAGAGCTAGACATCATCCAGTGGTTCCTATTGATCTAGAGATTGAAAGAACCGCAAGAAGACTTAACAGAGAAAGAAGAGAATGAGAGGCGATAGTCATTGAGATAGCAGAAAACAGAACATTGAGGGAATTTTTAGTACCCTCGGTTGATGGTAGTGGTCCAAGTATAACTAGGCCACCAGTGCAAGCCAACAACTTTGAAATAAAGCCGACAATCATCCAGATAATCCAACAGTCGGTACAATTTAAGGGAGATCTAAGGTAAGATCCAAATTCACACATTGCAAACTTCTTGGAGATCTGGGATACCTTCAAGTCAAATGGAGTGTCAGATGACGCCATTAGATTAAGATTATTTCCTTTTTCATTAAGGGATAAAGCAAATGGATGGTTAATAGCACTACCAACAGGAACAATCATAACTTTGAATGAATTGGCATAGAAGTTCCTGACTAAATACTTCCCTCCAGCGAAATCTGCAAAGATGAGAAATGATATCACATCATTTCTACAGGAAGAGACTGAATCACTTTACAAAGCTTGGGGAAGATATAAGGAACTGCTGAGAAAGTGTCCACACCATGGTTTCCCAGTTTGGATGCAAGACCAAATGTTCTATAATGGGTTGATGATAAATATGCAAACAATGGTGGATGCAGCATCTGGAGGAGCATTGAAAAACAAGACACCTGAAGAAGCTTATGAGTTACTTGAAGTCTTGGCAAGTAACAACTATCAGAGACCCAATGAGAGAATGCAATCGAAGAAGTCTATGGATATTCATGAAGTTGATGCTTACACGGCCATTTCAGCCCAGCTTATAGCACTTCAGAAGCAATTAGGAGGTATGCAAGTGAATTCTATTCAAACACCTCAAATGACATGTGATTTTTGTGCAGGTAACCATGCGAGCAATGAATGTCAAATGGGGAACACCTTTGCTTCAGCTTCATCATCATCGGAACAAGTCAACTATTTGATAGAGAATCAGAGACAACAAAACAATCATTTCTCCAACACGTATAATCCTGCTTGGAGAAATCATCCAAACTTGTCTTGGGGCAATCAGAATCAGCAGAATAACCAATGGAATCATATAACAGTGCCAAATTATCAAGTGGGGGTGAATAATCAACCAGGGGATCAAAGATTGTCAAAATTTGAGGATATGTTCGAGGAAATTCATGCAAGAGACCACAGGTTTCATGAGTGAGACGAGGACAAATTTCAGAAACCAAGAGGCATCCATTCGAAACTTGGAGGTACAGGTGGGGAAAATAGCCGAAAAGCTGAATGAGCGACCACAGGGTTCCCTACCAAGCAACACAGTGACAAATCCACGTGAACAAGCGAATGCAATAACTCTACAGAGTAGAACAGTCTTGGAAGAGGTGGAACAAAGAGGGAAAGAAGAGAGCCCACCAAAAGACAAGGATGATTCTGATAAAGAAGTTGACGAAGAGATCATTATTGAAAAGAAGCCAACAAGTCCCAAGGAAGAAGAACCAAAGAGGGAAGAGAGGCCAAGGCAAAAGAAACAAAAACTGTCATTTCCTGAGATACCACCAGAGTTGGCACATCACACCCCCCCTATGCCTTTTCCTCAGAGGCTCAGAAAGAAAAATCCGGATAAAGAGTTCACGAAATTCATTGAGATATTTAAAAAAACTGCATATTAACATTCCTTTTGCAGATGCCTTACAGTAGATGCCGAGCTACGCAAAATTCCTCAAGGAAATTCTGTCAAACAAAAGGAAGTTAAAAGAGGAGGAAACAGTGATGCTTATGGAGGAATGTAGTGCCATTCTAAAGAAGAAACTGCCACCCGAAACTCAAGGATCCAGGGAGTTTCACTATCCCTTGTGTTATAGGAGATACAGCAAAACCTCTCTATAGTGATACTCTATATCAGAATAATCTCTACATAGTCATAAAAAAATTTATTCCCAACTTGGAATAGTTATAAATAAGAATAAACTCCACATTGTAATAAGTTATAATTTTTCTAATTCCCGTCTTAAGGAAAGTTGCCTCCACATAGTAATAATTATGTGTATATTGAAAAAAAAATATATATTATTTGGTATATTAAAGATTTAAGATGAAATAAAATATTTATCTAAAGTTGTTTGGAAGAATGATTTATGTTTAGGAGTTGTTACCACATCTTTTAACTTGTGGTTACATTGCTCACTAGCATGATCTTCTTGTTGAAGCCAAAATATTTATAGCTTCTCAAGCATGTTTGGAGCTTCTTAGCAAGAAACTTTTTGTATTTTCGTACTATCATCCTCATGATTATTTCCTCCTCTTCTTGTGTAATTGTAGCAATGATTTCTTCTTCAATTAAAGTGTACATGGCTTGTTGCTCATTTGAATGATTAAGGAAGACATTAATATCTATTCGATTAGTGTAGTGAAGTTGTCAAATCTGATCACTCAATTCTACAATGACTCTTTGATTCTTCTCATCCACTTTATATATAACTTGCAATTCATCGACATCAAGGGTCCTAATTTTATAATGCTTAAAATAATTGGCAATTGTTTGTGGTTTCACATCAATTTAACCATGCAACAATTGTATTTACAATTCATCAAGGACACTTATCTTTGCTGGTTCTAAGACACGATCTTTTATTCGTTTAAAAAGTAAGCAATTGAAGCGCTAAATTGAAATCCTAATACTATTAAAACAAGAATTGAAATTCTAATACTGTACTACTAAAACATGAATTATAAAATAAGAAATTTTTATAACTACACCTCTATTAAATTATAACCTCCTCATAGTAATAAAATTAATTAGTTCCATCATTATGACTATAGAGAGGTTTTACTGTATTACATTTGATAGAGTTTTATGTGATCTAGGTGCAAGCATAAATCTAATGCCTTTTTCTGTTTTTAGAAGACTAGGGATTGGTGAAGTGAAGCCAACGGCCATATCTTTGAAGCTTACAGATAGATCCATCAAGCATCCGAGGGGTATAGTTGAAGATGTATTGGTTAAGGTGGACAAAGTCATCTTTCCAGCAGACTTTTTCGTGTTGGATATGGAAGAGGACAAGGAAATGACTCTCATCTTAGGGCGACCATTTCTTGCCACCGGAAGAGCCCTAATTGATGTGCAAGAAGGGAAATTGCTTTTAAGGGTCCAAGATGAAACAGTGACATTCAATGTCTTTGAGGCCATGAAATTTCCATCAGAGTCAGATTCATGCTTCAGTGTAGACTTGGTGGATAGACTAGTAACAGATGCTATCGAAGATAACACCCCTCAACTACCTTTAGAAGCTTGCATTGCCCATCAAAAACAACAGAGGTAGATGAGCCAACGAAGAATAAGTGTGCTAGGCTTTTGGAAGCACTTCAACCGATAAACACAAGCCAAGATCCAGAATTTGAAGAGTTTGACATTGAAAAAGAGAAGGAAAAGGCAAGAACGGAAGAACCTCTAAAACTTGAATTGAAGCCTTTAGCTTCTCACCTTAAATATGTGTATCTTGGTGAATCAGAAACCTTTCCAGAGATCATCAATGCAAGGCTGAGTAAATTGGAGGAAGAGCGGTTGATTCGGGTGTTAAGGGAGCATAAATCAGCAATTGGATGGACCATATCGGACATTAGAGGCATCTCTCCATCTTTTTGGATGCACAAGATACTCATGGAAGATGATGTCAAGCCTAGGGTGCAGCTGATAATCTGAGGATTATACTGTTTTATCTAGGCTTTTTGGCCAGATTTTAGATACTTTTTATGTCATTTGTGCCTGAATTGCAACTTAATTTCATATGTTTTATGTTTCAGGTAGAAACATGCATTTTGAGCAAATAAAGAGCGGAATTGAGTTTCTAGACCCAGAAGCGAGCGAATCTTAGAATTCAGGGAAGTTCTGAAGTAGATTTGAAGCACTAAGAAGCTTGTTTCTATTGGAAAGCACCAAAGATTGAAGACTCAAGCAAGGAAGCAAGCGGAGGGCAATTCCGTAAATTTAAGAATGGTTCAAAACAGTTCGCTGTGGCGATGTACTCTCGGGAATTCGTTGCCACGACGAAGTTTATTCTTCATCACGGCAAAGTTTGTGATTTCCAGTTTTTATCAAAACACACAGTTTTATTTTAGAAAAGTTTTTAGGTTTTTGGACCAACTATATAAGAAAAACTTAGCCATTTTTAGAGGGGTTCGTCACTTTTTGAGTAAGTTTAACATTTTGGGAAAGAAAGAGAGAAGATTGAGATTGAACTTTGTGGATTCATCAATAGGGAAGATTCTTGTTCTCTTTTCTTAGTTTCAATATGTTGAATACATTGCTCACTGTTTTTATTTCGATTTGTGTTAATTTCAGTATAAACTAACTCATCTTGGGTTAGGGTTTTGATGTAATTTGGGATTTCTATGCTTAATCAATGAATTAGTGTTGTTTCTACATTCGATTGCATGGATTTTGTGATTTCTCTTGTTTTTCTTGAAAGTATTTGTTGAACATGATGAGATTGAGAAATAAATCATGTATGAGCTTCTTAGGAAAATCACCATTGTTGTATTGAACGCTAGAGATAGGTTTGAGAATCAATGAAATCAATATAGGATTCCATTAGCTTAATGAACTTGGATATATTAATCTTCAAATTGTTGGGTGCGGAGGCTTAATAGGGAAAAGTAGGAATTCATAGCCTGAGAAGGTATGTTTAACACATTAGGGAGTTTGATTTACAATCTGTGCATGTGAGTGTAGAAGTAGCATAATTCATAGATTAATTCATAGAATCCTTATGAAGTCAAAACCCTAACCGTTTGTTTTAATTGATATTACTCTTTCATTAATTAGCTTTTTAATTATTTAGTAAATTTTGTTTCCATTTTAGTTTAAATTCCTCCTATCAATCCAAACACTTTTCGGTTTCTCCAACTTGAAAACAATTAGGAAAATCAGTGCTTAACAACCAATCCTCGTGAGAACGATACTTTTCTTATCACTTTATCACTTTGTGCGACTAGTGCACTTGCTATATTTGCATGTTGTAGTAACAACGCATCAGCAGCCATAACGGAGATTGAATCCTTTTATGAAGGAAGTGGTGAGAAAGGAAGTGGTGAGACTTTTAGATGCAGGCATTATCTACCCTATTTTAGATAGTCCATGGGTGAGCCCGGTGCAAGTGGTTCCAAAGAAAGGATGTATCACGGTAATAAAGAATGACAGCAATGAATTGATACCAACTAGAAGAGTCACGGGTTGGAGGGTGTGCATTGATTACAGAAAACTGAATGAAGCAACAAGGATCATTTTCCACTTCCTTTCATCGATAAAATGTTGGAAAGATTGGCAAGGCATGCTTATTATTGTTTCTTGGATGGTTTTTCAGGGTATAATCAGATTACCATTGCTCCTAAAGATCAAGAGAATATGACATTCACTTGTCCTTATGGCATCTTTGCTTACAGAAGGATGCCTTTTGGGTTGTGCAATGCACTAGCCACATTCCAGCGATGCATGATGTCAATTTTTGGTGACATGGTGGAGCAATTCATAAAAGTCTTCATGGATAACTTCTCTGTTTTCGGTTCTTCTTTTGATAATTGCTTGTCTAACCTTTCATTTGTTTTGCAGCGATGTCAGGATCAAATTTGGTGCTCAACTGGGAGAAATGTCACTTCATGGTTCAGGAAGGAATAGTACTCAATCACCGAATTTCAAAGGATGGCATTGAAGTAGATCGAGCCAAAACGGAAGTGATTGAGAAGCTGCCACCACTTGCAAACGTTAAGGCAGTCCGGAGTTTCCTGGGGCATGCGGGGTTTTATTGACGGTTTATAAAGGATTTCTCTAAAATTTCTAAACCCTTTTGCAATTTACTGATTAAGGATGTCTCTTTTGATTTTGATGATGAATGCATGCATGCTTTTCAAACTCTTAAGAATTTATTAGTGTCTGCACCTATTATTGTAGTTCCCAATTGGGAACTACCTTTTGAATTGATGTGTGATACTAGTGATTTTGCATTAGGAGTAGTTTTAGGACAAAGGAAGAACAAAGTTTTGCATGTAATTCAGTATGCTAGCAAGACACTAATCGATGCACAGTTGAATTACACCACTACTGAAAATGAGCTGTTAGCCGTTGTTTTTGCATTTGACAAATTTCGGTCTTATTTGCTAGGTGCTAAGGTGATAGTCTACACAGATCATTCAGCACTCAAGCATCTATTGGCAAAGCAAGAAGCAAAACCAAGGCTAATAAGATGGATCCTAATAGTGCAAGAGTTTGAATTGGAGATCCGAGACAAAAAGGGGTTAGAAAATGTGGTGGCAGATCATCTATCAAGGATTGAACGACCAAACCAGGGAAGTGAAAAGGAAACTCAAATCAAGGAAACCTTCCCGGATGAGAAATTGATGCAAGTCGAAGAAGCACCTCGGTATACAGATATTGCAAATTATTTATCATCGAGAGTGCTCCCAAGTGGCATGACCTTCCAGCAGAAAAAGAAATTTTTCTTTGACTTAAAGTTTTATTTCTAGGAAGAACCATTTCTGTATAAACACTATGCAAATCAGATGATACGTAGGTGTGTCCCGGAAGAGAAGATGAAGAGTATTTTAAGGCATTGCCATGAGAAGGAAGTGGGAGGTCATTTTAAAGGGACTAGGACAGTAGCCAAGGTCCTTCAATCTAGATT
Source organism: Pistacia vera (assembly GCF_008641045.1). NCBI lineage: Eukaryota > Viridiplantae > Streptophyta > Magnoliopsida > Sapindales > Anacardiaceae > Pistacia > Pistacia vera. The sequence continues at coordinate 103,094 of NW_022196791.1, forward strand.
TTATTGGCCAACTTTATTCAAGGATGCTTTCCGGGTAGTTCAAGAATGTGATCAATGTCAACGGAGTGGAAATATTTCAAGGAGAGATGAGATGCCGTTGAATAACATTCTAGTTGTTGAACTTTTTTATGTGTGGGGGATTGACTTCATGGGCCCTTTCCCAAATTCTTATGGGAATATGTACATCTTGGAGGCTATGGACTATGTGTTGAAATGGGTTGAAGCACTGGCATTACCATCCAATGATGCCAAAGTGGTGGTTAACTTTGTGAGGAAGAACATTTTTTCAAGATTTGGGGTACCACAGGCAATCATCAATGATGGGGGATCTCATTTTTGCAATAGGCAATTTGATGCTCTCTTAGGAAAATACAGAGTGAAACATAGAGTGGCCACACCATACCATCCTCAGACCAGTGGGCAAGTGGAACTGTCAAACAGAGAGCTGAAAAGAATTTTAGAGAAGACAGTTAATGCATCTAGGAAAGACTAGTCACAGAAGTTAGATGATGAATTATGGGCATACAGCACTGCATTCAATACTCCAATTGGTATGTCTCCGTTCCGGTTGGTATATGGGAAGGCATGTCACTTGCCAGTGGAACTCGAGCATAAGGCATATTGGGCAGTCAAGCAGCTAAACATGGATTTACAAGCTGCTGGGGAGGAAAAGATGCTGAAATTGAATGAACTTGATGAGTTTCGTCATGAAGCTTATGAGAATTCCCGTATTTACAAAGAAACGACCAAGATGTGGCATAACAAGCATATTACGAAGAAAAACTTTGAATTAGGTTAGAAAGTTTTGCTATACAATTCTAGACTTAGGATCTTTCCTAGAAAACTTAAGTCTAGATGGTCCGGACCCTTCATAGTTACAGAAGTCTACCCATACGAGGCTGTGGAGATTTCACATGAAGAAAATGGGACATTTAAGGACAGCGATTGAAGCCATATATTGATGGGGCGATGAGTTGCAAGTCACTACTCATCAAACTCGACATGTCGGAATGAAGACTTGAGAAAGTCGAGCTTTCGACTATAAACAAGCGCTTCTTGAGAGGCAACCCAAGTGTTCTCATTTTTTTAGTTGTTTTAAATTCGGTTATATGTTTTATGACTTAGGAAATAGATTAATTTCGTTTGTTTTTGGTGTTTCAGGTGAATGATAAAAAATGTGGAAAAATTTGGAATTCTCCAGTTTTCGCCGCAGCGTTGTACTCACTTCCAAAGATCGCCGCGGCAAGAAATTTTCTTCCCCGCGGCATCGAGTGCATCGCACAAATGAATCAAGAACTTCACCGCGGTGAAGTCTGCTTTCTATATATATATATTCACGATGACTCTTCATTTTTCGCAAAACTTCCAAGAACCAAACACTTCCACCTTCAATCCAGAGAGTTTCCAATGAATTTTCTTCCCACTACTCCACTCCTTAACCTTCATAAACACTAAATCACCTCACTTTTTCAAGGATGTTTACAAAGTATTGAAGAAAAGTTTGGAAACCCTGCATTTTCCAAACTTTGGGGATCTTGCAATTTGGGCAGAAATTGGTGAAATTGGTGGTGAATTCGTCGTGGGTGTGGTATTTCAAGTTCTCTAGCCTTAAATTTGATCAATTGCGATTGTTAATGCTTTAAGTTTCAGAAATTGGCTGAATTTGTTGAGTTGTGGAATTTGTGGAGTGATTTTGACTTAAGAAGTGTTGAGTTTGATTTGTTTTGTGCTGAGGAAGTTGGGTTTTTGATTTTGAAGTGGTTTGATTGAGTTTGGAAGAGTGGTGATTTTGGGGTATAAGTGTAATTTTTGAAACCTTGGTGTGAATTAAGGGGTGATTATGGTTTGTAGAAAGTGTGCTTTAGTGTTGAATTGTCGAGTTGAATCGCTAAGTTTGGGGGCAGATTTGGGTGACCACTATTGAAAACCGAAATGCTGCTCAAAATGGTTCCCATGGGTAACGGAAAACAGGTCGACAATAGATTTGTTAATGATAAGGCTAGGCAGCGTTACGAAGGCGCAATTAAAAGAAAAGACAAAAGGTTTATTGCCGAGAGAGGATTGTCCATTGTCCATAGAGAAGATTGGATTCGAGGGAGAGGTTGGGATATCTTTATGCTTGAACCGGAACACTTAGCCATAGAGCCAATAGTAAGAGAATTTTATACCAACTTCCCTGAGTGTGAGCCTGGGCATGTTTATGTGAGGGGTATTAAAGTGCAAATTAGTGCGAAGATCATCAATGATTTCTACAGGATTGATCCAATTGGCCGTGATGAGTACTTAGAATTCAAAAAGAAGGAGATTAACAAGGAGGAGATTCTTAAGGTTACTGCAAGGCCAGGTACATCTTGGGAAATTTTGAAGAAGGGGAGAAGAAGCATAAAAGGATTTGATTCCCATGGCTAGATTGTGGCAATATTTTGTCTGTGCGCAGATGGTCCCAGAAACGCATTACAGTACAGTGGTTTTTGAGCGAGTAGTGTTACTTTATGCCATTGCCACTGGAAAGAAAATGGATGTGGGGAATATAATAATAGAGAGTATACGGCATGCAGCCAAACCAGGGAGAGGGAGCTTTGCCTTCCCACATCTCATCACTGAGCTTTGCACTCGAGCAGGAGTAAAAAAGGCAGATGATGAACCACTTCTTCATCTTGCCCCACCCCTTGATCACAACTATTATTACAAGCTCCTAGAGCGTCCTCCCAGTGAAGGACCCAACTCCGGATCGAAAAGACAAAGAACCACAACAACGGCCATAACATCTAGTTCAACATCCACGATAAAGGAGTTGTTGCAACAAATTTTGGACAAGGTGAACAAGATGGAACGAAGTCAAGATTGGATGGCAAGGCGAACCCGAATGTTGTACGAGATGCAATACAACTACTACACCAATCTGGGCATTGATGTTTCAAACTTCCAATGGCAAGATTGGCAAGACGATGAAGAAGGTGATGCCATGGAAGAAGATGATGACGTCGAAGGAGAAGAGGAGGACGACGAATGAAACCTGAAACACTTGTTTTTGTATTTTCTGTTTTCATTTGTTTTTATTTTTGTTTTGTACATTGGAACCAATTTTCCTTTGTAGATTGTTAATTATTGTTGTTTGAATTTTCTAGTTTAGTTTGTAAGGGTGAGATTAGGTTGTAATTTTTTCATATTATTCCGTGGAAATTTCTAACACAGTGGGCACCATAGAATTTCATTTGTTTTACAGATGATGATGATGAGGAAGCCAAGGAATGGGTATGCATGATGTTGAACGAAAATCAGCCTTCACAGATTAATCACGGAACTATCTCGTACCCTTTTTAATTACGTTTTTCTATTCCTGAGATCTGCATGATGTGACATTGGGGACAATGTCATTTTAAGTTTAGGGGTAGGAAATTTTGAAATTTTGTTTTGTGTTTAGTTTGTTTTGTATTGTTGTTGCCAATGATGAATTGCATAAGTCTATGATGAGAGCAGGATTGTTGAGATTTTATTGATGGAAAATGTTAAGCATTGCTTCAAGTTTAGGGTGGTTGATTAATTTTTCTTTTCTAGAGGTTTGCTGAGTGGTTCAACCACCATTTTCATTATTTCAGCATGCTTAGAAACATTTTATGTGGTTAGGTGAAGTCTTGATAATGTTGGTGGACTCTAGAACCTACTTGAAAAGTGTTTGAGGCGAAATTCTAGGAATAGACATTATTGAGGAAATGATTTAGGTAATTCTTCAGAAGGTTTGAGCCTTTCCAGCTAGCCATGAATAAATTTTTCCCTAGTCACCCATTTGAGCCTTATAAGATTATCACTGTCCTATCCTTCCTGTGCAACCAAAAATGCCCAAACATTTCACCCTAAACATGTTTCACAACCTTTAAGAGAATTTTGAACCTAATGCAGACACAAAAGAGCCTGGAGAGTTGTGTGAGATTTTGACGAACCAAAATAATAAGTTTGGGGGTCGCAAGATTGGCAAGAAGAAGGGGTAATTGACCTCAATAAATTGATGTTGTTTTTCTAAAACAAAAAAACAAAACAAAACAAAACAAAAAAAAACGAAATAAAGATAAAAAGAAGTAGAAATTTGAGAGTTTCATTTCAGAATCAAAAATAAGAATTACACTTGTTGAGGGTTATAAAATAGTTGACACTTTGATTGGTGGTTGAGAAAGAAAGTGGAAATTGATGTAGCTCGTAGTGTTTGAATGAAGAAAACTGAGTTCTCTTACTTTGTTTATCTTAATCTTTTCTTTGGAGCCCACTAACCGAGCCTAACGTTACAAGCCTGTAAAGACCTTTTGATCCTTAGTGATGTATAGCCTGCATTAGTTGACAGTAGTTCAATACTTAGGCTTATGGAGTCTACCACCATTTGATAAACTTTACATTTCTGCATAAAATAATCTGGGAAGTTGGAAGGTGGACTGAAGTGGGGATTACCTACTCAGGAGGCCATCGATAGAGAAATATAGTCAATCAACTTTTAACTTCTTGGAGTGTTAAGCATTTTTCAGTAATAATGTTTCAACAATTTTTTAGACTTGTATAAATTCTAGGCAGTTCTTTATGTTTGATTTTGATTCTAATTTCTCCCATTTCATTTTCAATTTTGTTATTCTTTTCTGTTTGTTAGTTGTTCTCTTTTAGTCGAATTTTGTACCTGATGCTCGAGGACGAGCATGTCTTAAGTTTGGGGGTATTTGATAATCCTAAGATTATACTGTTATATCTAGGCTTTTTGGTCGAATTTTGGATACTTCTTCTTTCGTTTATGCCTGAATTGCAACTTAATTTTATATATTTTATGTTTCAGGCAAAAACGTGCAATTAGAGTAAATACTGAGCGGAATTAAGTTTTTAGACCCAAAAGCAAGCGAATCTCAGGATTCGGGGAAGTTCTTAAGCAGATTTGAAGTACTATGAAGCTTATTCCTATTAGAAATCACCAAAGATTGAAGATTCGAGCAAGGAAGCAAGCGGAGGCCAATTTTGTAATTTCATAATAGTTCAGAAAAGTTCACCGCGGCGTAGTTCTTTCTTCGCCGCAGCGATAAACTCTCAGGTCAAATAGTGAATTGGAAGCCAACTCGATGCCACGGCGAAATCTATTCTTCGCCGCGGCGAAGTCTGCAAATTTCAGTTATTAAAACTGTGCGTTTTCATTTTATACAAGAGTCTTAGGTTTTTTTGGACCGACTATATAAAGGGGACTTAGTCATTTTAGAGGGGTTCGACTTTGTTTTTGGGAGAAGAAGAGAAGATTGGAGATTGAAACTCTTTGGGTTCATCAAATAGGGAAGATTCACTCTCTTTTCATTATTCCAACATGTTGAATGCCTTGCTTACAGCTTTTATTTTGATTTGTTTTAATTTTAGTATGAACTAACTCACTTTTGGTTTAGGGTTTTGATGTAATTGGGATTTTAATGTTTAATCAATAGATTGATGTTGCTTTTACATTCTATTGCATGGATTGTGTAATTACTCTTGTTTTTATTGAAATTATTTGTTGAGCATGATGAGACTGAGAAGTAAATCATGTATTAGCTTCTTAGGGTAATTGCCATTGTTTTATTGAACGCTAGACATAGGTTTGAGAATCAATGTAATCAAATTAGGATTCCATTTAGATTAACGGACTGGAACTATTAACCTTCAATTTGTTGGGTGCGGAAGCTTAATAGAGATAAGTAGGGAAACATAGCCTGAGAATGTATGTTTTACACATTAAGGTGTCCGATTTATAATTCGTGCATGTGAGTGTAGAAGTAACAGAATTCGTAGATTAATTTATGAAATCCTAGTGAAGTCAAAACCCTAACCGCTTTGTCTTAATTGATATTTTTCTTGAATTAATATTGTTTGCATTATTTAGATTTTAAAGTGCGTAGTAAATTTTGTTTTAACTTTAGCTTGATTTTCTCCCGCAAATCCAAACATATTTCGGTTTCTCAAACTTGATAAACAACTAGGAAAATCAGTGTTTAACAAGCAATCCTCATGGGAACGATACTCTACTTATCACTTTATTACTTTTTTACGACTAGTGCACTTGCTACACATTGCATGTTGTAATTTCAACGCATCATGTGCCAACAAAGCTAGAAATGGCCATGGATCACAAATCCATAGCTAGAAAACGGCCAGATCTATGGCCATCTCACGACCACGGATGTGGCTGTGAAAAGGCCAGATCTTTGGCCGTGCCATTTCACAGCCAAATTTGTGGTCGTTTTATGGTCACATCTTTAGCCGTGAAATAGCATTGAAATGCCAAATCTAGCTGTTTCTGGCTATGGATCTATGATCCATAGTTGGAAAAGGCCTTACCGGTAAACGACCGACCAGATCCCATCGGTCGTACACCATTATGACGACTGACGCCGACAGCCGGTAGTGGTCTTGGGTGACAGGGGATATTTTGTTAACTTTTAAACTTTTTTGTGGCTAGGGTGTTTTAGCTAATTTCTCAAATGTAGGGTGGTTGGGTAATTGTTATTTGGTAGACATTTAAGAGCAATTGTATTCGAAATGGTTTTTAATTAAGGGTAAATTGGGTAGAAAAATCATATTACCTTGGTAATGTTTTAATCCCAGGGGTGGGGGAGGGTATCGGATTACCGCCCACATTATCAACAGTAAATACTATTTACATCAAAATATTCTCGTAATATTTTATTACTTGCAAACCAAACACCAGAATCTTATAAAATAAACGAAGATTACCTCTATTATCTTATATACCCCCGATCAAATGCCCCCTAAAGAAAATGAAACAATATCAGTTTTAAGATTGATTTTTGAATAACTTTAAGAGTTGTCTTAAACATGTGCCCTGAAGATACATGATCAGGTTATAAATACGCACGAACCTTATCATATCAATATATTAAAAAGTGTGTTTATAAATAAAGTATATCAAAAGTATTATTCGTAATGGCTTTAAAGTGTGCGTTAGGATTTAGGAATGTTAAGACTAGAGGTGGGCAGGGACCGGTCCCTTGCGGGCCTAGGCCTGGGCCCGTTTGGGACTGGTCCCAAATGGGACCAGTCACTCATGGGCCTGAGATCGGTCCCAGGCCCATGAGAAAAACCAGGACCCGGACCAGGCCATAGGCCTGGTCAGGACTGGTCCCATGGGACTTGGATAATTTTTTTTTTCCCCCTCAATTTTTTTTATATTTTGGGGGTAAAATAAAATTTTATAGGGGGTTTTTAGTATTTTTTAGGGGTAAAATTTATAAATTTTTTAGACTGTGGAAGAATTATTTTTTTATAAATTTTATAAAATCTCATTTTAGCCCTCGTAATTTATATTTATTTTAAAATTAACAGGGAGTTTTATGTAATTTGGCAGGGAACTATATTGAAAAAATACAAAAAAATTTGGGCCAGGCTTGGGACTTGGAAGAGGGCCCAGTGGAGGGCCCGAGCCCTCCTCCTTAGGCCTGGTCCCAGGTCCGATCCTCTCAAGGACCAGTCCTAAGACCGATTTTTGGAGTTGGGCTTTTGGGCCCGGTCCCAAATGCCCAGCTCTAGTTAGGATTGTTGTTTTTAAATACATTGAGGTGGTGTTTTAATAAATAGATCAAAGTCTGCATCTGACAAAATATTTGAAAATACAGGGGTGGTAGTGAAAAGCACTCCGTTAGTGCAAATATCCCCATATATATTAAAGAAAACCAATCAGCAGCAAGCACGTGTTTTCCCAAAGTAAATCCCAAACCCCAACCCCACTAAAATTTAAAAGAAAACCTCACAACGAAGCTTGTAGAAAGTGAAAGTGAAAGCTATCGATGGCGTCAGGCGGCAACGGCGGAGGTGTGGAGTGGCACGTACGGCCTCCAAACCCGAAGAATCCAATCGTCTTCTTCGATATTACTATTGGTACAATTCCTGCCGGTCGTATAAAAATGGAACTCTTCGCCGACATCGCCTCTAAAACCGCCGAAAATTTCAGGTCACTTCACTTTTCTTCCTTTCTTATCCTAAATTTTCTTCTGCATATATCAATTCCAACAACACTTGTTCAAGTTCGCTTCTTTTTTCTTCTTTGGCAGGCAATTATGCACCGGTGAGTTCAGGTATCTGGCTATTGCGCTCTTTAGTTGCCTCTTACATATAACAAGTCTTCATATCCTGTAATGTTACCGTTTACGGTTATGAGGTCATTGTTGCTGTTAGTGATGTCTACTAAGTTTTTTTTTTTTTTCTCTCTCTCTCTTTCTTGAATAAATTCGTGTTGTTATCTTAATCTTTGTTGGTATGGTGATATGTGCTAGTTGGCTTATTAATTTCACTTTGGGAGCTAAATTGTGTAGTTCAAGAAATGAAGGGGCAAAAGTGTGAAAATGAATTTTAAAGTGATGGAATTGTATGTGCTTATATATAAATTCTGGCTGATGACCCCAGACCTGTGAATAGCTCTACATTAGATTGTATGTGATAGTAGTTGGTGAATGTTATTGTATTTGGTATCATGAAATACTACTTTTTGAGTGAGTATTCACTCGTTATCTGCTATCTGTTGGTGAATGCTATTTTATGTGGTATCATATGTGGCTACTTTTTTGATTGAGTAATCACTGCTTGTCTACTCATCTGTTGGTTTGAAAGCACAGAAAAGCGGGATTGCCTGTTGGTTACAAGGGATGCCAGTTCCATAGAGTGATCAAGGATTTTATGATTCAAGCGGGTGATTTTGTCAAGGTTTGTTCCTTCAATTCCTGCATTTAAGTTTGTTTATGTTCTATCATTTTAGTTACTCTATGAATGATGTTAATCCATGAATAAAAGAATCAGATTCTTAGTTTAAGATTGTTTCGGGTCTTGTTTCTTTCCTTAGTATACTGTAAGATGCATATCCTGGTGATTGGAAGGACATTCACGTTTCCTTTTTCTTTGAAGTAGAGTAAAGGTTTGACATACCATTTTGAGAAAGGAAAATGGAGCAAATTTGTAACTGCATTTCTCTTATGCTATGTTCTTGTGGCCCTTAGTAGAATTAACCCTCTAATTATAAAATTTAACAGTTTAAAACTCTGATATAATTTGAAAAACCAACTTTTTTAAGCATTATTTATTTAATAACTATAATATACAAAAATTAATAGTTACTCAAGGTTTTCTAGTTCACTAGCTCATCTTTTTCCTTCCATCCAGATTACATATTCTAACCTTTTGATTTGTAAATTCTCTTTAAATTTCCTTCGCAAATTTTACTCCGACAATCATGTGCATTTCTAGAAATTTTAATTTACAATTGCTATTAAGAAACTTAAAGAACTTGATATTTCTTTTAGTTATAACCTTTTAAACAAATTTTTTTTTTTTTTTTTTTTGGTTTAGAGGGTTTACTGTGGCTTATTTTACTGTTCTTACTGAATGATAGAGACTTCTAAATAGAAATGGAGAGCGGATGCGTTTCTTGGTAAATAATGAAAGGGTGAATTGTTTATTTCTGGAAATGCAAAGCGGAGAAACTTGTGCTGCTTTATTCAATCTATGAAAACTTCCATCTCTGGTCATATAATTTTTATGATAAGTTGTCCTGAACCTTGTATACTATTGTTATTTTGGCTAAATTACCAATTAAATTTTGTTTTGCAGGGTGATGGTAGTGGATGTACTTCGATCTATGGACATAAATTTGAGGATGAGAATTTCATTGCCAAACACACTGGTCCTGGTCTATTATCAATGGTATATCTTACCTTCTCCAATAATTAAATTTTGTTCTGCTGGTGACATGCTACACAAGTCCTACACTTTACCATTAACAATCATTGGGAAAGATAGAATGCAGACAATAAGTATGGAAACATCAGGGATGATGCTTTCCTATTACCCAAACTCGGGTGCCCTGTCTGTAATTAGAGCAAAGCTCTGAACAATTGAATGAAACTTACGGTATTCCTTTAGTGAGAATTATTTAGGTGACCTTCCTTGAGGTTTAGTTAAAACTGCAAGTAAACCCTCATAGTCACAGTTCATAAGAAGTCTTCTCTTAGTTCTTGAAAATCATTATATACTTTCTTTAAAATTCATCTGTATCTGCTCTGACGTTTCTTAAATTTATTGAAAACTTACCCTGTTTCTGTCAATTTTCTAAGCAAAGGTATCTGGCTATAATTAGGTCAAACCTTAAGGTTAGTTAATGAAATTGAACTCTTTAAAATTGGGAATCACTCAGTGAAAAAAATTTCTGAAGGAAGTATACTGTAAAAATGATGTTAACTTTCTAACATGTAAGGTTTAATGTACCTATCCCCTTAGGATAAAATCTAATGTTTGCACGTGAGAACTGAACAAGAAATTAGAGATGGTAGCTTCAAGCATATTGGTTTGGTTGGAATATCCCTTGTCAACCTCTTTGAATGCCTTAATTTGCATAGAGAACCTCATCTTTTTTCTGCTGAATTCTTTGTGAATGTTTCGAGTTTAATGATGGCATCCTACTTCCAACTCTGAAAGTGTATTTTATGCTCATGTTTCAGGCAAATAGTGGACCAAATACTAATGGGTGTCAGGTACTTGATCAACCTTCTTGCTCTCACTCCTTCCTTCCCCTTTCTTTTTTCATGCTCACGTGCACTTGTGCTTGCACATGGGCTGTGGGCACACACAGACAAGTATGGCCGGATCAAATATGTTGCAATTTGGTTGTACCAAGTCTCCAGATTTTAGGCTGTTAGGTACATGTTTCTGGTAGATTGCATTTTTATGTAACTGAGCAAACTGATATTGTGGTGGGCATGACAGAATAGCTCTGCAATATTTTTCTCTGTTCAAGTGTAGTTTACTTTGAATTATATTTGCAAAGTTGCATTTGGTGTACCTTATTCCAGGGCACTGCAATACACCTTTTTCTCTTTCTGTTCTGTATGTGGATAGGCTCTTACCCAAAAAGTTTTAAGCATAAAATTTGTGTATGAATTTATTCTAATTTTTCTCCAAAACTTGAGAGTTAGATGGTTACTGGAAGGATATTTTGTAAAGATTTTTTCAAATTTCTTTTGTCTCATAATAATCTTAAAGCATTGATCATTGCTTTCTTTAATTGCAGTTCTTTATCACTTGTGCAAAATGTGACTGGCTTGACAGTAAGCATGTTGTATTTGGGGTATGTTCTCAAATCTTTTTCTTTTTTAATGTCCTACAGATATTTGTTTTGTTTTATACATCACTCATCACTGTATCTAACATCTAACAGTTATTTATATATAACTTTTATGGTCTTTTTTATTTTATATGTTCTAGGGTTGGGCAACATATTTTATGTTGACAATGGAATTAATAGTTATTTTTAACTTGTTAGAGATCCAAATCCTCTTAACATCATCTACCTAGGATATTAAATCTCACGTATTACCGAATTAATAAAATTTTAGAATACAGCTGTAGTCTTTAGGTTCAAACCTGACGTACATTGACGGATTTTGGGGTAATTACATGTAGAAGCATGTAATAAGTTTGAAAAATTTACTATGTCTCACTTATACAAATTAATAGATGACTACCTTTTATAAGCTGATTCAGAAAACCGAACATAAACCTAGAAAGTAATGAAAACTTGCAAGAGCTGACCTCTCAAACCAAAAAGACCAAAGTGTTTCTTAGCTTGTGTTGTGTCGAATTGGATCATAGTTGTAACTTAAATTTTAAAATATGTATATGCTTGGTTCTTTCGACCTTTTATACAAATGGTGTAAATAGTTGCCTATTTTTGGCTGTGTTGAGTTGTTCAGCCATAGCCTTTGTCCGGATTGACAACCTAATTTACAGTCTTGTTCCGAATTCCCATTAGTAAATCTGCCCTTTTCTTTAGCCTTCCATTACATCTTGCCTTTAAAATGTTGATTTTGTTTGATAACTTTCATGCAGAGAGTGCTTGGAGACGGTCTTTTGGTCGTCAGGAAGATTGAGAATGTTGCTACCGGACCCAACAACCGTCCAAAACTGGCATGCATTATCGCAGAGTGTGGAGAAATGTAAAAGGTGAAATCAAGAAAATACTAATGAGGATCAACTAATAACATATATTCTGTAACTAGTATGAGCTGAGTTAGAATTAATTCTTGAAGTCCATTGATGACATCTGCCATAGTTGTTCTGCTTTTTTTAGCAAAACATATACATTATGAAGAAGTGAATTTTTTTTTTTTTTTTTTTATGACAACGGGATATCTAATCATATATTTTACTTTGTAAGTTGCTTGTGAATTTGGCATCTAATGCAAATTTATTTAGCTTATTTTGATTGCATAGGTACACACAGAATTTTCTTCTTCTTTGAAACATATTTGGATATGATTTATTTCAAATTGTTGAAGAAATATTAATATTATATTGGTTTGTGAATTGTGAAGTGTATTTTTGGACCCTTTTTTTTTTGTTTTTTAAACATTTATTGTTTTAACATTTTTATCTTAGCAGACGTGTCAACCTATATTTTTAATTTGTCGCTTACATTGCTTTGAACGTGTAATATTATTATAATTTTTACTATTTTTCTTTAACAGAGATTCATCCAAATGAGCATTAGGGCACATATAAAAATATAAAATAAAAATCATTTTTTTAGTCTTTTTTTTAATTATATTGAGAAATAAATCTTTTTGGTAATCAAAATTTATCGGTGTATCAAAATCTAGAGCACTCGTCTTTAACTATTAGCCAATCAATAGTAATTGCTCATCAAGTAATAAGGAAGTAAATAAATGGTAATTTTTAGTAAATCACAATTTACTTTATAATATGAAATAATGATTATTATTTGACATGATAAGAGGAGTAATGTTTTTTCTTTAAAATCTCAAAAATAAAATCTATTAGACAACTAATCAATTGTAAACGGTCACATCGAAGTTATCAAATATTTTTTTATAAGAATTGATAAAAAGATATCATTTTATCTAATTGAATTCCTTATCACTGTTCTATTATTATGGTTTTGAACATTAAAATTGTATAAAAAAATGGGGAACTTTTTTTTTAAGTTAATTAGAACTCGAATTTTCGGTACTAATAATTTTTAAAACCAATAATTAATATGTCAATGAAATTATCAAATTACCTATCCACACATCTCGCCCCAAACGACGCCGTTCTACTCGTCGTCTCCCCACACAACACTTCCAACTTTTCATTTTTACATTTTGCCACCTCATATCACAATAACAGCCTCTCTCAATCCAAGACCAAAACACAGAGCGGGTCAATAACTCAGTGAGTTGAGTAGAGTTGAACTCGAAATGGCGTTCGCAGCCAAGCATTGAAGGTGCCACCAAACTCAGCGAGCCTGGAGGAAGCTCTAGCCGCGTGTTTGACTTCTTCAGGACGGCGTGCAGATCATACCTTCAATAATAGAAATCTATAATCTCGACGAAGTCGTTACCAGTCGCAGCTCCGCTCCACCATCGCCTCTGAGATCCGCAAGAACGCGCACATCACAAACCCTAAGGTTTTTAATTATTTGAATTCTATTTGCTTTATTTTATAAAATGTTATGGCTTGTAAATATTAGTGATATTCTTCTAATTTAATTAGGAGTAAAATGAGAGAAAGCAAAAAATAAAAAGAAAATTGGAAATTTATGCTTGTGTTGAGTTAAATTCGAATTAGGTAATTTTGTATTGAATCGATTGATTTGGAAACATAGGGTTCTTGTATAACATTAGTCAAGTGAGGTTTCTCAATTATTGGCTCTTTATTTTGGACTTCATGAAGGTTATTTTGTAGCCTCTTAGAAACAAGAGAATTTTCTTTTGGTTGTCTGTTTGTTTTTCGATTTCCATTCTCTACTTTACTTTTAAATGTGCAATACTTGTTCAGTTACCAGCTTCGTTTTCTATGAAAGAAAACATACAAATGGTGAAAAGACAATGATGTTTTCTGTGTTTTCATTCTCTACTTTTTTACTGTGTTTCATATTTATCATAGAAATATAATAACAAATGTGTTTTCATCGTCAGATATTGTTTTGAAAAAAATGATAATTTTACCTATAAAAAAAAATCAAACTTCTGATTTCCTTTTTTGAAAACACTCGAGCTTCCCAGTAATTACTTTCAGCAGGATGATTATTTTGACTTAAAGATAAAAGTTTTCCACTCCTGGAGAATTCTATATTTTGATTGGAGTAGCAGGGAGGTTTCGAATATAGTTTATTTCAATCATTAATTTCTTGGAGTTCTCCAGTTTGTAGCTTGTCAAGCTTTGTTTCATCCTGTTCATTCACAAGATTGCTATAGGTGTATAGCACTATTTTAAAACCCCGACCGGAGGGCAACCCCGTTTTACTACCCGGGTCACGGGTCAACCGGTCCAACCGGTGACATCATCATATCCTTTAATATAATATGTTTTGAGTAATGCTACAGTCACCAAAGTAGTGCACCGAATGATGTGGTAAAATCCTAACCGTTGATTAATATTAAGTTAAAATTAATCAACGGTCAGAATTTTGTCACGTCATTCGGTGCATAAATTCGGTGCATTACCGTCGGTGGCTGTATTATTTTCCAATATGTTTAAATAATTATTGTTATGTTTACCATTGGACCCAATTACTTCCATTGAACCCAATTACTTCCATTGATGATTGAACCCAAACACCAATTTAATTAAATCTGAAACCCAAGTCCTGTATCCTTCAATATCCATCAATTCATGGAGTCCATAAACATATAAAATACAAATACAATATATAAATAAAAGAACTTTCCTTGTTATTACAATTCCGCCAACAAAGGGAGTCAACTTCAGAATTAATGAACAAGCCAAACATTTGTCTCTCACCCATTCTTTCCAGTTCCACCTAACAAAAATTTCACCCATAGGCAGAATTAATGACAACCACACCAGAGTGCAGACCAACGCCCAAAAATTTCACCCAACAAGCAAGCTTTCCATTATTTAATTAACCGACTCTTATTTCCCTTCTCAAAACAAATACAACTAACAAAACTTCCAAGCATTTTTGAGATAGCAAAACTCAACTCAGCCGAAACATGCAAAATCCAGAAAAAGGGAGTTGTCGTCGATTTCCAGATCACACTAAGCATTTTTTACAGTGGAAATACTTTTACAAAGCTTAAACGAGGGAGAAAGGCGTCGTTGTCGCTGATTTCGAGCAAGGGAGGCGTCGTCGTCGTCGATTTTCAACGAGGGAGAGAGGCGTTTTCGTCGTCGAGCAAGGGAGGTGTCATCGTCGTCGATTCCAGCAAGGGAGGTGCTATCGTCGTCGATTTCCAATGAGGGAGGGAGACGTCATCGTCGTCGAGCAAGGGAGGTGTCGTCGTCATCGATTGAGATTGAGATTGAGACAGTGGTTGCGATTTCAAACTTGAGAGAGTGGAGTTGATTGAGATTGGGTTGCAATTTCTAAGAGGGCTCAAAGTGGCTGCGATGTAAAGAGCGGTTGTGTGTGATTGCCTTTGGTGTTTTGCATAGAAAAACTTAAAAAGTATAGAGTTAGGGTTTTTTTTTTTCATTTGAAAAAGTGAACCGGTTTACCTGGCAGGCTGGTTGGACCAGGTGGGTGGCACTGTTCATTCGGTTCAATGGCGGGTTAACACGGTTTTTTTATTATAACCAGGTTTTATATTGGCTCGGACCGGACATGAGACCGGATCCCGGTTGAACCGGCCGGTCCGGTCCAGGTTTTAAAACAGAGGTGTAAAGTAGATTTTGGTCTGATTTCCAGTTTTAGTATTAGTCTTTTTTTCTGAATTGCAGAGTTCAGGTTTCTAAAAAGATTGATACTTGTTCACGGGCGGTATTCTTACAACCGTACAGCATTTTTATCCCAATATTCATTCTATAAATCCCTCTTGATATGTTTTATCCAGATCTTGTGAGTTACATTATATCGCTGCCCTTTTTTTTTTTTTTTTTTTTTCAATCTTGGTTCTCCTTAATGAAATCAGGTTGTTGCTTTGTTTCTGATATACTGACATTAGGCCATATTCAGCTTCTCTTTTATTTCAGGTGTCTCTGGAACTAGTCTTTTCAATTCTGTTAGCTTGATGGCTTATAATGTCTTCTATACTAGTATTCCTGTTCTTGTCAGTGTCCTTGACAAAGATCTTAGTGAACAAACTGTGATGCAGCATCCTCAAATTTTATTCTACTGCCAGGCAGGAAGGTATGCTGTTTATTCTCTTTGTAGATTGAGTTTTTGGGGTGTAGAACTTGGAACTTGCTGTATAAGCTATTATACATCTTACTGACTCAGGACCTTTATTGAAACAGGCTTCTTAATCCTAGCACATTTGCTGGATGGTTTGGCCGGTCCCTATTCCATGTGAGTGCTATCATTTGGTTTTTCTTTCTAGTTCACATTTCAAAATATCTTTGTGGATCCAGTTTTTTTATTTTCCTGAGGTTTTGACCCAGTACCTAAAACTTCTACAGATCTGTTATATACGTGAAACTTGATTTTAAATCATTGAAACTGGTTTGAATTATAAAAGCATCCAATTGTCCTATCTAATTTGAATAAACATGATAAACTAATTGAATATCAAGATGTAAGGTTGAAAATAGTTTGTGGACCTGGCGAACAAAACTTAATGGCAAACTTACTCTACAAATGAAAGATGTTGGAAATCTCTTTTAGGTAGCATGACTTCTGAGATCTTTTCAGTTTTGATATGTTTCTCTCTTCATATATCTGTGAATGGGACGGTTAGGAAGCCGAAGTAAATGGCTGTAGCTCTATGAGTTTGGAAAGTCATCAGTCATGACCACCTGTTGTGGGCTTCTCTCAGTTCACACTAAAGCAACTTAATTCCCAACTAATGAGTTGATTTGCTTGATCATGAGAGTGATGGTGGATTCGATTGTTGTTATTTGTATTATTTTATTGTTGTATCTCAATTTAATACTTGGGGCTATTGTAGGCAATTGTTGTATTTGTAATCAGCATACACGTCTATGCTTATGAAAAAAGCGAAATGGAGGAGGTTTCAATGGTAGCACTGTCAGGATGTATATGGTTGCAGGCTTTTGTTGTGGCATTGGAGACCAAGTAAGCTTGCATCTCATAAATATGTGTTTGGCAACGATTTTTAAAAAAAATTAATGAGGCCTTATTGACACTGGCTTGAGTAGCTTCTATTAATGTTTGTAGGTATGAAAAATCAGAGAGAACTAATAGTGTGTTTGTATTTCTTGTGTTATGATCAGAAAATAATATATCAATATATAAGAAAAAAAAGAACTAATCTAGGAAACAAATAATCTAATCTAGGAAATGAATAATCTAACTTCCTATTTTACAGATTTTGTTCTTAATATATATTGATTACAATCTTAATATTCTAATATAGAATTTTACACTTCAACACTCCCTCTCAAGCTAGAGAATATAAGTCGAATGCACCAAGCTTGTTACAGATAAAATCAATACGCGAACCCTTGAGAGATTTAGTGAGGATGTCTACTAACTGGTCGTTGGAACTAACATGACTAGTGGTAATACATCCAGATAGAACTTTTTCCCGAATAAAATGATAATCAATTTCTATGTGCTTAGTCCTCTCATGAAATACTGGATTAGAGGCAATATAGAAAGCAGCTTGATTATCACAGAGTAACTTCATTTGTGACACTTCTACAAATTTCAACTCTTGGATCAGTTGCTTTAACCAAATGGGCTCACAAGTAGCTAAGGTCATTGCACGATATTCAGTTTCTACGCTTGATCGGGCAATAACAATTTGCTTCTTACTTTTCCAAGACACTAGGTTTCCTCCAATAAGAATACAAAAACCCGAAGTAGAACGTCTATCAGATAGAGACCTTGCCCAATCAGCATCAAAATATCCAACAATATGTGAATTACCCCTGTTCTCATATAACAAGCTTTTGCCTAGTGCACCCTTTATATACCTTAAAATTAGAACAATTGCATCTCAATGACTATCACATGGAGACTATAGGAACTGACTTACAACACTAACAGAAAAGGAAATATCAGGTCATATGATAGTGAAATAATTAAGTTTACCAACCAGTCTTCGATATCTTCCAAGATCAGCCAGCGGCTCCCCCTATCCAGGTGAGAG
This sequence comes from Pistacia vera, assembly GCF_008641045.1. Classification (NCBI taxonomy): domain Eukaryota; kingdom Viridiplantae; phylum Streptophyta; class Magnoliopsida; order Sapindales; family Anacardiaceae; genus Pistacia; species Pistacia vera. Next base: position 121,165 of record NW_022196791.1, read on the forward strand.
TTTTAAATTAGGATCCATAGGAGAGTCTATTGGTCTGCAATCTTACATTCCTGTTTCTTCAAGAATATCTAGTGCATACTTTCTCTGAGATATAATAATACTAGATTTGGACTGAGCAACTTTTATACCAAGAAAGTATTTAAGAAGTTCTAAATTTTTGGTTTGTAAGTATCTGAATAAATGCTTCTTCAATTGTTCAATACCATCTTGATCACTCCTTGTAATGACAATATCATCAACATAGACAACTAGATAGATACATTGCCTCGATGCTGTATGTCTATAAAAGACAGAATGATCAGACTCGCACCGAATCATACCAAACTCTTGGATAACAGTGTTGAATCATCCAAACCAAGCACAAGGAGACTGTTTCAAGCCATATAGAGAACGAAGAAGTTTGCATACCAAGGCAGACTCCCCCTGAGCAATAAACCCAGGAGGTTGCTCTAAATAAATATCTTCCTGAAGTTCACCTTGAAGAAAGACATTCTTAATATCCAATTGATGTAGAGGCCAATGTTGAATAGTAGCCATTGCTAAGAATAAGCGGACAGCAGACATCTTAGCAACTGGGGAAAAAGTATCAAAATAATTCATCCCATCTATCTAAGTGTAGCCCTTGGCAACTAGTCGGGTCTTTAAGCAATCAACCTGACCATCAAGACCAACTTTGACCGTATAAATCCAACGACACCCAACAGTCGAATGTCCTGGAGGTAATGGAACTAACTCCCATGTGTGATTATGATGCAAAGCAATCATCTCATCAACCATGGTCTGACGCCATCCGGGATCAGAGAGTGCCTCATGAACATTTGAAAGGACATAAACAGAAGAAAGTGTGGACACAAATGCATAATATGATGAAGATAAACGATGATAACTTAAAAAATTATATATCGCATGAGGGTTGCGAGTAGACCGCATACCTTTATGAATGGCAATGGGAAACTGATCATCAGGAGAGAGGACCGTGGCATTAGAGGAATCAAGAGCAGGATTGCCATCTATAGGAGCTTTAGGGACACTAGCCGGATCAGGAGTAGTTCCTGTAAATGAAACAAGACTATGGTTTGTAATGGAAGACTCGGTAGTAGAAGATTGTGGGGCTATGATAGACTTAGGAAGATTGGTAATGGACGGTATAGGAAGGACCGTGGTTATTGACTCACAATCTAAGATAGAAGAAGAAAAGAATGGAGACGACTCAAAAAACGTAACATCAGCAGAGAGAAAATAGCGATGTGTTGATAGAGAATAACATTTATATCATTTCTGAAGACGTGAATACCTTAAGAAAATACACTTAGTAGATTTAGCTGCCAGTTTGTCCTGACCAATGGGGAAAACATAGACAAAGCATGTGCACCCAAAGACACGAGGAGGGATAAAATACAACGATTGATCTAGAAATAAAATGGAATGAGGTACCTTGTCATTGAGGACAGAAGAGGGCATCCAATTTATTAAGAAACAGGCAGTCAAAACAGCGTCCGCCCAAAAACGAAAAGGGACTTTATTATGTAAAAGCAGGGTACAGGCAGTTTCAATGAGATGCATGTTTTTACGCTCAACAACCCTATTTTGTTGTGGAGTATAAGCACAAGAGGACTGATGAAGGATTCTCTAAGAAGAGATGAATTTAGTAAAGGGATCGGAGAAATACTCGCAAGCATTATCACTACGTAATACTCGAATAATAGAATTAAATTGAGTCTTAATTTTTGCACAAAAAGATTCAAAGATGGAAAATAACTCGAAACGAGTTTTCATTAGGAATAACCAAGTACAGCATGAGTAATCATCAATAAAGGTAACAAAGTACTGAAAACCTAGAACAGATGACACACGATAAAGGTCCCCACACATCTGAATGAACTAACTCAAAAGGGGACAACCCATTTATTGACACGCTTTGGAAGGGTGGTACGAGAATGTTTTCCAAGCTGACATAACTCACAATTTAAAGACGATAAATTAGATAAACCAAGATGCATCTTTACAAGCTTTACTAAACTGGAATGACCTAAACGATTATGATGGAGTGTTGGAGATTCAGTGACAGTGCATTCTATAGATGGTAGGTGTAGATGATAGAGGCGCTATGACTCATGTCTTGTGCCAATCATCCGTCCCGTGCCTCGATCCTGTATAACAATAGAGTCAATATCAAAAGATATAAAACAATTTAAAGAGCGGATAAGTTTACTGACAGAGACAAGATTAAATGGACAATTGGGAATATAGAGAACATAGTCTAATTCTAAGGATGGAAGTGGTTTGGCATGACCTACAGCTTTAACAACAACTTTGGAGCCATTGGCTAAAGTAACGGATGGTAAAGATGCAACATTAGTTAAATGAGAAAGTAAGTGAGGGTTACCAGAAATGTGATCAGAGGCACCCGAGTCAAGAACCCAAGGTCCAAGAGAAGAAGACTAAGTAAGTCATGCAACTAAATTATCCGATTGAGCAATGGAGGCAATAGATGAAAAAGACTGCTTATTTGCCTAAAACTAGAGTTATTCTTCATAATCAACCCCAGTGAGAGTTAATGATGGTTGGGTGTGTCCTTTAGAAGAGTCAGAACGAAGATCAGCCTGAGCAACATTAGCGGTTCGAGTAAGGCGACCATGTAATTTGTAGCATTTTTCCCTGGTATGCCCCCAACGATAACAGTAACTACAATTGGGTCGTCCGCTTCAACCACAATCTCCTTGTTTTCCTTTATAAGTAGTTTGAGACTGAGAAGCAGAGTCAATAGCGGTAGAGCTGGGGACAATACTTGGGGATGGAACCCGAAGTAACCTAGCAAATACTTCATCAAGAGATGGCACAGTAGCGCTAGCTAAAATCTGATCTCGTATAGGAGTGAGATCAGAACTCATAGCAGCAAGGGTTAGAACCATGAAGAATTTATCTCATTGTGCTAGATCTTCTGCAGCAGATTTACCAACGGGTAGGAGAAGATTATACACTGCCTTGAGAGAGGTCATCTTACCAAGAAAATCTGATATACTCATATCCTGTTGTTTTAGATGAATCAGATTGGACACAATGGAATACAAGCGTTAGATATCATTGGTATATAATAGTTTACCCTGACTCCATATCTTACAACATGTGTGGTATGTTTTGTAAATTGGATGTAGATTAGTGTCAATGGATTGCTATAATAGATTACATAATAAAGCATCAGTTTTGATCCAGGAAGACTTATCTGATGTGATGTCAACAACCTTTGTGGTCAAGTGATCCTCCAGACCTTGACCTGTACACCATAACTCGAAAGAGGCAACCTAAGAAGAATAATTCGCACTCCTAATCAACTTATCAGTGGTGATTAGTGGGAGAGACAAGAAAGAAAAACCACCGGAAGTGGAGTTTGAGTTGGAAGTAACCATGATAACTACACAATCTGACCGGAAACCAGAACCAGAGGTAACACGGAGCAAACAAACAGATCGGAGCAGAAGATCTGACGAGGACAGCGGCGGAATCCGGTGAAGCTGTCGGAGTTTGACGTCGAAGGCAATAGAACCTTAGTGGGTTTTGCTCGCTGTCATCTTCTGAGCAAGCTGGTGCCAAAGGTGAGAACTGACGCTCGCTGGAAGAGGAGATCGAAGTTGGATCTGTCGGAAAGAAACACTGTGCGTGGAGGCGCGCATGCGGCGGTCGATGACGTTGATCTTTGTGAGGTTTTGCCAGCGAGATGGAGACAATGAGACATGTATGGTTAGATGGAGGTTCTGACCACTGGAGAGAGACACTTAATCGTCGCCGGAAAAAAAAAATTTAAAATTTTTGACAACCTAGCTCTGATACCATGTGAAAAATCAGAGAGAACTAATAGTGTGTTTATATTTCTTGTATTATGATCAGAAAATAATATATCAATATATAGGAAAATAAAGAACTAATTTAGGAAACAAATAATGTAATCTAGTAAATGAATAATCTAACTTGCTATTTTACAAATTATGTTCATAATATATATTGATTACAATCTTAATATCCTAATATAGAATTATACACTTCAACAGTAAGGAATATGGATAGGAGAGTTTGATGGCTCATCCTTTCTTCGTTGATTAATCTGTACTAACTGTCTCTGAGTTTTGATTGTCACATGCAGTTCCTTTACCGTGTTCCAACATCTTGCCATATGGGGGAATTTAGCTGCCTTCTACGTCATCAACTGGATCTTCAGTGCTATTCCATCATCTGGGATGTACACAATTATGTTCCGGTTGTGTCGCCAACCATCTTATTGGTTAACTATGTTGGTAAGTTTTCACCCATCAATACACTTCACTTTTAGTTTCTTATGCTCAGTATTATCAATGTTACCAGGAAAAGTGACAAGGTGAAATTTAAGTTATGGAAGGTGTCCCCATTTATTTAGGTAGAAGGGATTATATACTGACTAAAATTGTAATTCCATTACAGCTCATAGTTGGGGCAGGAATAGGTCCAATCATGGCTTTAAAATATTTCCGTTACACCTACAGACCAAGTAAAATCCATACACTTCAGCAGGCTGAACGTATGGGTGGTCCCATTTTGTCTCTGGGGACTATCGAACCGCAGGCAAGATCTTTAGAGAAAGAAGTTTCACCATTATCAATTACTCAACCTAAGAGCAGAAGTCCAGTTTATGAACCTCTATTATCTGATTCTCCAAATACTAGAAGGTCTTTCGGGGCAGGTACTCCATTTGACTTCTTTCCGTCGCAGTCCAGATTGTCTTCTGTTTACTCGAGAAACTGCAAGGATAACTGAGTTTACTACACTACTTATTTGATGGCTAGAAAATGTATAAGTCGCTATTTGAGCTGTAGGATTTTTTTAAAATTTTTTTGGTGATACCTCATTGTATCTAGTTGTTTCATAGGTTATACATTCACAGAACTCCATAAATTATTTTTACAGTGAAAATACAGGTATAATTTAATTACCTGAGCCTGAGGCTGAGCTTATGGGGTGGACCTGGAAGGCTGGAACTTACTCTGATCGATGTATTTCAACGATTGAAAGAAACTGAGTGATAACATATGGATATAATTGCCGTTTCAAAATTGTTTATCATGAATTTATGAATAAAAATTGAAATAAGGTAATACTATTGGTTAGCAAATTATTTATAGCGTAATTAATCTTCAGTAACATATATTGTATAGCTGTTGGCAAAGTATAACATAAATACGATAAACCGCATCAATTTAATCTTTACGTCATGTTAAACCTATAAATATAAATGATTTAATTAAAGTAATTTTAAAGTATATGGTTGGGTGTATATGTGGGTTATACTTCTGCTACTTAGTATAGTAGCTGCGACTAGTAAATTTCACATTTATATTGATAAGTGATTTTATCACTTGAAATTTAATTTTATTTAGGTGGAGAAAAATGGAAGCCTTTTATCAAAACTCAAAACTCAATTATAATGCTGACTAAATTTATAGGAATTTTAAATTGATTTAATCCAATTTCTAATTCTAATTGAATAATTTAAATTAGATGGTTAATTGGAGAAAAAAAAAATCTAATTTGAAAATTTTATTTTAAGTAATTAAACCGGTCTTTTAATGAAAATTTAAATGTGTGGTGTCAAACTCATCCAAATAAGATGGATTAGGTGGATATTTATATGATAAATAACACATTTCATTTACTAGAGTACCTCATTATGAACTTCATAATAATAGATATTAATTATTTATTACCATAATAGAGTGATTTAAATGAGACATTATGGCTGCCCACAGTAACATCTTTTGGAAACCCTCACAAACATTTAACCATTTCTACAACTTTGTATTTGGAAGGTGATATTTTCCCACTTCTATTAATTATTTGTATGATGTACCCATACTGGCCTTCTTCAATGACACACAGTCTCCCACTTTCCCTCTGATAATTTCCAAACAAGCAAATTAAAATAGAAATAGGATGAAAAGATTTGTACCAAGTTAGAGAAAGGTATGTAGCCATACTTTGATCTGGATGTGAAGCAAGAGAGTACATAAAGTATGGGCACAAGTGGAAATGGGAATTGCATTGAATTGTTCCAATTGATCAATTAAGAAGATGGATGAATGAAATAAGGCAGACACGAAGGGGACCCCAAAAACCTTATCTGAACCTAAAATTAGTATGGGCAGAGGCAGAGGCAGCTGCTCCCTCACACAGTTTTTTTTTTTTTAAACTTGGTTTATTAGTGTTGATTAATTAAGTAATCTGCTACATATTAATTCTTTCCCACCAAGAAAATCAAATCTGGTGAATTAACTAACCTTGGCAGCACTGTGATCCATCTACACATATAAAATTAATCGTATCTGACTTCTTTTGCTTAATATCTACATTAAGATTCAACTAAATTTGGTCACTATTTACTCTTTAATTGAAATAAAAGAATCTGTTTTCTTTTTCATGTACAGTGTACAATAATTAATCTTTCTGTTGAAATACATGGCCATGTCAATTTAAATGGTAAATTAATAACGCGCTTGAAAGTTTTAACCGTGGATGAGGGATGGGATACGCATCTGCCAAATAAAAAGAAAAAAAAAATCTACAGAATCTGTTCCCTGAAATTCTCAAAAACCTAGTCACCATTGTGCATGTAAGCCACGTATCACCCACAAGATCTTCAATTCAAGCCAAGCAACAACTGGGTTGGGTGGGTTTAAGAAACTGTGTTGTTAGGTTAAACATGTAGTTCTCCAGACACTTGTATACATTCACAGAGATTTACTGAAATAAAAGAAAACAGAAAGATTCTTCATTATCACACCTTGCTTACAGTTCAAGTCAGTACATGAAATTAAGATCAAATCGCTCTCCACTTAACAGGGAGAAGACAATACTTAAAAGCAAACCACCAAAATGATAAAAAAAAAGTGTGTAGATGAAACAAAGATATCAAATCTCGCTCCACTGCTGAGCTTTAAACAACAGGAATACTTGGAAAAAGAGACATTAACAAGGAAATTTAAGTACTGAAAAACCAATAATAACAATAATAATATACACCAAATCTCATATATATAAAGTGATATATATATACGGCTGGTGCAAACAGCGTATTTACACATCTTCTTCATCTACATCAAGAGCTCATTCACCCAACCCAGATCAGGATCAGGACAGCCCAGCTGCCCGCCATTAATGTCATTAATCTTCTGATCATCAACCAAACATTTGTTTGAACAATCCCAACCAAAAGGATTCATTGACCCTGAAGGGTTTGGAGTTGAAGGAGAAAGAACAAACTGTTGCTGATCTTCAATATTAAAAGAATTTGCATCAATCCAAGGAATATTACCATTCATGCTGCTACCACCGGGGACTGACAAAGGAGAAGAAACTTCATTGAAATTCATTTCAGCCAATGAACTCATCAGCTCATTGAGCACATCTTTGTAACTCATGGCCGCATCAGGAGTACTGCTAAACTTTATCAAACGATCACTGCACCGAGAAATGGGTGAGAATCCGTGATTCACCGGCGACAATGGTGGTGACTGAGACGGTGACTGTGACAAATGAGACATACCCAACAAAGTACTAGTTGGAGAGGAATTGACAGAATGATGGCAAAACATGCAACAATGATTATTCTTATGATTGTTCACCAGAGAATTGCCACAGAGAGGGTGACTATACTTGGGAGATGATAAAATCTCAGGCAAAATGCGAAGCTGACGTGTAGAGTGGGCGAAAAAACACACCTTTCGTTTGCAATTCTTGCCGTCTTTGCAAGCTTCAGTTCTATATCGTGATGGATGGAGCCAGCACTCAAAGACTCCATGAGCAAACTCACAATCATCTCCACGGCTACACCCACCTCCCCTACGGAACTCAGAACAAACAGTTCCAGAATAATGAAACCTGCGAGGATCACGGCGGCGAGCCTTCTCGCCAGGATGAGCAAAAGGACAGTCAGTCCAGTCATGGCTACGGCTGCGAGTACAGCGACGGATCTTGAATTCGTACATGCGAAAATGATCAGAAGCATAAGGATCTGAGTCAGAGTCAGGATCAGAATCAGCATCAGTATTGTTGAAAGGCAAGAACTTATGAAGACTGTTGAGTTCTTCAGGGAAAAACATGTTATTGATATCTTGATGATGATGGTGATGGTGCAAGAGTTTCTTGCTGTTGAGAAGAAGTTTCCTGGGAGGAACCTCAATATCTTTGAAGGGTTTGGTAGGACTTTTGGGGGAAAGAAGATGATGGAGTTTGTGTTGATGTTGGTCAGCACAAATGGTGGTCATAGCTCAAAATATCAAAATGCAAAACAAAGTAACAAGGAAAAGGTATCAAATGAAATGAATGTAGAAATGAGAGAAATAATAAAAATGGAAATGGTGGTGGTGTTGAGGGAGAAGGGAACAAAGGAAGAGCTAATTAAATAGGTTAGAGAGAAAGAAGGGAATGGGGGGGTGTGGGGTTAGAGATGCGTGGCAGAATAGAATTTGGGATGAGCATGCAAAAAGGGATATGTGGCGACTTCACAATACATTGGCACGCTAGATTTTGCTATGTGTTTCATTTGCAAACACTTGGATTTACTTTGATTGTTCTAGACTCTCTACACATACTCTTCTGTTTATTTGATTGAATATTGAATATATGTACAATACTACATTGTACTTAAACCCTTTTTTTTTTTTTTTTTTTTTTTCCTTAGTTTTCTATGATTACTTCCATCTAATTCGCCTATTTAATAATAAGATTTTGAATATGAATCTCTGATACTTTTAACTTAAGCAGATCACCGCGTATCTATTTGTACGTACAAAAATCTTCAGATTCAGATTTTTTTACACTACACCAAATTAAATTAAATAAATTCGAAGATGGAGCAATATCTCATCAATTCTAGAATATATGACCAAGCAAAGCAAAATCAAATTCCAACACAACAAGTGATCATATTGAAGAAGCAAAGGCTAATTTCATCTGGGCTTCTTAACCGATTTGCTTTACAAGCTCAAGTCAAGCCCATGTCCATGTCCATCGGTTATCTTATCCGTCAGCAAGATAACAGTTTATAAATAAAATAAAAACAGCGAGGAATAAGAGATAGATAAACACCACCTGCGCTGCGAGTTCAGTCAATTACGTGAAGCCCACAAATTTATTATTTTTAGTCTTACAGATATTGAGAGGATATAACGCAAGTGTTTTAGTATAGTTGATAAAAAAGAAAGGCATTATTTATTTAGTCATGTTTCTTCTCTTGGACATGTCATATGGGCTACGGAGCAAAAACACTTATCTTAATCCTTTTCAGTCATGCAAGTTGTATTTTCTCATACCTCAGTTGAAGAGGCAGAAAAGAGTTCGAATCCAGTTAAATCAACCAGCGACATTGTAGTTTCATTTCAGGAAACTATGTGCTCCCTTGATGTAGACATAAGAGGATCGAAGTCATGTTTTCAGTTATTCCAGGAAAACATATACTGCATGATAACAAATTAGTCAGCTATTAAACCAACTGCTTTTAAGCCCAGTTTAGGCATTCAACTTTTTATGGCACTCTTTTTCCAGGGGACTAATAATATAAGTGGGGCAAATGCATGGAGCACATGAAACTCGACGAAGGTAAAATGATTTTCTATGGCATTGAAGCTGTTTCACCGTGTGCACATGAGTTTTCGCATTCCTAATGCCATGGATTCATCCTTTGAACTCTCTCTCTCTCTCTGCATATAACATTAATGGGGTACATTTAATAGACCAGATAAAAATAAGATTAGTAACAGGTCGTCTAATAAGCTGCAAATTTACTCCATCTTGGACATTATTTAAATTAAGACAGATGTGCTTTTAAGATCATCACATTTCCACCATGTGATCAAACTCACCAAATACCAGTTGAATTGAATGTGCAGCTAGCTCTCTTTCTTTTGTACTCGCAAGTTGCAAGGCCATATCCATTTGGGATTAGCCAAGTTGCAAGGCTATATCCATTTCGGATTAGCCAAAAAAAGAAGGGCATACCATTGTACTAGACTATGGGAAATTTCTTAAACCAGAATTTGAAGATTATCCATGAAGGCAACGTAAAGAAGCTATCCTGTTCCTTATTTAAGCAGTAACAGGGGCAATCCCTGTTCCAAAATGATTTAGCAATAAAATCTCTTTTCCATATGATATAACTGATCATTCCCTCCCACATGCCAATTGCTTTGGATGAATCATATGGCGTAAATGAATATGATTATGAAACATGAACAAAATTGTTGTCATGACATAACTTCAACCAGTGTAAGTGGCCTGGCAGGGTAAGGAAAGGCCAAAAAATGTGAACCGCATACTCAAATGTTATGGTCTATCCAGATCCTTAAACTTCTTCATTCGGTAAAGCGGAAAATTATAGTAAAGATATATATAGCATCCAAGCTTAAAAGAAGAATCAGAAGTCGCCCCAATGGCTACCGCATCAGGACAATACCCATAAAAATCGTTAATTTAACATAACAAGAAGGGTATCAAGTTGAAGCAATCAATTTTTTATAATGCTCTATTTGTACACGCAAGAGTTTTGAAACCAGTTCCACAAATCTTCACAGTTGCTACAAAACAAGTTTACATATGGTAATACAGCGAATCAATTAATAAATTTCCTTACATTGAACAGAGGCAAAAAGAAATTGACCCATACGAAGAAAATTTTTAATGCAATTTTACAACTATGCAGGATATGTCATCCTTACTTTTTCTAGAAACAGCCTCGTCTATCAAGTGCTTTGCTGCTGATTGAGCATCTTTTATGTTTTTGATTGAGTCCACAGCTTCTTGGTTTGACATTACCTGTAAGGTAATAAGAGAAGTCAGAAAACCCAAAACTTCAATCACATTCAAACTAAAACTACCCATAACAGAAGGGTGGAAAGAGAAAAGTAGCTTCAAAATCTGAAAATCTGGCCACTGATTTTTCCTTAATTAAAAACTAAGTTTTGCCTCCAGTTTTATTGCAGGAGATATAAAACAACATGAACGTGATAATCAACATTAAGAACTTAACTGACCTTCCATATTCCATCACTTGCCAGAATGATGAACTGTATATCATCACCAATCATCTCCACGTTTATATCTGGGTCTGAGCTAAGGTGTATTTTCAAGCTCTTGTCACCAAATGCCCTTGCCACAGCCAGTTGCCCATCAACACGAGGAACATCCCCTGTGCAATAGATTGTGAACTTATTTTCTAAGACCAATATATAGATAAAAACTTTCAAGTTTTCTTAGTCCCTATCTGCACACATGAGGCTGTTTGAGAGACATGAAAACCTGGCCAAACAATTTCAATTAATAATTTTCTATACATTAGAACATTTTTTCCAAACAAGAAAAAAGTGTTCCACCTTAAAAGTTTCACTAATAAAAGAAAGTTCCAGCAGGACAGATCATCCAAAGACAATTTTTTTAAGCCAGCTAAAATTCGTTATTTCTTTGTTTTCAGCAAGTACCAAAAGATTTCATGTGATCAAACTAAGCTAATAGCAAAACTAGATCTACCAGTTCGCATTTCAAGAAACCTGATACCTGGAATGTTTGATACAAAACCACCACGACTCTCAATTTTCTTCTTTTCCTTGCTTGGTTCATGGTCAACAGATAGTTGTTTGGCCACCCCATTCTTGCATATAACAGCCCGAGAATCTCCCACATTTGCAACTACTAGTTTTTGACCATTAATTAGAATTGCTGTTACTGCAGTTGACCCTCCTTTTCCCAGGACAAACGCTTTCTCCAATATTTCAGCATCTGTTGTACGATAAGCTTTCCTTATTGCATTTTCTGTTTCAGTCCAAAAGTCGTGCTGCTTGCAAAACATTAAAAATATAATCACAAATGACTTCCTGAAAGATTTGTAGTCACAGGAGGTAATGCTAAGACCTACTGAAAACCGTAAACCGATTAATGAAAATATTAGAAAAATCAGAAGACATGAGTACCTCTTTCAAAATATTATTAAACAGATGAGTTTGCAAATAATTTGCTACATCGTGGCCCATATGGCCATCAAATATAGCAAATAAGCCCAACTCAGTATCATGTACTTGCTTGAATTCTGAAACTAGGTAATCCTCCATGGCATGGTTTGATTTTCCCTTCATTAAGTGAAATCCATGCGTGATATGCTTTAAAACTTTACTCTTCCCTTTCCCTGTATCAGCTGCAGACGAACCAAAAGCCTTAACCTGAAAATAAAAAATATAAACAATGAAACCACATAATTCAAGTTAATGATTTTCAAAAAAACTAAACTTCCTCTGTGGAATCCACAGACACAAAAACAGTGACAGCTTCCACAAATTTCAAGAAAATCAAAACTAAAGCTTCATTAGCTAATGCCTTGATAGAAATCACTCTCTGGAAAAGCATCTATAGTTCTATACTTCAAGTCCTTATTACTTTCCAAGAAGTAACATCAGCCAAAACGTCAAATAACTCAAACACATTTATACATGAATTGCAGAAGATCAAACTAAATCCGAAACTTGAGCAGAAGAGAATCGAAATTCATTTCTTAAGTTGATTAACTGAAGAACATTAATTACATGATTAAAAGTTAATTAAGTTGAACATACCTTGATCTTTTGAAGAATTTCTCGGCCAGTCATGGTGTTTGAGAGAGAAGAAAAGTTTTGTGAAAATGAAAAAGTGAAGGTACATAAATAAGGCGTTGTTTGTTTGACTTTAGAAATACAGCCATTACAATTGTACAACGCGTTCTTGCCGACGACTTTTCTTTTCTCAAAAATAATTAATAATTCCTGTTAGTCAAACAAGTCAAGTTGGACAATTATTGATATTGCCAACTGGATATTTATTTCCTCCAATTGGTCATCAATGTTTATCTCTTTATAATAAGGCGGATTAGGAGAATGGTTAATCAATTAATTTATGTTCAATGTTGGCGTACCTTGTTTATTAATTTATGTTCACTATCCCCGATAACTTGGCATGATTTCAAGGTTTGGTGGACTTCGCGTTACGGAGTTGATAAATTTCGTTATTTCTACTTAATTAATATGTAAACTGCTATTCGTGCATCCAACGTTATAAGATAGATTGCTTTAAAGATTATTGAGAATATTATATTAAATGTGTTTAATTAGATTAATATAAATTAGAAGATATATTATATCAATTATTGAATTGTTTTTCTTTTTTAATATCATTATTATTATCATTTAGATTATTTTTTAACTCCATATATTTAAAATTTTATTAAAACACCCCAATCATAATATAAGTTTAAAGTTTAACAAAAATATCCCCATCCACCCAAGCCATTGCCGGCCGTCGACCACCATCGCTGGCTACCGCTGGTAGTCAGCGGAACGGCGCACAACCAGCCAGATATGGTCAACCGTGAGTCGATTCGACCAGATCAATGACTGAAAACAATCATGGATTTGGCGATTTCCTCCGAATCCACGGGCATTGATCTAGCTAGAAACGGTCAGATCGACGCATGACCGGTCAGATTTAGCCAGTCATGCGTCATTTTGGTGACTATCGCCGGTGGCCAGATTTGGCTATGATCTTGGGTAATTTGGTTGAAGTACAAGGACAATAATGTCCTAGAAATCTTGTATATAAGGTTAAAATTGTCTATTAAAATTCTTGTAAATTGTTTACATAACAAGGGCATTACTGTCCTAAAAATATATTAATAAAGGGTAAAATTATAACAAAAATGAGATTATCAAATAATCTCAGAATACTTAAGAAAAATGTAGTAATCAGATTACTACTTATATAACCAACAATAATTACTATTGATATTTGAGAATTACTAAAATCTTATATTAATGTAAATAATATAATATAACATTACTGGAGTAATGTTAAATACCTACATCCAAACGCACCTTAATGTCATGTGTTTCTATCTATTAATTAAACTTCTAATTTGAATTCTATTTATTTGTATGTAGGAATATAAATTAGGAAAATTTGTAAAATATATTATCTCAAGGACGAATAAAAATAAATTTAATTTCTATTAACAATCAAGGGGTTCTTGACACATGGAAGAGGGAAGGGCAAGATGTTGGATGCATGCATCGATGTTATTATATTTGATCACCTAATATTATAGAGATTAATAAGAGTTAAAAAATAAAGCATATTTATGTTAATTATTATTTTAATAAAATGGATTCTATTAGGGTAAGAAGCATCTAATTCACACATAGAATATAATCCTTTATTCTTCTTATTTCATATAATGTTTAAAATTGATTGGGCCAACTCATAATCAAGGAAGATGATCCATTAGCGTGCAATTGTTAGTCAGCTGATGACAATACACAATGAGGAATGCTACTCTTACAAAGAGGGGTATACAAAGATAAATCCAACCCTTGAAAAAAAGAAAAAAGAGAGAAAGAGAAAGACAATCATAAAGATTAAGGGTAGGATTTGTCTTTGTATGCATCTTCGTAAGGCTAACATTTCTCATACAAAATTCAGTTGTTAATTAGTTTGTTGGTGGGCTTGGAAATATATATCATAGCATTAGGTTGATTTGGTGGCGCCTTCATTTAAGAATCTAAACTAACCTTCTTCAACACCATTCTTAAGACCTCTAATAAAATCACATTTTTCTACTTATTCATAGCATGGAGTCGTTTAATTGGTAATTAAATTACAACTTGTGTATAATAAACCAATTCCAAATCGTGGCTTTATTGATTAAATTATATCATTCATGTTTAATTTGAACAAAATTTTAGTAAACCTTGTTTTTAGATTTTTAAGAATTAATATTTACTTTTCTTTATGAAGAATATTATAACCGTTCAACATATATAACGAGGACTAGGCAGTGATGATAAGAAATTCACATGCAAGTGAATACACGATGGCTGCTCCATTTTGATTTTATATATACAGTAGTTGAATAAATCCAATTAATTATTATACATATATACATACATTTCCATTTCAGCACATGCAAAACATTTCAATCAAAATTGTAAAATTACTCGTAATGGACTAAATCAAATAAAAATTGAAAATGATATTTAACATCTTTCAGTCAATTATATATTCAAAATGATTAAACCAAATCATAATAGAGTTAAATCAACTTATTATATAGCAGTATACCACATTTTTATCATTTTCCTTCTTGCGTGGTCTAAAGGAATGTATGTATAACATAGAAACCATATATATCATACTTCTTTGTATGATTACATGCAACTCAAATCTAAAAGATTGCAACATTTGCTACTTGGTTCAAAGCACATCACCGCAAGATAGCTTACGCATGGAAGCAAATTCTGACACTTGCGAGCACTACTTGAATTCTTGAACTCTAGTTGATCTAAAAACCATGAGGAGAACCAGATAACAAACATCAGAAGGCGAGCCATTTTTTAGCTAGCTTCTATATAAAAGCTTTAAATTATTTGGTTTAATCCATGTTCGTGACAATTGAGCTAATATAGTAAATTACTCAGGATTAATTTTTTAAGCTATTAGTTTCAGTAGTTTGTTTATTTTAGTTGAATAATCTCTCTTCTTGAGGAAACTAGATTAGTGTTTAAATCCTTAGAAGAATCCCATGAAATTAGGAGTTGTTAGTCCTGAGTTTATCTTTCTGTTTGTCCAATGTTGTAAAGGCTATTTAAGCCACGTTTCTCCTTTAGTAAAAGTGAGGCATTCTCTCAAAGCATAAACACTTGATTATCTAACATTTGGTATCAAAGCTCTTACACGGGGCCTAACCAACAAAGAAGCAGTAAGCACCAATGGTAGGAAACGGAAGTAACTTCATACAACCGGCTATCCCATGATTTGATGGCCATTATGACCATTGAAGCATGCTGATGGAGAATCTCTTGAAGTCTAAGGAGTATTGGAGCCTCGTAGAGAGTGGGATCACACAATATCCTGATGAAACTGTCTTAATTGATGTCCAAACCAAAGCTCTAGAAGAATAGAAGTTGAAAGACTTGAAGACCAAGAATTATCTATTTCAAGCTACAAATCAAGCCATACTAGAGACTATTTTAAAGGACTCAACAAAAGACATTTGGGATTCGATGAAGAAGAAGTACCAAATGTAACAAATCCCACATTGGAAGCGTATTGGGGAGGTCTTGGGCTTATAAATGGGGGAGTCCCTCTACCTAATAGGTTAGCCTTTTGGGTGTGAAACTCCTAGCCCGTGACAAGTGGTATCAGAGCAGACCCAATCCGTCTTTCGATGTCCCGCCAAGTGCCCACACAGGGGCGTCCACATGTGATTGTGGGTCCACACGAGAGTGAGGTAGACGGGTAGGCAGGGGACCCCACCTGTGACGAGGGCGTCACAAGATTGGTTGGGGGAGAATGTAACAAATCCCACATTGGAAGCGTATTGGGGAGGTCTTGGGCTTATAAATGGGGGGAGTCCCTCTACCTAATAGGTTAGCCTTTTGGGTGTGAAACTCCTAGCCCGTGACACAAGGCACGACTAGGGTCAAGCACGCACAGTTGTAGGCTCTTCATAAAGAGTTTGAACTGCTTCACATGAAGGTGGGAGAATCAGTCAATGACTATTTTGCAAGAATACTGACAATGGCTAACAAGATAAGAATTCATGGAGAACAGATGGGAGATGTGGTGGTCATTGAGAAGATTTTGAGATCAATGACACCTAAGTATGATTATATGGTTTGCTCTATCGAGGAATCTGTTAGTGTATGCCCTAGGAACCAATCGTGTTGTCGGTTTCAGGACATTATATCTTGTAAATATATTATGAATAAAAGAAAGTGATCTTATTTCACATGTTGATTTTCTGCTTCATTTATATTATATTATATTTAATATTGCATGTGAAATGTTTGGATGACACGGATCTTCAGAAGATCAAATCATCAAAGAATTCCCTACACACGTAATGTTAATTAGGCAATAACATTACATAGTAGGCATGCTGAATGTCCCCATTGAATATCATGTGACGGTATTAGTGTGGGTCATTATAAGAGGTATGTCACTAAGGCATTAGCATGGATAAACGGTTAGTAAACTGTTTATCGAATACGATCGATTACGATGAATCACATGGATATGGTCAATGATACATCATAGGATCGTGCTAGTATACCACTGATTCTTAGACCTGAGACATCACGGTTGGATTCAACATAGGATGCATATGGTTCATATGATGTATAAGCACGAGACTAGTCATGTCTTGTGTAATAAGCCAGTTTGGTCATATGTTATTCATGTGCGAGGACAAGTGATGGTCAAGATGAGATCCATTAACTCAAAATAGTCCAATCTCGAGTTCCCAGACGAATGTCAATAAAAATTGGAAAAAGGAAATCTCTGGCCAGAGTATAATGAATGTCAGATGAAAAGTAGTTTCATGTTGACGAGTTCCATTGTATCGATTGACAATTCGATTAAAGATTAAGTTAAAGGTTTTGACATACCATGAACTATTCTTAATCGAGATTAGATAACGGATGGATTTGACTACACGGTATGTACGATCAGAATAGGTTCATTGGAGTTTACACTTCATTGTGATTTAGGGGTTATGGAACATTGCTAGACGTCTACCATAATCAGTGGGAGTTTCGATTATAAAGAATTATAACGAAACATATCAAAATCAGATATTAGGCCCACGGATAGATCACAGTGAACCAAAATGGTCACACATAAAACCAAGCTCAAGGAGAGAGAGTAATACATATCATTAATCAGATTAATGATGTTCGGACGTAAACGGTTGCATCCGAATTAATGTATTGGTGAGAAATGATTATCCATGAATAGCTAGCACTAACCAAGGGTAATAAAGATTTATTAAATATTATTATTGAATTGGATTCAATGATGGGGGCAAAAGTGCATTGGTTTTATTCCAAAGGGTTAGAATATTTAATAGAATTAAAATTTGGTCTAATTATGAATTAACCATAAAACCAAGGACTCGACATAAATGTTTATTCTCAAGTTAATTTTAAATTGTTTGAGGTATTCCCAAAACAATTTAAAATTACACTTTGTGCCCATGGTATATAAATTAAGTTTTATACCATTTTAATTGAATTAAATCAATAAAAGCAAAATCACTCTCTCATTTTCTCTCTCACTCTCTCGACTCTCTCTTCCTTGACTTGTGTGGATCACATTTTGAGGTTCTTCAAGTTCACTTGAAGAACTAAGATTCCAAGAAAGAAGATTCAAGTGTTGAATAGCAAAGGAGTAAGTAATATTCCATCCTTACCTTGAAATTTTTTGGGCTTATGTGTTATGTTTGTGTTCTACCTTGCATCCATCATCTTGTTCATCTATGTTACACCATTTCTATGTCCAAAATGCATGAATCCCAACAATGGTATCAGAGCATGTTTAAATTCATGCATGCATATAGCATTTTTGGTGAAAAATGGCTTGGTTTGGACATGAATATGTTTTCGCTTTAGATGCATGTTGAGGTTATTGTGTATTTTGAATACAAATGATGATGGATATGTGATATTCATACTTATTAACATGCTTCTATGAAATTTTGATATTTAGAATACAAAATTTCTTGTTCTTGAAGTCATATGTGGCATGCATGTTTGATTTATTGTATCTTAATGCATTTTTGTTAAATATGAATATATCTCATTCATATGATACATGCATGTGTAATATAAGCATATTTGATGCAAATTTAATGATTTTGAGAAGGGATGAATTCGGTCAAAACTGATGCAAATGAATAATATAATTTAAATGCATATTTGAAAGTGTTATATGTGATACAATAGTCTATAAATGCATTTGACTTAGATTGTATTGTGAATGCAAGTTAGTTGATTCATCTTTGAGTAAAAATCGGTGGATGATGCATAGATTTGCATTTTTTAATTTTATTTAATTGAGTGTGATGTGAGAGATTTTTTAATGTAATAGGTAATATAATATTTTTTATAAATATTATGGTGATGAAATTATGCATGCACCCTTGGTTTAATCATGACATATTTTATACATTTATTGCATGAAATAATTAGGATATATATATTTCTTTATATTCATGTGATGGATAATATAATGATATTATAAGTATAAAGGTAGTAAAATTATGCATATACCCTTTGTTCAATCATGGTATATTTTTATGTATTTATTACATGAAGTCCTTTATTTATAAATATTGCAACTTGCATAAATATTTATTTATATGCCCTTGATTGAATTAATATTTATTAATGTGATTGATGAATATTAATTAGGGGATGATCATGGGTGTATATTTTTTTTTCCCAAAAATATTTGATATTTGGGCATGTATTCTTTCAATGGCTTGTAATAATAATTAATTTTATTATTAGTTTGTTATCCGGGCCTGCGTGTCCTAAATTGGTTTATGTAATCGTACGATCAGACGGAGGATGAAGATCTGATCAATCACCGGATGAAGATCCGTAAGGAGTAATAGAATTAGGTGAATAGTTTACCTAATTAGGATGTATTTTCCAAAATCCCATGATCATCCCACCATGTTCTATATTTATATGGATGCATTTGAATTAATGTATGTGATAAATGTGAAACATTTTTTAATCAAAGGTTAAACCTAATAATCTCCCTAACAAACAATATTAGATCCAAGCCTTCCATTATGGGCCAATTAATTCTTTGGCATAAAATTAGAGATCCCAAGATTTCTATTATGTGAGAGATGCTAATTTTATGACATGGAATTAATTGTCTTAGTTCTTGGATAGAAATTTTCATAATATCCAAGATTTCTATTATGTGAGGGTATAATGGGAATTCTATTTTAAGAAAGCATAATGGGTTGAATTTAACTAGTCTAGGGTACTAAGATTTCTATTATGTGAGGTATCCAAAACTAGAGGCAATGATTGAATCATACCTTATATAGTGATATAAAAGGAAATAGTTTCCTACTTGTTAAATTTAATTGACCAAGGTTTCTATTATGTGAGGTTTAATTAAATTTAATAAGAATTTGATTCCCCACTAGAAATTTATTCCAATGAAATTTCCAAATCATCATTTAGGGGAGTATGGGATTTGAATAAAATAGTGGGAGCTATTAAAATTAGCATTAAAGGGTTTAAATTTACAAGACACTAATAAAACTTATATTTTTCCTTGCAGTCTCTTTCAGTATTTTGTGATATTTAATTAACAAAAATGAGCAACAACTTGGTTTAGGGTTTAGGGTTTTGAGGATTCTCGATAACAACATGCTGATCGGACCTAATTTTAATAATTGGTTAAGGAATTTGAGAATTATTCTCAATTTCGAGAAAGCAGGGTATGTCTTGGAAACACCCCTTCCACTTTCTTTGTCTCCTGATGCCACACCGCAAGAAAATGAAGTTTTCAATAAGTGGTAGGAGGATGACTTACGAGCTCGAACCTACATGCTAGCATCAATGAATGTTGAGCTCCAGGTTGAGCATGAAAAGATGGAAAGTGTGAATGAGATAATGATCCATTTACAAGAGTTGTATGGTGAGAACTCAATGGTGAAGCAATACGAATTGTGTTTGACACTATTCACAATGAGGCTTAGGGAGGGAGTTGCCCCAGATGATCATGTTATGAAAATGAGTAATATTATAGGGCAATTGCATACACTTGAGATTGTGATGCCACATAGTCTTGAGGTGAATTTGATTCTGCAATCCCTTCCACCAAGTTTCAACCCCTTCATCACAAATTATAATCTCAATAGGATTGAGCGCACTCTTGCAGAACTGTCGAATGAGATTCAACAGTGGAAGAAAGGAAAGGGGGCAAGAGGATTTTTTGCAGCTTCTTCTAGTAAGACTAAGAAGAATCAATGGAAGCAAAAGAAAGATCCAAAAGTTGGACCACAGAAAATGCCTTTTAGGAAGGATGCTTCTAAGACTGAGAAAGACAAAGAAAAGGTCAATGATAAAGGCCAGTGTTTCCACTACAAGAAAGATGAACATTGGAAGAGGAATTGTCCTCTTTATCTAAAGAGCTTGAAGAAAGTTCCAGCAGGTATGTTCCATTCTTATGTTATAGAATTTGAATTAAATGTTAATTCAAATGATCATTCCTGGATATTAGATTCAGCTGCTACATCTCACATTTGTGTTTCATTGCAGGCACTGCGAAATAGTTCTGCATTGTTAAAAGGTGAAGTAATTTTGAAGATGGCAAATGGAGCAAAAGTTGCGGCCGAGGCAGTGGGGACTTGCCATTTGACACTGCCATCAAGACACATTTTGTATTTGTACAGAACTTTGTATTTTGCCAAAGCAACTAGAAATCTCATTTCTATTTCTATTTTATGTAAATCTGGTTACAAAATACAGTTTAATGGAAATGAATGTCTAATTTATTTTGGAAATGAATTAGTTGGCAAAGCAATTAGTACAAATGGTTTGGTAATGAATGATTATGACATAATGAATACCATTACAAATAAGAGATCTCGAAATGAAATTAATCCAAAATTACTTTGGCATCATCGATTAGGTCATATAGGAGATAAAAGGATAATCGAGTTAGAAGCAAATGGGCTGTTAAGCCCATTGGGTTCAGAACCCTATCCAACTTGTGAATCCTGTCTTCAAGGAAAAATGACCAAATCATCCTTTAAGGGTAAAGGGGAAAGATACAAAGAATTATTAGAGGTTGTACATTCAGATGTATGCAGACCATTTAATGAAATTGCTCGAGGAGGTTTTCAATACTTTATTACCTTTACTGATGATTATTCTAGGTACGGGTATTTGTATTTAATGAAATACAAATCTAAATCATTTGAAAAGTTCAAAGACTTTAAGAATGAAGTAGAGAAACAGACCGGAAAGAGTATTAAGTCTTTGTGATCAGATCGTGGTGGTGAATACTTAAGTACAGAATTTCGAGATTTTCTAAACGAGAATGGTATAATATCCCAGTTGACTATTCTGTATATGGCCGCAACATAACGGTGTGTCTGAAAAGAGGAACCGTACTTTATTGGATATGGTACGGTTGATGGTAAGTTTTACGGACTTGCCAACGTCACTATAGGGATTTGCCATTGAATCCGCTGTGCATACTCTGAATAGGGTACCATCTAAATCTATTGAGATGACACCATGTGAGATGTGGTATGGTAAACCTCTAATAAAATCACATTTTTCTACTTATTCATAGTATGGAGTCGTTTAATTGGTAATTAAATTACAATTTGTGTATAATAAACCAATTCCAAATCGTGGCTTTATTGATTAAATTATATCATTCATGTTTAATTTGAGCAAAATTTTAGTAAACCTTTGTAGACGTAAAAATCTACCTGTACGGAAAGGGGGGTCTGATCCCGTGAGGTTAAGGCCACTAGCGATCCGCTGCACCTGCACACGTAGAGAAACACACGCGTGAAGCGAACGGGAAACACCGGGGTGGTGTTTGCCGTAGGCACTCCGACGCTCAAGTCAGCAAGGCTGAAAGGGGCCAATATAGTGAGGGCTAAGGAATAAGAGATTACCGGAAGTCTAGTCGGGGACTGTGACTACGGCGAATCAGTGAAACTCTCGAGTAAAGAGTCTCGGGTGTGAAGGTGTAATGTCGATGTNCTCTCGTTGATCCTCCAGAAGGAATAGTTCTTATTGGATGTAAATGGATCTTCAAGAGAAAGATTGGCAAAGATGGAAATGCAGAGACCTACAAAGCAAGACTGGTTGCAAAAGGTTATACTAAAAAACAAGGGTTGGATAATGAGGAAACTTTCTCACCAGTCGCTATGCTTAAATCCATCAGAATTATGCTAGCCATAGTTGCACACTATGATTATGAGATATGGCAAATGGATGTCAAAACAACATTCCTCAATGGATTTATTGAGGAAAATATCTACATGCAACAACCTATAGGTTTTGTATCCAATTCTGAAAGAAATAAAGTGTGCAAGCTACATAAATCCATTTACGGGTTAAAACAAGCTTCAAGAAGCTGGAACATTCGGTTTGATGAAATAATCAAAACGTTTGGTTTTATAAAGAATCTGGATGAACCTTGTGTTTATAAATAGACAAAGGATCATGCAATCATATTTCTCATATTGTATGTAGATGACATACTGTTGATGGGAAATGACATTGGGATGATGACTGAAGTTAAGTTGTGGTTATCTGGACTTTCTCCATGAAAGACTTAGGAGAAGCGACCTACATCCTAGGAATTCGTATCTATAGAGATAGAACGAGAGGATTAATAGGTTTATCCCAGAAGATGTACATAGAAAATATGCTAAAACGGTTCGGCATGCAAGACTCCAAAAGGGGAGTTTTGCCTTGCAGTCACGGAATTCATCTTTCAAAAGATATGAGTCCAAAGACTGATCAGATGCGTGAGTGCATGCATGGAATACCTTATGCTTCAGCCGTAGGTAGTCTCATGTACGCTATGCTATGTACTAGGTCTGATATTGCATATGTTGTGAGTGTTACCAGCAGATATCAGTCCGACCCAGGGGAAAAACACTGGTCAGCTGTTAAGACGATCCTTAAGTACTTAAGAAGAACTAAGGCTCTAATACTTAGTTATGGAGGTTCAGAGTTGAAAATTGAAGGATACTCTGATTCTGATTTCCAATCAGATGTGGATGATAGAAAGTCTACATTCGGGTTCATTTTCATATGCAATGGAGGAGCAGTCAGTTGGAAGAGTTCTAAACAATCAACTACTGTCGATTCCACAACTGAAGCTGAATACATTGCCGCTTCAGAAGCAGCAAAGGACGCTGTTTGGATGCGCAAGTTCATGACTGAACTTGGTGTGGTTCCAAACATGGTTTATCCGATAACCTTGTACTGTGACAATACTGGTGCTATTGCACATGCGAAGGAGCCAAGAGCACACCAGAAGTCAAAACATATTCAGCGTAAATATCACATTTTGAGAGAATTCGTTGGAGCTGGAGAAATTTTGGTGCAGAAAACACCTTCGGCAAAGAATGTAGCTGACCCACTCACTAAAGCGATGACACAGAAGCAGTTGGACTATCATCTTGAGAAGATGGGTATTAGATACCATAGCGATTGGCTCTAATGCAAATGGGAGTTTTGTTAGTGTATGCCCTAGGAACCAATCGTGTTGTCGGTTTCAGGATATTATATCTTGTAAATGTATTATGAATAAAAGAAATTGTTTTTATTTCACATGTTGATTTTCTGCATCATTTATATTATATTATATTTAATATTGCATGTGAAATGTTCGGATGACACGGATCTTCAGAAGATCAAATCATCAAAGAATTCCCTACGCAAGTAATGTTAATTGGGAAATAACATTGCATAGTAGGCATGCTGAATGTCTCCATTGAATATCATGTGCTGGTATTAGTGTGGGTGATTATAAGAGGTATGTCACTAAGGCATTAGCATGGATAAACGATTAGTGAACTATTTATCGAATACGACCGATTATGTTGAATCACATGGATATGGTCAATGATGCATCGTAGGATCGTGCTAGTGTACCATTGATCCTTAGACCTGAGACATCATGGTTAGATTCAACATAGGATGCGTATGGTTCATATGGTGTATAAGCACAAGACTAATCATGTCTTGTGTAATAAGCCAGTTTGGTCATATGTTATTCATGTGCGAGGACAAGTTATGGTCAAGATGGGATCCGTTAACTCAAAATAGTCCAATCTCGAGTTCCCAGACGAATGTCAATAAACATTGGAAAAGGGAAATCTCTGGCCAGAGTATAATGAATGTCAGATGAAAAGTTAGATGAAAAGTAGTTTCATGTTGACGAGTTTCATTGTATCGATTGACAATTTGATTAAAGATTAAGTTAAAGGTTTTGACATACCATGAACCATTCTTAATTGGGATTAGATAACGGAGGGATTTGACTACATGGTACGTACGATCAGAATAGGTTCATTGGAGTTTACACTTCATTGTGGTTTAGGGGTTATGGAACATTGCTAGACGTCTACCATAATTAGTGGGAGTTTCGATTATAAAGAATTATAACGAAACATATCAAAATCTGATATTGGGCCCACGGCTAGATCACAGTGAACCAAAATGGTCACACATAAAACCAAGCTCAAGGAGAGAGAGTAATACATATCATTAATCAGATTAATGATGTTCGGACGTAAACGGTTGCATCCGAATTAATGTATTGGTGAGAAATGATTATTCATGAATAGCTAGCACTAACCAAGGGTAATAATGATTTATTAAATATTATTATTGAATTGGATTCAATGATGGGGGCAAAAGTGCATTGGTTTTATTCTAAAGGGTTAGAATATTTAATAGAATTAAAATTTGGTCTAATTGTGAATTAACCATAAAACCAAGGACTTGCATAAATGTTTATTCTCAAGTTTATTTTAAATTGTTTGAGGCCTTCCCAAAACAATTTAAAATTATACTTTGTGCCCATGGTATATAAATTAAGTTTTATACCATTTTAATTGAATTGAATCAATTAAAGCAAAATCACTCTCTCATTTTCTCTCTCACTCTCACGGTTCTCTCTTCCTTGGCTTGTGTGGATCACATTTTGAGGTTCTTCAACTTCACTTGAAGAACTAAGATTCCAAGAAAGAAGATTCAAGTGTTGAATAGCAAAGGAGTAAGAAATATTCCATTCTTACCTTGAAATTTTTTTTGGGCTTATGTGTTATGTTTGTGTTCTACCTTGCATCCATTATCTTGATCATCATTTTCTCTCCATTTCCATGTCCAAAATGCATGAACCAAACAATCCTCAAGAGCATCTACAGTAGATTCCGACCGCCTACAAGTTGTAGAGCATGATCATGGGGGCAAGCAACAAAATATAGAGATAGAAGCAGAAAGGCCCTACGGCCAAAGCTACACATCCAGCCTTCTAGGGAAATCATTCTACCTAGCCTTAGAAATGACTAGCAAAAGACAAAGAAACATAAAGTGGCTCTCCAAAGCCATTATTCAACGATTACAAAAAATAAAAAGGCAGGAAACATAGGAATCCAAGCAGTTATCAAAGTAAGGGATATCTGGTGTTTCTATTGTATGGGGTTCAACGTCAACTGCACTAATATCACCAGGGAGAATAATGTTAAGTGGCTCCAGCTCATGCACCTCTTTTTGAGCCTCTATGGCACAACTTAAAATGCCACCCACATTCTTTTTACTATACTATCACTGATAGAGACTTCTATTCAGTGTATGCTTCTTCATCAAACCCTATCTCTATCCATGAGAGATCCACACTTTTGCCCCACCTTTTAGTCTCAAATTGAGCCAATTGATTGCTTTCTAACGTCTTATCATTGCCCTCAATAATCACATCTTTTCCACTTAAACTCTAACATTCTCCAACTCATCTAGCTGGGTCTACTTCAGGTCCAACATGGAAGACAAACTGCTCTTGGTATTTATTAGAATCTTGACTTGAGCCTCAGTGTCGCAAGCTCTCTCTAAAGTAACAGCCACCTTGTCTTTGGATTATTTCTGAATCTACTGCAACTGGGACTTTAACTTGGTGATCTTATCATTAGACTTGCTTGCGTCTATGATCGCAAAGGACATCACAACTCGATAGCATAAAAGCTTTGTGAAGACAACAAATCAGTCAAACAAAACTACAACGATAGAAGCAAAACATTGTAAAGTAAAAGGATAGAATAGCTTATCCAGGCCCAGTTGTCCCTTATAGAGCAAAGCGTCTCTTCCCAACCCATGTCATCAATTTTGGAAGACCGAGAAGGAGGAATGGATTTTAAAAAGCCTAGCAAACAAGACAAAAGATGGACAAAGGCCAAAACTTCTTCACCTCGCTCTACTCCTTAAGCATATTCTTATACCTATACGACATCATTTGTGTCTTGTCCTGTTCTTGAGCAACATAGTCGCCTTGCTCTTTGTTGTTGGAGTAACCAACTAGCCATTTATAGAAACAAGAGATTCAAAGAGCCTTTAGACTTTCATAAGACCCTCTTCTACAACGCCAGATAACTGATAAGTTGCATAATTTGAGATTTTTTAGGGTGTTTTTGTTGGGATTCGTGCATTTTGGACATGAAAATAGAGAGAAAATGATGATTAAGATGATGAACATAAGGTAGTAAACAAATAATTAAAACATTAACTTCTTAATGTAAGAAAATGATAGAAAATTACCAACTCCTTTTACTATTAAAAGTTTGATGTTAAACTTGGAATCAAGATTCTTCAAAAGAGAATGAAGAAACTCCAAATGAAATCCACCCAAGCCAAAGATGAGAGAGAGTCGAGAGAGTGAGAGAGAAAATGAGAGAGTGATTTTGTTCTCAATTCTTTCAAATTTCATTAAAATGGTGTAATACTTCATTTATATACCATGGGCACAAAGTGTAATTTTAAATTGTTTTGGGAATGTCTCAAATAATTTAATATTAACTTGAGAATAAACATTTATGTCAAGTCCTTGGTTTTATGTTTAATTCATAATTAGACCAAATTTTCATTCCATTAAATATTCTAACCCTTTAGAATAAAACCAATGCACTTTTGCCCCCATCATTGAATCCAATTCAATAATAACATTTAATAAATCCTTATTACTTTTGGTTAGTGCTAGCTATCCATGGATAATCATTTCTCACCAATACATTAATTCGGATGCAACCGTTTACGTCCGTACATCATTAATCTGATTAATGATATGTATTACTCTCTCCCCTTAAGCTTGGTTTTATGTGTGACCATTTTGGTTCACTGTGATCTAGCCGTGGGCCCAATATCAGATTTTGATATGTTTCGTTATAACTCTTTATAATCGAAACTCCCACTAATTATGGTAGACGTCTAGCAATGTTCCATAACCCCTAAACCACAATGAAGTGTAAACTCCAATGAACCTATTCTGATCGTACGTACCATGTAGTCAAATCCCTCCGTTATCTAATCCCAATTAAGAATGGTTCATGGTATGTCAAAACCTTTAACTTAATCTTTAATCAAATTGTCAATCGATACAATGAAACTCGTCAACATGAAACTACTTTTCATCTAACTTTTCATCTGACATTCATTATACTCTGGCCAGAAATTTCCCTTTTCCAATGTTCATTGACATTCGTCTAGGAACTCGAGATTAGACTATTTTGAGTTAACGGATCCTATCTTGACCATCACTTATCCTCGCACATGAATAACATATGACCAAACCGGCTTATTATACAAGACATGACTAGTCTTGTGCTTATACACCATATGAATCATATGCATCCTATGTTGAATCCAACCGTGATGCATCATTGACCATATTATCTGATTCATCGTAATCGGTCGTGTTCGATAAACAGTTCACTAACCGTTTATCCATGCTAATGCTTTAGTGACATACCTCTTATAATCAACCACACTAACACCATCACATGATATTCAATGGAGACATTCAGCATGCCTACTATGCAATGTTATTGCCCAATTAACATTACTTGCGTAGAGAATTCTTTGATAATTTGATCTTCTGAAGATCCGTGTCATCAGGACATTTCACATGCAATATTAAATATAATATAATATAAATAAAGCAAAAAATGAACATGTGAAATAAGAACACTTTCTTTTATTCATAATACATTTACAAGATATAATGTCCTGAAACCAACAACACGATTGGTTCCTAGGGTATACACTAACAAAACTCCCACTTGCACTAGAGTTAATTGCTATGGTATCTAGTACTCATCTTCTCAAGATGATAGTCCAACTACTTCTGTGTCATCACTTTAGTGAGTGGGTCAGCTACATTCCCTTCTGAAAGTGTTTTCTGCACTAAAATTTCTCCAGATCCAACGAATTCTCTCAAAATGTGATATTTACGCTAAATATGTTTTGACTTCTGGTGTGCTCTTGGCTTCTTTGCCTGTGCAATAGCACCAGTATTGTCACAGTACAAGGTTATCGGATAAACCATGTTTGGAACCATACCAAGTTCAGTCATGAACTTGCGCATCCAGATATCTTCCGTTGCTGCTTTTGAAGCGGCAATGTATTCAGCTTCAGTTGTGGAATCGGCAGTAGTTGATTGTTTAGAACTCTTCCAACTAACTGCTCCTCCATTGCATATGAAAATGAACCCGAATGTAGACTTTCTATCATCCACATCTAATTGAAAATCAGAATCAAAGTATCCTTCAATTTTGAAATTTGAACCTCCATAACTTAGTATTAGACCCTTAGTTCTTCTTAAATACTTAAGGATCGTCTTAACAGCTGACCAGTGTTTTTCCTTGGGTCAGACTGATATCTGCTTGTAACACTCACAACATATGCAATATCAGGCCTAGTACATAGCATAGCGTACATGAGACTACCTACGACTGAAGCATAGGGTATTCCACGCATCCGCTCACTTTCCTGATCAATCTTTGGACTCATATCTTTTGAAAAATGAATTTCGTGACTGCAAGGCAAAATTCCCCTTTTAGAGTCTTGCATGCCGAACCGTTTCAACACCTTTTCTATGTACATCTTCTGGGATAAGCCCATTAATTCTTTCGTTCTATCTCTATAGATATGAATTCCTAAGATATAGATCGCTTCTCCTAAGTCTTTCATGGAGAAAGTTTCGGATAACCACAACTTAACTTCAGTCGTCATCCCAATGTCATTTCGCATCAATAGTATGTCATCTACATACAGTATGAGAAATATGATTGCATGATCCTTTGTCCATTTATAAACACAGGGTTCATTCAGATTCTTTATAAAACCAAACATTTTGATTATTTCATCCAACCGAATGTTTCAGCTTCTTGAAGCTTGTTTTAACCCGTAAATAGATTTATGCAGCTTGGACACTTTATTTCTTTCAAAACTGGATACAAAACCTATAGGTTGTTGCATATAGATATTTTCCTCAATAAATCCATTGAGGAATGTTGTTTTGACATCCATTTGCCATATCTCATAATCATAGTGTGTAGCTATGGCTAGCATAATTCTGATTGATTTAAGCATAGTGACTGGTGAGAAAGTTTCCTCATAATCAACCCTTACTTTTTAGTGTAACCTTTCACAACTAGTCTTGCTTTGTAGGTCTCTACCTTTCCATCTTTGCCAATCTTTCACTTGAAGATCCATTTACATTCAATAGGAACTATTCATTCTGGAGGATCAACAAGAGTCCATACTTGATTAGCATGCATGGATTCTATCTCAGAATTCATAGCTTCTAGCAATTTTCTAGAATCGTTATCTACAATCGCTTCTTCATAACTCCTAGGATCATCCTCATGACTGACTTATCCAATCATGATAGATTCAAAAATCTGTTCATGAAGTAACCCATATCTTTCTGAAAGTTGGGATACTCTAGATGATTTACAAATTGAAACCGTTTCAGGTATTAATGTTTCCTGAGAGGGACCACCAATTTGAGTATTTTCGGCCTGAGGCTCCCCGAACTCTTCCTGGAGCACAATTTTTCTTCCCGCACCACTCTCTTCTAAGAACTTTTTCTCAAGAAAGTGTGCATTCCTACTAATCGAAATCGTTGATCAATGTGGAAGTAAAAATAATATCCTAAACTATTTTTGGGATACCCTATAAACCTACCTTTCTCAGATCTAACGTCCAACTTGTCTATCTTGACAATCTTGACATAAGCTGGACAACCCCAAATTTTCATATATTTGAGACTAGGAGGTTTACCATACCACATCTCATATGGTGTCATCTCAATAGATTTAGATGGTACCCTATTCAGAATATGCACAGTAGATTCAAGGGCAAATCCCTATAGTGACGTTGGCAAGTCTGTAAAACTTACCATTGACCGTACCATATCCAATAAAGTAAGGTTCCTCCTTTCAGACACCGTTATGTTGCGGTGTATATGGAGGAGTCAACTGGGATATTATACCATTCTCCTTTAGAAAATCTCAAAATTCTGTACTTAAGTATTCACCACCATGATCTGATCGCAGAGACTTAATATTTTTTTTGTTTTGTTTCTCTACTTCATTCTTAAACTCTTTGAACTTTTCAAAGGATTCAGATTTGTATTTCATTAAATACAAATACCCGTACCTAGAATAATCATCGGTAAAGGTAATAAAGTATTGAAAACCTCCTCGAGCCATTTCATTAAATGGTCCGCATACATCTGAATGTACAACCTCTAAATATCTTTGGATCTTTCCCCTTTACCCTTAAATGATGATTTGGTCATTTTTCCTTGAAGACAAGATTCACAGTTAGATAGAGTTCTAAACCCAATGGGCTTAAAAGCCCATTTGCTTCTAACCTGATTATCCTCTTATCTCCTATATGACCTAATCGATGATGCCAAATGTATTTTGGATTAATTTTATTTCGAGATCTCTTATTTGTAATGGTATTTTATGTCATAATCATTCATTACCAAAACATACAAACCATTTGATTAATTGTTTTGCCAACTAATTCATTTCCAAAATAATTAGACATTCATTTCCATTAAACTGTATTTTGTAACCAGATTTACATAAAACAGAAATAAAACGAGTTTCTAGTTGCTTTGGCAAAATAAAAAGCTCTGCAAAAATATAAAATGTGTCCTGATGGCAATGTCAAATCAAGTCCCTACCCTCGCCGCAACTTTTGCTCCATTTGCCATCTTCAAAATGACTTCACCTTTAACAGTGCAGAACTATTCTGCAGTGCCTGCAATGAAACACAATGTGAGATGTAGCAGCTGAATCTAATATCCAAGAATGATCATTTGAACTAACATTATTCAATTCTATAACATAAGAATGGAACTACTGCTCGAGCTTTCATAAAGCTCTCCAGATAAGAGGACAATTCCTCTTCCAATGTCCATCTTTCTTACAGTGGAAACACTTTCCTTTATCATCAACCTTTTCTTGCCCTTCTCAGTCTTAGAAGCATCCGTCTTAAAGGTTTTTTATGTGGTCCAACTTTTGGACTTTTGTTTTGCTTCCATTCTTCTTCTTAGCCTTATTAGAAGAAGCTGCAAAAACATCCTCTTGCCCTTTCTTGAAACTTCTTTTCTTGCGGTGTGGCATCAAGAGGCAAAGAAAGTGGAGGGGTGCTTCCAAGACATACCCAACCTTTTCGGAATTTAGACATTCTCAAATTCCTTAATCAATTATTAAAATTTGGTCCGATCAACTTGTTCTCATCGAGAATCATCAAAGCAGGTTATTGCTCATTTTCATTAACTAAATACAAAATATCGAAAGACTGCAAGGAAAAATATAAGTTTTATTAGTGTCTTGTAAATTTAAACCCTTTAATGCTAATCTTATTAGCTCCCACTATTTTATTCAAATCACATACTCCCCTAAATGACGATTTGGAAATTCGTTGGAATAAATTTCTAGTGGGGAATCAAATCTTATTAATTTAATTAAACCTCACAAATAGAAATCTTGGTCAATTAAATTTAACAAGTAGGAAACTATTTCCTTTTATCTCAATATAAGGTATGATTCATTCCTTGCCTCTAGTTTTAGATACCTCACATAATAGAAATCTTGGTACCCTAGACTAGTTAAATCCAACCCATTATGCTTTCTTAATAGAATTTCCATCATACCCTCACTTAATAGAAATCTGGGTATTATGAAAATTTCTATCCAAGAACTAAGACAATTAATTTCATGTCTAAAATTAGCATCCCTCACATAATAGAATTCTTGGGATCTCTAATTTTATGTCAAAGAATTAATTGGCCCGTAATGGAAGGCTTGGATCTAATATTGTTTGTTAGGGAGATTATTAGGTTTAACCTTTGATTAAAAAATGTTTTACATTTATCACATACATTAATTCAATGCATCCATATAAATATAAACATGGTGGAATGATCATGGGGGTCTTTGAAAATACATCCTAATTAGGTAAACTATTCGCCTAATTCTATTACTCCTTGCGGATCTTCATCCGGTGATTGATCGGATCTCCATCTCCGTCTGGTCGTACGATTACATAAACCAATTTAGACACGCAGGCCGATAATAAATTAATTATTATTACAAGCCCTTGAAAGAATTTACATGCCCAATATCAAATATTTTTGGGAAAAATAAATATGCACCCATGATCACCCCTAATTAATATTCATCCATCACTTAATAAATCAATTCAATCAAGGACATATAAATAAATTTATGCAAGTTGCAATATTATAAATAAAGATTTCATGTAATAATACATAAAAACATGCCATGTTGAACAAATGGTACATGCATATTTTACTACCCTTAAACTTATAATATCATTATATTATCCATCACATGAATATAAGAAATATATATATATATATATCTAGGATTCATGCAATAAATGTAACATATATCATGATTAAACCAAGGGTACATGCATAATCTCATCACCATACTATTATAAAAAATATTATATTACCCATCACATTAAAAAATCTTCACATCACATTCAAACAAATAAAATTAAAAATGCAATCTATGCATCATGCACTGATTTTTACTCAAATGAATCAACCAACTTGCATCACAATACACTAAGCATTTATAGACTATTGTATCACTATAACTTTCAAATAGGCATTTAAAATATATTATTCATTTGAATCAATTTTGACCGAATTCATCCCTTCTCAAAATCATCAAATTTGCATCAAATATGCTTATTTACACATGCATGTATCACATGAATGAGACATATTCGTATTTAACAAAATGCATCAAGACAATAATCAAACATGCATGTTACATATGACTTCAAGAACAAAGAATTTTTTATTCTAATATCAAAATTTCATAGAAGCATGTAATAACATGAATATCACATATCCATCATCATTTGTATTCAAAATACACAATAACTTCAACATGCATCCAAAGCAAAAACATATTCATGTCCAAACCAAGCCCTTTTTCACCAAAAATGCTACATCATGCATGAATTTAACATGTTCTGATACCATGTTGGGATTCATGCATTTTGGACATGAAAATGGAGAGAAAATGATGATCAAGATGATGGACAAAGGAAGAAAACAACAATTAAAACATTAACTTGTTAATGTAAGAAAATGATAGAAAATTAACCACTCCTTTTGCTATTAAAGCCTGATGTTGAAACTTGGAGTCAAGATTCTTCAAAAGAATGAAGAAACTCAAATGAAATCCACCCAAGCCAGATGAGAGAGAACCAGAGAGTGAGAGAGAAAATGAGACAGTGATTTTGTTTCAATTCTTTCAAATTTCATTAAAATTATATAATACTTAATTTATATACCATAGGCACAAAGTGTAATTTTAAATTGTTTTAGGAAGGCCTCAAATAATTTATATACTTGAGAATAAACATTTATGTCAAGTCCTTGGTTTTAGGGTTATTCATAATTAGACCAAATTTTAATTCCATTAAATATTCTAACCCTTTAGAATAAAACCAATGCACTTTTGCTCCCATCTTGAATCCAATTCAATAATAATATTATAAATCTTATTACCCTTGGTTTTTGCTTGCTATCCATGGATAATCATTTCTCACAATACATTAATTCGGATGCAACCGTTTACGTCCGTACATCATTAATCTGATTAATGATATGTATTACTCCTCCTCTTGAGCTTGGTTTTATGTGTGACCATTTTGGTTCACTATGATCTAGCCGTGGGCCCAATATCAGATTTTGATATGTTTCGTTATAACTCTTTATAATCGAAACTCCCACTGATTATGTTAGACGTCTAGCAATGTTCCATAACCCCTAAACCACAATGAAGTGTAAACTCCAATGAACCTATTCTGATCGTACGTACCATGTAGTCAAATCCCTCCGTTATCTAATCCCGATTAAGAATGGTTCATGGTATGTCAAAATCTTTAACTTAATCTTTAATTGAATTGTCAATCGATACAATGGAACTCGTCAACATGAAACTACTTTTCATCTGACATTCATTATACTCTAACTAGAGATTTCTCTTTTCCAATGTTTATTGACATTCGTCTGGGAACTCGAGATTGGATTATTTTGAGTTAATGGATCCCATCTTGACCATCACTTGTTCTCGCACATGAATAACATATGACCAAACCGACTTATTACACAAGACATGAATAGTCTCGTGCTTATACACCATATGAACCATATGCATCATATGTTGAATCTAACTGTGATGTCTCAAGTCTAAGGATCAATGGTACACTAGCACGATCCTACGATGCATCATTGACCATATCCATGTGATTCATCATAATCGGTCGTGTTCGATAAACAATTCACTAACCGTTTATCCATGCTAATGCCTTAGTGACTTACCTCTTATAATCACCTACACTAATACAATCACATGATATTTAATGGAGACATTCAGCATGCCTACTATGCAATGTTATTGCCCAATTAACATTACTTGCGTAGGGAATTCTTTGATGATTTGATCTTCTAAAGATCCGTGTCCTCTGAACATTTCACATGCAATATTAAATATAATGTAATATAAATGAAGCAAAAAATAAACATGTGAAATAAGAACACTTTCTTTTATTCATAATACATTTACAAGATATAATGTCCTGAAACCGACAACACAATTGGTTCCTAGGGCATACACTAACAGTGTTGATGTTAGTTTAGTTAATTTCTCATTTGTTTTATTTGTTTTGGTGTTATTTTTTATTAAGCTTGAGATGTGAATGGTCAGGAATTGATTTGGATAGTTTTTGTGTGTTTTCAAGCTTTGATTGAGTAGATTTGAGCATTGGAATGAAATTGAGACATAAAGCTTGAAAAAATTGGCACTACTTGACATTTTTTAAGGTCACGGCCATGCCTTGGTAGTTCACTATGGCCATGGTGAAGGAACAAAGATAAAACAAAGAGACCAAAAATCACTACGGCCTAGGCTGTGGTGACTTAAATTTTGCCACGACCAGGGCCATGGCGAAAACTATTAGGGCATTTTTGTCAGTTTTTCTTTCCTTTTTCACTTAGGACTCTTTTGGGTATTTAAGTATAATTGAGATTAGTTGTCAAGGAATGAATTTTGCATATTTTCGAGAGGAGAAAACGCATTATTGGGGCTTGAAGACTGAAGATCATATTTAAGAGTTTGTTTTTTATTTATTTTCAAGTCTGAATATGTTTTCTTTCTTCTCTATTTATTTCTTTGTTCTTAGGATAGAGTAAATCTCTTTTGTTAGGGGAGGATGAAACCCTACTTATGTTTTAAACAATTTTGATTCTTAATACCAGATTTATGTTGATGAATTTGTACAAGAGTTAAGGTTTAATGCTTTATGAATGTTGGATTGATTGAATTACCTTGATGATGTTTCGAATAGAGAAGTTAGGGTTTATTGCTTAATTCATATTCATAATTGTTTTATTGGAATAACATTGCATAGCGTATTAAAACTAGAAGTAATCGAATAGAGATTCTAGAATTAATTTGTGGTCCACCTAATTTATAACGGATTAAGGCGAATTAGTCGTAAGGGATTAATGAATTTATGTTTCTTAATTTCAGAGTAACCGAATAGGGATCTGTATTAAGTTGAAT
Organism: Pistacia vera; assembly: GCF_008641045.1. Classification (NCBI taxonomy): domain Eukaryota; kingdom Viridiplantae; phylum Streptophyta; class Magnoliopsida; order Sapindales; family Anacardiaceae; genus Pistacia; species Pistacia vera. The sequence goes on from NW_022196791.1 coordinate 157,727, forward strand.
ATGATGCCTGAATAAGGATAATTGGCCTTAGAAGAATCCTACCAATTCATAGCACAAACGGGGTATTAAGAGTAGTTGTCAAGCATAATTAGGGAGAAATTTGCACTCTAACTTCATTAATACTGCAAAGTTCTTCACATTATTTATTTGTTTAATTTAGTTATTTTTAATCTGTTAGTTTTACACTCTAAAATTTCATTTTCTCAAATAATGTGTAGGAAGTTTTAGGTAATTACGAATAATTGCTTTGATCTCTATGAGACGATACTCAAACTCATCACTTTAGTACTTGAACACGACTAGTGCATTTTCTAGGGTTGATTTAATCGCATCAATAACTGAGAGGGAGTACTCTTCCTTTTCTTAGTACCCTTCAATGCCTCAGCCAACTTTTTTAACTTCTCAAGGTCACCCTTAGGAGCCATAACTTGTTCCTCTACAACAAAAGACAAACCAACAAGAATTACAGTGTGGAGCCAAGACAAACATCACAAAAGCATAAAACGAAAGAAAAAAAAAATGCAAAAAAGCTCACTAACAACAACGGTTGAGCAGTAAACCAACCCCATACCTCTCAACGACTCAGTATGTAACAAAATGTGCGTGCTTATCGTGCAACCTAACAGATTTGGACATAACTAATCTAACCCTCTCCTCAAACCCAGGACATAGACCATTGTTTGGTCCATACGTACCTACACTAAATTTAAGAAAGAAAATAAAAACCTCCCAAACAAACTACCAATGATAGGAATCTACAAAAAGACTTATGAATTAAGAAAGATAAAAACCTGTGAGATGGAACACGTTTGGCACTTGGATTTCCCCATCTCTTCCTACATATTGCTTTCCCCTATTGCCACCTACATAAAACATTTTGTGTTTCCATTCATGGGTGGGACTAGTGATGCCTGCGACAATGGCTTTACTCCAAGCACACATGTAATACCAGCCATAGGGGTTATCCCTTAGCACATCCTTTAACTGATAAAGGCTTTTCAACTCAAGCGATGTAATTGTTATGAATTAATCAAATAAATACGCAGTGAAAACCAAAAATTTCCAGATTAAAACCTAAAGCCCAAAATCCTTATAAGAGATATAACGTTGTTTACATGCTTAAGAACAATAAAACCCATGCCTTCAAGGTTTCAATTTCTCACCCACATTGATGGCTCCTTCGATTGATCGTTGAAAACGCTCCCACTTCAAGAATGGAAGTAAACGAATGGAAAACCACACAAAGACAAGACTCCACACACAATCAATTTGCCAGAGTGATTTATGTAGTTTAAAGAAAAAAAGAGTTAAGAAAAATTTTAAAGAAATTTTTTCTCTCAACCTTTGGCTTGGAGGGCAATTCAAAGGGTATGGGAGATTTGGGGAAAAGTGCCCTTTTATAGACCAACCCTAATCTTCCCTTTTTAGGATATATTCCCAATATACCCCCATCTAATTAAATAATTAGATATAATGATTTCCAAAGAAATTAATTAATTAGGTATTAAGCAATTATTATTTTATTCATCCGATAATAATTATTCAATATTTAAAATATATAACACCAATATATATATATTTAAATAATGTCATTTTATTTATTTAGAATATACATATGACACAATATATATTTAAATAATTATTCAATCTTACAAATTAAATCCAATACAAGATTAGATCCAGGCAACAACCTTTCCAGCAAATTTAATTGCTCCGTAAAATTTACCAAAATACCCCTTGTCTATAAATGACGAAAATGCCCCTCACTCATTATCTTCTTGAAATTGTATTTTAAGTGTGTGACTCGTAAGCTCCTCATCATATTGACAATGAGTAATTTCGCGATCAACACTTTATTAATCGTCTCATTACACATAGACCAAGATTGGCCTCTAGCAAGGCATCATGGCCACCCAACAGATTCAGATTCAGCGTATTCGCTACCTATCAACGGATGGTTATCGTGCAGTCAAATCATTTCATCATTTATTATCTCATCAAAGTTTGAAGCACAGAAATAATATCAGCTCCAAGTATGAACCACCTTGACATATTCAAATTCGGTTATCAGACTAATCGACCAACTGAGCAACAGCTCGATTCCACTATGGCCATAGGTTTAAGGTCGTTGTCTCTTACTACATGTCTCACCGAGATAATTTCTCCTGTACCTGTGAGGTGATGAATCATTTGTTGATCCACCATAGTCATAGTGCACTTCTCAATGTAGTCAATCACTACCATACTAATAACCCTAAACATGATTACATTAAGCTAGTGTCAAACTACACCAATGTTTACACACAGCGCTCTGGTGATCTCAAGTCTAAGGACCACATGCACCACCATTTGTTAGAGGATGTATACCATAAACATTGAAGTTGCTATCTATTGGAATCCTCTATATGGGCCACTCCGGTGAACTTGTGAATAAGAAGCACCCATGCGTCGCACCAAGTTGTCACCTAACAACCTTGACATGTGAGATCTGTCACTATTCTCCGGTAGGGTCATTCAATGCTATGATAGTCTTATCGTATTACCTGTGCCATAAGTTAGGATAATACTAGGGCTACGGATGTTTCTAGAATGACCACCAAATATGATCATAGGGATCTCACAATCAAGATTTATCACTACTTGATTCTCTCGTCACGATTCAACCACTCTAAGGATAGATATTAACACATACATATAGAATATGATTTACATAACACAAACAATGCATTTTATTAATAGAATAACATGATTCATAGAGTCAACATGCAACAATATGATTGGCTTTGGGGCATCTACTCTAATAGTAATCTCACGAAAGAAACAATTCCTCCACAAAACCCTACAAGCCATAATCACCCTCTGTCTGTTTATAACAATTTGACCAAGGGTTATCCTGGTATCTACAAGAAATTGTCTCAACTCATTTGGAAGGGGAAGTCTCAAGCCACAATTAAAAGTGTAAGGATAAAAGACTACAAACCTCACTGGAGGGCTCAAAGTGTAACAATGTCTAGAATTTTATACTTAACCCTATAGTATATGAGCCTGCTTTCACCAGTTTAGAGGGCTTAGTGTTGGCGCCACAATTTCCCACCCCTTGTCGTACCCTACGACTCATTCTCTTAACAGGAGCTTTTACACTACTAATAATTTCCACACTAGCAATCTCCAACCTACAGAACACACCACCACTCTTCTCATCACTAGACAAAGCCAAAATAGAAAGAACACAGCAAGGCAAGATTTATAAGGCAATGCTGGCGTCGAATCCCGACTATCGAAAATAGCTGCAAGGTGTCACGACCACAAGACCCACACGCCCAGCAATAGTTGTAACACAACTAACGTGGCAGGTGTAGATGCATAAATATGTCCCCATCAAATCGCCCACTTGCCATAACTGTCACCCACTTCTGTAAGAAGTCCAACCGCCATAAAATTGCAATTTCAAAATTCAAAACTTAACCGCCCAAAGGATTGTGGCGCAGAAGCCAAACCTTGAATAAAAAAGCAGCAGCGCTGTACTACCTGGAACTCTGCAAGACTCTAAAAGCATGAGGGGCGTAATTGGTTTATAGAAACAACAGTTTTACTTTGGAAACCAAGGTGCCTCTATAGTATCTGAATTTCCCTAAAGGCAAAACAGTAAAATCCTAAGAGAGCAAGATTATATTAATTAATTATTAAATTTAATTTTTTAAACAAAAAAGATGAGCCCTTATGTAAAAGAGGTGGATAAATTATATTAAATGGCACAAATGGGGAGAGGGAGTTGAAAACTAGCACTTTTTGTAAAGTGTCTCAAGAAATATCACATTTTCATTTAGCAAAAATTTGGCGAAATGAAATTGTCCCTAATGTTCAAATCCCTAACTATTAATTCAAAACCCATGCTTTCACTCTAAAATCTCAACTAAAGACTTGATTTTGTGATCTTAAGGAGAACTTTTTAGCGAATTTCATGATATATTGGCTTATTAAATGGTTCACAAGAGAAAAGAGGTAAGTTTTGATATTTGAAAGTTGTTTGAAATTTAAAATTTTGAGTATGTTGCATATATGTTTAGGAAATCTGTTAAATAAGTTATTTTTGAAATAAGTTGTTGTTATAGTTAATTAAGCTTAAATTTCAATAGATATGTTGAAAATTGGTGGTTTACGTGTAATCTGGGTATAGGTTTCAGCCAACTTCGAAGGATTCAAACAAAAAATTTGTTGGAGATTGAAGATGAGTTTTGGTTGAAACCCACGTATTGGCTAGATTTGGCTAACTTTGCACTTGGTATGAAATTGGTCGAATTGACCAAATAAGGTTGAAACCACGTCATGTGGTCAAATTTGACCATTTTGATAGAACCTACCTTGCCAAATCTAAGTTGAATCTACATAATTCAACCGGTCAAATTTGACCATTTTGATAGAACCTACCTTGCCAAATCTAAGTTGAATCTACATAATTCAACCAAATCCCGATTTCTTCTTCACAAAATGACCTGTAATCTTTGGCCAAATGTCTAAATCCGGTTGAATCCATGGGTTTGGGCCAAAAAATGCAAGTCTTCGTTTTCCATTTTCACGGTCTGATTCCTATTCAATCCACCCAAATTCACACAATAACAGAACAATCAAACCAATATCTCAATCTAGACCAAAACTCCATTAAAAACCCTATATTTTGAAGCAAAACTTAATAAATAAGTCAAACTAAACCCTAAAAACTCTCTATACTTTGAATCTTTCATCCCTACACTCCTCAATAAAAAAATTAGAAAAAAAAAAGCAACATAATAATATTTTACAGCAACAAAATAACATTTCATAATAAGTTTATTGAAAAATTAGGAGAACAAGCATATTACATACCGTAGATCCGAAAACAAGCTAATGGAGTTGAAGATGGAGTGGAAGAGGTTAGAATTTATTTTTATGTAGGGATATTTTCATCTGAAATTTAATAGAAAATGAAAAAAAATGACAGTTTGTGAAAAAAAAAGTTAAAATATAACTACTTCTCAATTTCAGTCCAAAACCATGTCATTTAATATAATTTCTGGCGGATAATTTTGTCTATAAAGGACGTGGGTCCACTTCTTTCCCACCACGTCGTTTAGTCGTTTTCTCTCATTTTGTACTATCAAATTTTGTAAAACTTAGTCATTCCCCGGGCCTGAAAAATGAAAAGCACATTATTCATACAATAATGTTAGGTCCAGTGGTCCGCATTCTCATCTAAGAATCCCCACTTCTTAAATGGTCTCACCTGCTTATTATAGATCTCATTTATTCATTTATGAGTTGAAACTGTCATACTGAGAATTGTGCGATAAAGATTATGAGATTGGATTATAGCCCTAACATTACTCGTATTCATCGATACCTAAAAACTTCAGCGGGCCGACCTCGAATTTAATTTGCCGACGCACAGTCCTTGTTAAATTTCCAACAACAATCAGCTGATGGAAGTGGAAGAGAGTACAGAAAATGGGCGGTGATGAGCACATTGTGATGGTGCCACTGATGGCTCATGGCCATCTGATTCCTTTTCTGGCTTTAGCAAGACAGATCCAACAAAGAACAGGTTTCACCATAACCATTGCCAACACTCCTCTGAATATCCAGTACCTCAAATCCACCATTTCCACAGACTCAAATCCAAAACTACGTCTTGTTGAGCTCCCTTACAGCAGCTCCGATCATGGCCTCCCATCCAATACTGAAAACACTGAGAACTTGCCGTTTGATCTAATTGGTACCTTTTATGCATCTTCAAAAAGCCTTAGCACCCCAGTTCATAAACTCATAATAGATATCAAAGAGAAAGAAGGCAAGCCTCCTCTTTGTATGATAACAGATGTTTTCTTTGGATGGGCTGTGGATGTTGCAAGAAGTGCAGGAACTATTAATGTTACTTTTTCGACATCCGGTGGCTATGGCACCTTGGCATATATGTCCTTGTGGCTGAATCTTCCTCATCGGAAAACTGATTCCGATGAGTTTCGTATACCGGGGTTTCCCGACAGATGTCGTTTGCATATCACACAACTGCATCGATTTTTAAGAATGGCCGATGGAAGTGATGAGTGGTCTAGATTTATGCAGCCACAGCTTTCGCAGTCATTGGGATCATATGGAATGTTATGCAATACAGTTGAAGAAATCGAGCCACAAGCAGTTGAATGGCTTAGAAATTATACAAAGCTTCCTGTTTGGACTATTGGTCCTCTTCTTCCCCGGCCTTTTCTCGAGAAATCATTACCTTCAGGCTTTACCGATTATAAACAACACTCAGGTAAAATTCCTGGAGTATCTCCTCAGATGTGTGTTGAATGGCTCGATTTGCAAGATCCTGATTCGGTTCTTTATATTTCTTTCGGTTCACAAAACACTATTAGCCCATCGCAAATGATGGAATTAGCTATAGGATTGGAAAGAAGTGAGAAACATTTCATTTGGGTCATAAGGCCACCTGTTGGTTTCGATTTAAGAGGTGAATTTAGAGCAGAATGGTTACCTGAAGGATTTGAAGAACGAGTGACGAAAAGAAAACAAGGCTTGTTGGTGAAAAACTGGGCACCCCAATTGGAGATTTTGTCGCATAAATCGACCGGAGCATTTTTAAGTCATTGTGGATGGAATTCAGTGATGGAGAGTTTAAGCCAAGGAGTGCCATTTATAGGGTGGCCTATGGCGGCAGAGCAATCTTACAATTCAATGATGTTGGTGGAGGAAATGTGTGTTTCTGTGGAGTTGACAAGAGGGCCGCTAAGTATTGAAGGGAAAGAGGTGAAAAGGGTAATAGAATTGGTTTTGAGTAAAACAGGTAAAGGAGAAGAAATAAGGCGAAATGCTGCAAAGATTAGAGAGCAAATGAGGGCATCAGTGAAGGAAGAAGGAGAAGAGAAGGGATCTTCTGTAAAAGCATTGGATGAGTTTTTGAGAAACATTTTGTCAAGGAGACAAGTGCAACAATCGATTGGTTGAAATAAATTTTATATAATTTGTTTTTCTGTTCTTTTTTGGATGAACATCTCAAGCTTTATTTAATTTTCTTAATTCTGGAAGATTATTCTGAATAAGATTATATTCTATTCTGAGCTCAACCACTACAGTTTTGCATACCTTAATCTGTCAAAAGAATATTATTTGCTTTGATAAGTGTGTTTCTGTCCTGTTCTACTAAAATTCCACCAAAGACTTGAAGAGAGTTTTTGTCATTGGTACTGTTTCAACGACTTTGATTGCTCTCCCCCGTTAATCAAAATCATCCATTGATTTAGGAGATGACCCTTTCCGCCCACAGTGGCTAAGAAATGCCCCTGTTGATTTCTATGACAATATCTCTAACTGGATTGCCCATTAGTGTACAATTAAACCTGTTTGTTTTTACTTATTCTTTCTTCAAACCCTGTTATTGGACTTGAAACATAAAACAATGGACTGGAAACACCAAACAGTGGACTCGAAGTTCAGATCTGGAGAAGATCCGTATACTAACAAAGATGGACTTGAAACATATTTATAAAATGTAAAAAAAAATCCGTATCACTTATTTTAACAAACTGATTTCTCTCAGTCTCCTTGAAACAATGGACCTAACAAAATCATCCAACACTTTTATGGAAGATCCCTTGGCTTCTCCTTCTTCCATCACTGATGCCCTTATTTGCTTTCTAATCTTTGCATCATTTTGTTTCATTTCTTCTCCTTTCTGTGTCTTACTCATAGCCAATATTATTACCTCTTTCACCTCCTTCCCTACAATATTTTGCAATCCTCTTGTCAACTCTACAGAAACACCCATTTCCTCAACCAGCATCTTTGAATTGAAAGCTTGTTCTCCTGCCATAGCCCACCCGATCAATGGCACTCCTTGGCTTAAGCTCTTCATCACTGAATTCCACCCACAATGACTTAAAAATGCTCCAGTCGATTTGTGTGACAATATCTCCAATTGAGGTGCCCAGTTTCTCACCAACAAGCCTTGTTTACTTTTTTTCACTCGTTCTTCGAAGCCTTCAGGCAACCATTCTGCTCTAAACTCACCTCTAAAGTCGAAACCCGTAGGTGGCCTTATGACCCAAATGAAACGTATCTCACTTTCTTCCAATCCTATAGCTAATTCCATCATTTGCGATGAGCTAATAGTATTTTGTGAACCAAAAGAAATATAAAGAACCGAATCAGGATACTGCAAATCAAGCCATTCAACACACATCTCTAGACTTATTCCATGAAGTTTACCCGAATGTTGTTTATGATTGCTAGACTGCACCGAAGACGACAACTTCTTGAGAAAAGCTGGCGGAAGAAGAGGACCAACAGTCCAAACAGGAATTTTGGTATATTTTCTCAGCCATTCCAATGCTTGTGGCCCAACTTCTTCAACTGTATTGCATAACATTCCATATGACCCTAATGACATTGAAATTTGGGGCTGCATAAACCTCGACCATGGATCAGTACCGTCAGCCATTCTGAAAAAATGATGCAGCTTTGTGACATGAAAACGACATCTTTCAGGAAACCCCGGAACATTGAAATCAGAGTCCATTTTCCTGTGAGGAAGAGTAAGCCATGTAGAAAAATATGCCAAGCTTCCATAGGCACCAGTTGTAGAACTTAGCAATATCAATAGCCCATCCAAAGAAAATATCTGTTATTGTACAAAGGGGAGTTTTACCTTCCTTTTCTGTGATATCCACTAAGAGATTATGAAGACATTTGAGATTTTCTGTTGAAGCAACAAATCTGCCAATTTGATCCAAAGACAAGTTCTCAGTGTTGGGTGGTAGGCCATGATCGGAGCTGCAGTAAGGAAGCTAGGCTAGGCGTATGTTTGGATTAGAATTGGTGGAGATGGTGGATTTTAGGTAGTGGATATTGAGAGGAGTGTTGGCAATGGTTATGGTGCAGCCAGTTGTATGGTGGATGTGCATTGCTAGAGACAGAAAAGGAATCAGATGGCCATGAGCCATCATTGGCAGCATCACAATGTGTTCATTGCGATGCATTTCTTCTTTGAATTTTTAGTGGTTGGGGACTCTGGTATGCTGGTAAGTTTGAACGAGACGAAGCTGACCTTCCAAAGTTCAAGTGTACGCATAAAATTCCACTGGTTTATGGTGCAGTGGATTTATTGTAAACGACAATCTTTAATTCCAATTATGGAAAACTGTGGTAATGCTGACAATTATTAGCGCAATTTGTTCGTCAAAATCACCGATTTACGCATGGATATCTTGTACAAAGAAAAGGTGCCACAATCTAACATGTTTTGATTCAATTTCTTTGTCACATTTCACTCTGTTAATGGATTGCTTGAAGATTTGGAACTCGGGGCTATTTACCCTTTGCATCCCTGAGGTTTGTTTACTTTGCCATAGTACTATAGTGTACAAACACTTTGGATAAATAACATCAATATGTTGCCCCACTTTTTTAACTCCGTAAGAGGTTTCTAAAGTATACAGTTCTTCAATATGTCAGATTTACCCTTATGACGTTAAGAAAGTGGGTAAACAACACTTACATGTTACATCTATCATCTAACAAGATTAAAGTGTTTGTATCCCATGATACTGAGACAGGTAGAACTTACCTCAAACCTCAAGGATGAAAGTGTCAATATCACTTTGGACCCATGTCACCCATCCATTGCACTAGTACACTACCCATTTCGAATTGACTGGAAAAGGCTTTATGCTTAGAGGCCTTGCTTTTCTATTCTGTTCCTCCTTAGTGTAGTGAAACAAATTAAGACGATCAAAAGCTAGGAGAAGTATAATATAATATTTGTATTTTACAGTTCTGCTATTGAAACACGTAACAACAAAATGGTTCATTTAGTACATAAAATGTAACCACATATAAGATAGATCTTACAAACCAAAAAAATGAATCTCAAATCTACAACGATGTAGAATGACCAGTAGTGACAAAACAATCCACACACTATAATTGTACTTGACAGTATATACTCACACAAAGACTAAAGCTGAAAAAAAAGAATAATCTTACAACAAATAACTTAATTGGCCCAGTCTTATTCTTAATGGTTCCTTTTTGGACAGAACCAGTCCATCAATAGCAAGGGCAATTGAGCACCAAATTTCATTATACAGACCTCAAGAAGATGCAGTGGAAGTGGGTTTGGACGGATTGAATGCCACCTGTTCAGCACAAGTGAGTTCTTCATGCGGCCCTGCCTCCTCTCGGCCAACTCCCATTAAATCAAGGTAATACAAGTAATGGGAGATAATGTTGTTCATGGGATCAATATCACCCTGACCACATACAAGATCACCATAGAGGATATTCATTGTGGTGCCAAAGTTAGCCCCCCGCTTGGACAAAGTGTCGTTCTTGGTCGGCTTCCAGTTGCCAACAAAGGCATCATGGGATGAAGGCTGGGTTTTCTTGATCGGGGTCATCCACTTCCAAATTGCAGTCTGGAAGGCAAGGGTAGCATTCTGTTCAATGTATTCTGGATGGTTCAAAAGATCCACCTTCAAAGCTTCTCCTACAGCTCCATAGTTGAAGTTCCTATAACAAAAACACCAAGAAAAGCATCATTTGAATTGCGTTTTAAAGGAACTCATACATAGGCTATTATCATTGTCATTCCACGGAAAATACTAACAAAAATTCTTCCAAAGAAAGAGTGTAACGCATGTGTTCCAAGAAAAGTATCATTTGAATTGTCTTCCAAAAGAACTCAGTCACACGGGCTAATATCATTGTGATTTCCATGGAAAAACAACATTCCATTGAAAGAAAGACTGTGTAGCATGCCAGAAAATAACAATGAAAGAGTATTTCAATTACATAACAGAATAAAAGATGCATACCAATAAATAGGAATTGCACCACGACCATAGTATTCAGCTCCAGGGCTGCAAGGATAGGTGAATTTGTAGGAGTCATCACAGTATGACTGGCTTGGGCTCATTTCCCTGTTGTAGCAAAGTCCCCATGCCAATGGTCCTCCAGTGGCCACTCCATAACCACCTAATATAGCCATCAACCATCACAAATTAAGTAAACAATAAAAGAGTGTGATTGAATACAAGACAACCGATTGAAATTTCAAACACGATTAAATCTAATGAAAAGTACTTTAAAACTTCAAATTCTAATAGTGTGTTTGGAACAGATAAAAAAATATTGCTCAATTCCAACGTAATTATACTTTAGGACTGGAAATTAAGAATTTAAGCTGACAGTTGCTAAGGGCTTGCTCATTATCATTTCAGCTATTTTATGATGTACAAACAAAACTGTAGATAAAATGATTTCAACGTAATTGGAAAACGAATTAGACATTATATCAGCTTTCTGAAGACAGAATTCAGAAAACACACAAAACTCCAATTTTATTTCTCTAAAATCTCTTTTCAAGATTATCAAATATCAGTACTAGAGTGATTTTCCCAATTTTAGTTCTTCAAAACTGTTTTCAGTATAAAAATAAACACATTCACGTATCTCAATAATGCAAAATTTAACTACTTTCGTTCTACAAAACAATTTCAAAAACAATTACCCAATACATTTACAAAAACAAACCCTAATTACTTTGCAAATATGACCCCGTCTCCATCCAAATCAAATCTAAGACGAAATTGCCTAAATAAATTCAACTCTTTTGAGTACATATCCACGTAATACACTTGAATTCAACTTAATAAACCATGAAATTCAATTAAATTTCATTTTTAACATCAATCCAGCACTATAAATTCAGTTCTTTTTTTAGCAATTTTCAAGAACTCTTACTGAAACAATCGCAGACATATTCAATATCTCCAAAACACAAAATTTAACAACTTTTTTCTTTCTACAAAACAATTGCTCAATACATTTCCAAACAATTAGAATAAAAAATAAATAAATTAATTAATTAAGTAAATATAAAATTAAATTAAATGAAAGAACTCACAAGAAGTCTTGCAGCCAACATGAGCGAGAAACGCGGCAACCTCCTTCATCTGCATGAGCTTCCCGCCAGTTGTACCAAATCCAAGCGGCTGAAACATAGCCGAAGCCAATACAAAAGCTTGATAATCCCAGAAGCCCACAGCGTGAGCCACTGGCGAATTTCTTTTCGAAAATAAATTCTCAAACTGGTACGTCTGAAAAAAATCCGAAATCGTCTCATTACAACAATACTTTGACCACGTGCTACACTCCCAACCTCTCGTGCACACTTTTTTCCCCTTCACCTTCTTAACCACCGTCTTCTCCGAGAGATCTCCGTTAACGCCGAGTGTAAACAGAGTTGACAGCGCCAGAAACGCCGTTAGCGTCACGAGAATGCTCCTCATTGTTGTTACTGAGAATGAGATCGATTGGATTGGAGAAAGAATGAAAATGAAGGCGAAGAAATAAGGAAAGAAGGGAGTGTTAGATCGCGAGTCTTTGTCAGGGTGTGTAGACGAGTGGTGCCATGTGTTGTTGAGTTAAAAGTCGAACAAGTTTTGATGGAATCGACGGTGGAGATCGCGTAGGTGAGGAAAGATGGTGGAGATATAAGGGAGAACAGGCTGGATTTGGAGGAAAGGAACAATTTAAAGGGAGTGACCCCACTAAACTCCACCGACAACTAACAACGTAGTAAACCCAAGTCCAAGTCACTCCCGGGTAAAATTTGAAACCCCTATTTTTCTTTTCTTTTTTCTTGTTTAATTTATTTCAGTTAATTATTTTCATTTCTATAATCATAATTTTCATTATTTTTTAACCTACTTAATAAACAAATTTAATTAAAACATCGAATTAAATTGAAATACATAACAAAATCAGGCTGCACACGTACTGGCTCAAGCAAACTTAGCAATTGCCTTAGGCCTTTCCCTAAGTTATGGTCTCACTAAATAAATTATTTTTTCATTAATACTAAATTAATGTTATTAATATCCCTCCAAATAAGATATATTTTGTGTTATTCATTTCCACATTAAATATTTATAATTTTGTTATGCCAAAAATACACACTAATGTCAGTATCATCAATCAGAATTCAACAAACACTTAAAGATAAGGTGATATTAGTTGTCAAAAACTCAAACCGCCTCCAATTAAGATAAGAATTAATAAGTGGTCTCCACGTGTCAAGACAACTTGCAAAAACACTCATTACATTAATCTCAAATATATAAATTGGCACCTCTCTTCATGAAAAAATGAGGTTGGGCATAGATTTGTGTTTCATTATTTTTCTCTATAAACAAAGTTTTTCTTCATCTTTATACGTCATACTGACAATATCATAAAAATAGTCAAAGAATAATAAAATTACAGTGGATATAGGATTCGCTTTAAGCATTTGAATCACTATAAAAATCCTTCTTATCCATCTTTTATTTATGTTTCATCAAACATATATCATTTCAGCACCATAAATACTTCTCATGAATCATTCACATGTAATTTCTAAGAACAGCTTAGCACTTTGCACGTGCGAGTTGTTGGTATCAAAATCACGCATCAACAAATCTCTATAATCTAAATTTAGGAGTCAAAATATTATATTTATACATTTCTTTTTGTAATAAAATATTAAATTTTATAACTCTAATATGTTTTCATTGTTTAATCTATACACTTTTTTAAGTTATTATTAATTAATGGTAATGAATTTGTGTCATTTATCTGTATTACAATAATCTGCCTCTTTCCTTTAATGCTATAGATAGGATAACACAAAAAAAGACAAAAGAAAAATTATTTATATTAGTTTAAATTTTAAAAATATTACACATAAAATATGATAATAGGTATTACACATTTTATTTTAGGGTTGTTACAATTAATTTTAAATGTATATTCTCTTAATAATAACAAATATTCATTTCATTGCATGAATTTGAATTAAAATAAAATAAAATAAAAACTTAATTAATTTTTTTCCTATTAAAATGAGGTCTCCACATTCATTGAACCAATTTTGGTACACACGTAAGGGTTGTTTTTAGTTAACCACATGTTCCCACCCAAAAAATGGTCATTGACAAATTCATACCCATTCACTTTTTAAATACCTTTTTATTATCCAAAGCATAATTTTGTTAGTAACTTTCGTTGTGAGAAATGGCGAAATGATTAAAAGTCCATTATTAATGAAGGCAAAATGATCAACAAACATTGGCAACCGAAGAAGAAGAAAAGAACAAGGATGGCGCACGTTAGCAGCGTTCATAGCTGGCAGTTTTTGTCGTTTTTCGGCTAATCCCGACATTCAAAATCACTTCCGAGACCACCCACACAATCCCTATCACCTCCTCTACAAAGCCCAAGCCTCCATTTGTCGTAATCACTCACCATTTCCCACCACCACCTCCATTCGCATGGCCAAATCTTCAAGCCAGATTTCCGGTTGATTTCTTTGCCATAAATTCCCCCATACACCACCATCACACTCCCCACAACCTACTCTACAAAATGGTGCCTCCAGCACTGTACCTCGCTTGTCGATCACTGTCATGCACCATGCAACCTTTCAACTTTCAAACCAATTTTTGGTGTTGGAAATCATCCCTACCACCACCAATTGACTCCTTGGATCTTCCACTCCAAAAAGCCCTAACATTCTCGATCCCGTTTGCTCACCAATCACCAGCGATTGAAGCTTCCCCACCCTAGGGTTTTTCGAGTTTTAATTAGATTAATTGGGTTTGATTCATTCAATTTTTTTGTTTGTTGGGTTGAAATGCAATCAAGGAATGTTTGTTTGTAGTATTTTCTGGTTGACGGCACTCCCCAATGCTGGTGGCAATTACGCGCAATGGAAGAGGCTAAGAAGAAGGGTTTTTTCATAAATCATTATATTTCCCCCCAAATCAGAGGAAAACATATTATTTAGATAGTAAATGGGCATTTTAAAAGTCTATGGGTGAGAAAGTGTCAATTGACCATTTTTTGGGTGGGAACATGTCGGGTGCGTTTGGTTTATTATTTTGGATAGGATTTTGGGAATAATATTGGATAGTTGAATAGGGGAGTATTACGAGGTAAAATTTAAAAATTTCAAAAAAATCCCCTAGGTTTGCTAATTTAACTAAACACCCAATATATAAAAATTTTGTAAAATGACAAAAACACCTCCCCCCCCCCCAAACAATGCCGGATTCCGGCCAGTATCTGGTCGAAAAATTGCATTACGACACAAACCGGTCGGATCTGTGTCGTAACGTGTCAATATGGCCTTTTACGTCCAGATCCACCACAGATCTGGCCAGAAAAGGCCAAATCGAAGACCATAAGTGGCCCTCGACGGCCGCAAAAGTCCATCTTTGGCTGTCGCTGACGGCCAAATCTAGCTTTTTCTAGCCAGATCCACTGTGGATCTGGCTGGAAAAGGCTAGATCGGTGACTTACCGGCCTTTTCCGGTCGTGGTGTAGGCCGTTGTAATAGATTCCGGCTACCACCGACGGTGGTTACCGGAATCTGGCAAGTATGGGTTTAGGGGGTGTTTTTGTTACTTTTTAAACTTTTTTTCTGGGGGTATGTAATGAAATTAATAAACTTAAAGGGTCTAAAAATAATTAAAAAAATACAATAATATTTCTCAAATAATGTGCCAAACAATATTTGGGGAATATGGATAATAATATGGAACCAAACGCACCCATCGTTAACTCTTTTTTCCTTTTCCTTTGTCTTTTTTTTTTTTTTTCTTTTTTCTAAAACTAGTAAAGAATCTGACATTATAATATTAATTAACTTACTGTTAGGGCCAAAAATCGTCTTGAGCCTGACGAGGCCCAATAACAAAATAAACATGTCACGGCCCAAGGCCTCAGCCCAATCTTGATTGGGCCTACGCTTAAAGTCACCTTGTGAACCACTCACTCTATGAGTTGGGCTATCCCATAAGTTAAGCTAAACTGGGTTTCAGCCCATTAGTCTGCAACAGTGTATAAATAGGAAATTAGAATCTTATTCTATTTTCTCTTCTACTAAGATTTCAAATCTTACTCAAACTACTAAACTTAATCTAATAAAGTTAAGAAATTATATTTCTTTCCTGATAGAGATTATCTCCCAAAATAGGACTCAATGTCCTACTAGGATTCCAACCCCTTGGGTTCACTATAAAAACAGAGGCATGCCCTCTCATTAGAATAGAAAAAATAATCAATCTCAACTACTCAAAACCATTTATTTGCTCCTGAAGTTCTTGCTCCCAAGAACCCTGAAGCCTCCGCCGTAGTCCTAGCTCCGACAAGACTCTTGGTAACCCTTATTCTCCTTAATTCTTATAAAATAATCTCTTTCAGTCTTGTTGACTTGAGCATCGGAGTGCCTACAGCAAACACGACCCTGGTGTTTTCCGTAAACTTCACACTTGTTCTTTCATGTGTGATGGTCTAGTGGATTATCAGTGGCCTCAACCTCACGGGATCAGACCCTATTTTCATGATAGTAGTTTTTTTTATCTACAGTTTGGCGCCCACCGTGGGGCCTTGACAATTATCTGCCAACAATGACTTGCAACATGAGAGGAGATTCCTATGAGCAACAAAATTGGATGAAAATTTTGCACCATAAGCATCAACGGGTTCAGTCTCAGATGGCGATGATAGAACCAAGCTTTTTTGGTATATAAAGGATTTGAACCACAAACTCTATCTCTTCCACGACATAAGACTCTATCTCCAGTCAAGAGGAAGTCTCCTAATGACTATAGGAGATCACCTGTGCAATCTCCTAGAGGAAATGAGAATCCATGAAAGTTGCACATTGATGTTCCAGCTCTCTAAGATCACCACCTGGAAATTCAAAGGACAAGAATGATTTACGTAAGAGGTCAACTTTTTCACCATCATCAGAGAGATATCATACTGTACCAGAATCACCTCCACGTGCAACAAGGAAAATGAGTGTTGTTGAAGATAGGTCTTTTAGTACGTATGAAAGTCTTGGGAGGCAGACCAAACATGCAAGGATTCATGATGGTAGTTTAAGTCCTCCACAAAAACCAAGAGAAAAACCTTGTCAAGGTGGTCCAGATACAAGCATAAAAAAACATTTATTCTCCAGTCGAAGTAGCGTTTGATCGTCATCCCCCCAAGTCTAGGAGCTAACTAGCTTGGAACCTTCTCACATGGCCATACTACTAACTCTTACGGTCTCCCTACGATTTCAACAAAGATCACTTGACTATATTAAGCTTCATTAGACTCTACTCGATCTTGTTAACTTAGTATATGAAGCCAGAATCATTATCCTTACTCGACTCTACCGAAATTTGTCAACACGGCAAAACCACTCAACCTAATCACCAGGCAAACAAGAAGAATTTAAGAGGCTGACACTTGGAGTAGGAGTTATCTTCAATCTCCATTCGACTCGGTCTCTTGTCAAGAAGATCACCTGACGCAGTCGGCCAAACAAAATTGAAGTGAGTCTCTACTGTCACTTGGCTTTTTGAGGTCTCGTAAATTGAATCACTCAGAGTCTTGGACTAATCCCCTCAGTCCATGGCAACTGAAAAATGTTTGCCATGGCTAGTTTCAACTCTCTTCCCCCTCCGCATAAACTTATCCTTCATTTGGCCTTGCATGAGCATGCCAGGTGTCACTTCTCCACTCAACTCCGTTAACCTTACCGAGTCGAGCAATGCAAAGCCAGCCTTCTAGAAATGCCAACAATTATCTTGCTTATTAACTCAAGCTTACGATCTCCTATTAGCTCGGCTTCCTCAAGAATTTCACTTACAACTTTGTATAGAGGCATCGCATGTTATAAAAGATAGTTGGTGGCTCACCGATGGGAAAAGATAGCCGTTTAAGCCAAACTGTGCTATTGGCTATGCCTTGTTGGATCCAACATGAGCTGCCGAAAATAATACATCAACAACCATTGGTAACATAGCTGCGTTGTTGCATGCTTTCTTCATTAATCTCCCCCAAGAATGGCTAAAAGGGACGCATGCCATCATTAAACACCTCTTGCCCTGACCCTCTCTTTCAATCTTTCAAACTTTTGGCTCTTTCTTTCTCTCTAACTTTCAATGAGAAGTAACAAAAAGACGAAAAGAGCACACACAACAAACTACCATTCGTAGCAACAACGACAATAGGAAAACTTACAGCATGAACAGTCACAATCTTCTCAGCAACTACGTATGCAATCATCATTTGATGTGCAATTTTCTTTGACCCAATCAGCCTCTCTCTAGTCTGCAGCAAAACCATCAGTCATTTGTTCAACAATCTGATACAACCCATGACTCAACCGCACACACAATCAGTTTGTAGGCCAGAACAATAGCAACAATAACATATATTAATCTCCTCTAGTCAAATTCGAATATGCTGCCTCCACCAGTTGGAGTCTTCCAAACTCACGAAGGCCTTTCTAAACATGTTCACGACTTTTGCGTTGACACGGGAATATATGCTCCAACCAACTTCACTCAGCTAGTAAGGGTTAGCAACACCATCAGAAACCCCACTCAGCAGTAATAACCGAGTGAGTATATTTGCTAGTACAATGCTAGCACTTGAAGGGGAAAAGATGTCTCATTTCAACTCAACATGTTAGGCGCCACTGCATGACAATCGGCTTGTTGCTTAAAACATGCGCACTATGCATGTCTCTTCTCCAGGTAAGATTATTTTTCCCTTGGTCTTGCACCACTTCTCCATACGACTTGTTACTTGATACGTGCATGACATTTTTCATTTGAGTTTGATCTTTCATTTGGTCTTGCACATGCACGCCACTACTTCTCTTATTCAATTTATTGTGGATAACTGCATACCATGCAAAATACCATATGAAGTTGTTTCAAGTCGTCTACTATGTTCACCCTCAATTGATATACATCAACTCGGACGCGAGGCCCGAATTACATCGACAATCGGTCACACTGACAGGGCCTCAGTTCTCGGCATCTACAAATTTTTTCAACTACAATTGATTTACATCAACTCAGACGCGAGACCCAAATTACATCAACAGTCGGTCACGCCGACAGGGCCTCGGTACTCAGTATCTATAATTTTTTCAACTACAATTGGTTTACATCGACTCGGCCACAAGGCCCAATACATTAATTTTCAACTACAAGTCGGTCACACTGACTCGACCACAAGCTCCACTTGGCATACACCGTCTAATCATCAACATGAGCTGAGCCAAGTGGGAGGTACACATTGCCATCTCCAAGTGATTCGGTGGAGGGCTATGATGTATACATTCTCACACCTGTGGAAGGAACAACATACTCTCCAGGATACTTAACCTCCCCACTCAAGTGGGTCGAGTGAACATCCATATTTCTCCCAACTCAGGTTGGTCAAGCAAACTTCTCCCAACTCAGGTTGGTCGAGCATTCACCTCCCAACTCAGGTTGGTCGAGCAAACTTCTCTCAATTCAGGTTGGTCGAGCATTCACCTTCTAACTCAGGTTGGTCGAAATTTATCTCCCAACTCAGGTTGGTCGAGTAAACCTCTCCCAACTCAGGTTAGTCGAGCAAACTTCTCCCAACTCAGGTTGGTCGAGCATTCACCTCCTAACTCAAGTTGGTCGAGTAAACTTCTCCCAACTCATGTTGGTCGAGCAAACTTCTCCCAACTCAGGTTGGTCAAGCATCCACCTCTCAACTCAGGTTGGTCGAGTAAACTTCTCCCAACTCAGGTTGGTTGAGCAAACTTCTCCCACCTCAGGTTGGTTAAGCATTCACCTCCCAACTCAGGTTGGTCGACATTTTTCTCCCAACTCAGGTTGGTCGAGTAAACCTCTCCCAACTCAGATTGGTCGAGCAAACTTCTCCCAACTCAAGTTGGTCGAGCATTCACCTCCCAACTCAGGTTGGCCGAACAAATACCTCCCAACTCAGGTTGGTCGAGCAAACTCCTCCCAACTTAAGTTGGTCGAACAAATACCTCCCAACTCAGGTTGGTCGAACAAACTCCTCCCAACTCAGGTTGGTCGAGTGAACTTTCTCCAAACAATGGTTCACTCGACCTAACGAGCTGCTAGCACTGATCTGCTCAATCCGCACTTATTTGATTAAATCTACTCTCTAAGCTAAATACCCTTTAACTTAGAGAGTGGGGGACTAACTGTTAGAGCCAAAAATCATCTTGAGCCTACGAGACCCAATAACGAAATAAACATGTCACGGCCCAAGGCCTCAGCCTAATCTCGATTGCGCCTACGCTTAAAGTCACCTTGTGAACCACTCACTGTATGAGTTGGGCTATCCTATAAGTTAAGCTAAACTAGGTTTCAAGCCATTAGCCTGCAACAGTCCATAAATATAAAATCAGAATCCCATTCTATTTCCTCTTCTACTAAGATTCTAAATCTTACTCAAACTATTAAACTTAATTTGATAAAGTCAAGAAATCATATTTCTTTCCTGATAGGGATTATCTCCCAAAATAGGACTTAGTGTCCTACTAGGATTCCAACCCCTTGGGTTCACTATAAAACAGAGGTATGCCTTCTCATTAGAAAAAATAATCAATCTCAACTACTCAAAACCATCTATTTGCTCCTAAAGTTCTTGCTCCCAAGAACCCGATTCCTCCGCCGTAGTCCTAGCCTCTGACAAGACTCCTGGTAACCCTTCTTCTCCTTAATTCTTATCAAACAATCTCTTTCAACCTTGCTGACTTGAGAGTCGGAGTGCCTACGGCAAACACCACCCCGGTGTTTTCCGTAAGCTTCACACTTGTCCTTTCATGTGTGCTGGTCTAGTGGATTGTCAGTGGCCTCAATCTCACGGGATCAGACCTTATTTTCATGACGGTAGATTTTTTGCATCTACACTTACCACAAAAAAAAAAAAAAAAAAAAAAGATATTAATTATTAACAAGTGATATAAAATAATGGGATTTTGCTAAATTATATGTGATCCTATTTATGTACAAATTATACAAATTTTTGTATATAAATTGATGTAGTAAAACTATTTTATTATCACATTATTATTTTTTAAATTAGTATTTTGAATTAATTTTATATACAAATTCATATATTCACTTTGTGATACATCAATTTGTAGAAATTGTATAAGAAATATGTACAAAAATTTTATATATCTAATATTATTCGTATTATTATTCATTTGGTTGAAATATCTGCATTTGTTACCGTGATAGCATTTCTAAAAGTAAAAATATTTTGCTATCATGCTATGATGACAGTGATGATTGAGCATATTAATTGATGATAGTTTGAATATGTTGATGCGTGATTTTTACACCAACTAAACACACATGTGAAATGCTGAGCTAGCCCAGAAGACACACATGAATATAAAGAAAAAGGAGAATAAATGCAATGGGGACAGTTTTTAAAGTGGTTCGGAGGCTAAGGTAGCAAGTCCTGCATCCACTGATGTTTATATTAATGATAAGGCTCAGGTCGCGTTAGCGGACTGACTTACAAATGATTTACAAATGATTCACCAAGTGATAATACAAGAGAGAGAATGCTATATATTGTAGAGAGAGAATAGCTAATTAAGAGTAAGAATGAGCGAATTTTCTTAAATGAGAGAGGGGCTCTCAATTTATAATGGGATACATTGAGGAAATAATTACTAGATCTGTGAGTGGGTGGGATTATCCGTGCAAATACTTCTTTATGTCACATTGCCCACCTTCTAGAGTGATTTGCGCGGTTTGGAGCAGGGATTGGATACATGGGATCATCACAGCTCCTCGCGTGCCTGCTTCTGTCAGAATAGTGGGCGTGTGCCTGGCGCGCGCCCACTATTCTGACAGAAGCAGGTTGCGGGTCTACCCATGTTCTGATTTTTGTAGGCTGATTGGACCTTACGTCAGCCCTATATTTTTCAGGCATAACAGAAGTCCCCTAGTTTTTAAGGTTTGAGAATCGAACCTTGGAAACTATAAGTCATGCCGCGATTGGATGATCTGGACATTTTGGCGATTCTGACCTGTTTGAAAAGAGGTCGGGGTAGCACTCTTTGCTAACACGACCTCGCATGGTCATTGCTTGCTAAGGATGAGCGACCTGACTTCGTCAGGCGTTACCCATCATATTTTTGGTATGGGTGCATTTAATGAAGCACTCTCTGCTCAGACAGACATGTCCTGCGTGTGATAAGCGCCAACTAGGCGCATTAAATGCGCTGTATGCTGACACGGTATCACTTTATCAGAACATTAAATGCGTGACATGCTGAAACGAAAGCCCTTATCAGAGCATTAAATGCAGATAGAGGTGTAATTAATGTTGAGAGAGAGAGTGCCATCGTTTGAGCTTTTCAACGGAAAAGATGAAGATTTGATTTTCTTCAATCGTGGCGCTCACTCTTCCTCACTGATTTGTGACATGTGGTCGTGATCAATGGTGAGAAATATTTGCCGCCCAAACGTCATTTTGATTCCGAGAAAAACGAACGCCGTTTCATGTGCTATAAAAACTCAGATCTTTCTCAAGCAATGTCACCACACAGTCTTTTTTACAGAGAGAAAGAGATTTTCGCAAGTTTGGAGTCTTTGCCTTCCAAACCAGCGTTTTTTCGATATTCAAAGCAGAAGCCGTTTTCGTACTCCAAGAGGTAAGAATCTTTCTCTGTTTTTTGTTTTTTCTCTCTTTATGGAAAATGGTGTTGGTGTTCCGGTAACTTATTGGAGACAGAACGCTCATGTCGGGTTTGAGCCATGAATGGCGACTCGAATCATTCTGTTAGGGTTTTCTTTAGGTTTTAGGGGGTTTGTTTCCTTCCACGTCATTGTGCGAAGTAGTGTACGATGGCTAAATGACCCCTCTGCTTGTCACTTTTACAGACTAGTAGAATGGACCCCTCAACGACCAGATCCGAGGAAGGAACCGGTTTGTCCTCGTAGGGCGCTCCAAGTGTCACTCCTAAGGTCTAGTCTGTGCTCACTGGGGAAGAGCTCGAGAGGGTAATAAAACAGTATGGTATTGACGTGGATGTTTTCCTCGACGTGGCCCACTCATCGCGATACCCATCCCGTGGGTTGGCCGTGATCTCTGAAGAGATCATCAAGGGTGGGGGGTTGATTCCCTTCCACCTTTTGTTAGGTCGATACTGGATCACTTCGGGATAGCACCGATGCAGCTCTGTAATACCCAAGATATCAAAGGTATGTTCCTAACTCAAAATAGTCCTTTAGATGTTAATTTTATNCCCCCCCCGCTTGTCACTTTTGTAGACCAATAGAATGGACCCCTCAACGACCAGATCCAAGGAAGGAACCGGTTCATCCTCGCAGGGTGCTCCGACTGTCACTTCCGAGGTCTACTCGGTACTTACCGGGGAAGAGCTCGAGAGGGTAATAAAACAGTACAGCATCGAGGTGGAAGTTTTCCGTGATATGGGAGACTCATCGCGATATCCATCCCTTGGGTTGGCCGCAATCTCTGAGGAGATCATCAAGGGTGAGGGATTGATCCCCTTCCACCCTTTTGTCAGGTCGGTCTTGGAGTACTTCGGGATAGCACCGATGCAACTCAACCCGAACGCGTATGTTATTGCTGTTCCCATGTACATCGCGTGTCGCGAGAATGGGCTAGGCGAGCTAACCACGATGGAGCTTGGCTACTCGTATTACTTGAAGAAAAGCAAGGACAAGGATTCTTATTCCTTGTCCAGGCGACCTTCTATCGCTGAGAGGATACACAGCTACCCTAGTAATGCGGGGCCTACGAAACGAAGTTTTTCTTCTTTCATTACGGCGACCACTGCCGCTTTCAAGATCCGAGTAGGCTCTTTTCCTTTGGCGAATTGATTAAATTTGAAATGCGTTTTCTTTCTAACGACCTGTTTCTTTTTTTGTTGGTAGTTAACAAGACGACCGATCTAGGGTTACTCTTCGATCCGGATAGGATCATATCTTTCGGCTTCCTGCCCAAGGACAAGCGTGACGCGAAGAAGCTTGTGACAACCGCGAATCTGCGGAAATACGGTTTCTTCAACGCAAACGCATCTTTAGAGCCCCCGTCGTGAAATGAAATGCTTTTACTAACGATGCTTGTATGCAGCGACCATGCCTCCGAAGGAGCCAGAGCAGCCGAGACAAAGGCAAATCAATTTTCCTCGTTTAAGGAAAGCTAAGGCAATCAATGCGGCTCCTGCTGATCCCCCGGCTGAAGGTACCACGTCGGGCCCTCCGATGCGACCTGTTGGAACTCAGCAACCTTCGGAGGACGCACCGATCCGATCCGCAAAGGCCCCTCAGCCATCGGCTATTCGCCCGAGGCTAAAGACAATGGCTCAGCGACCAAAGAAGATAAGGCAAATTCAGGTCAAAGAGTCCGAGACAGAATCTGAGGGCGATCAACCTGGGAGGTCGCAGCTAGATGTCGGGAAGAGGTCGGGTAAGGAACCAACGGGCGAAACGACAAGGAGGATACTCCAGTGCTAGACTCGCTGGGAAACCTGTCGGAGTACCTGCAGTCGATAGTCTACACTTTGCTGGAGTGCGGACTCTCGGAGGTATTTGAGCAGTCCGTAGGCTCCAGCGACGTGGACCTAATATCCACATCTGTCCAGCACTTAAGCAAGGTAAACGAACTGCCCTTGGCGGGGACTTCTTTTAGTTTCTTTTGATAAACTTGCTATTTTTCCTTGTTCGCAGGCCCTGCTTACCATGCAGCTATCCTTGGAGAAGATTCGGTTGGGAGCTGCAAAGGGAGAGGTCGCACTGAAGGAAGAGAACGCATTACTCAAGCGAAGCCTGGAAGCTGTCGAACTAGAAAGAAACATGTCCTCTGAGTCGGCGAACTGGTACCTGAATGAAAGGGACACGGCTCTTCGCACAGTGGACTTCCAAAAGGCGGAGCTCGAGAGACATGGAGAGGAAATAAAGGAGCTTCAAAGGACCATAGCCAGACTCTCCGGGGAGGTCGAAGAGAAGGACCAGGAGCTCAAAGCGACCTATTGCGGGCATGGCGAGCAAAACAAGAAAGGGATGCATTTGAGAAGCAAAGGCAAGTTCTCAAGGCCGAACTTCAGATAAGTCAGGGAAAGGTCGCTTCCCTGACCGAAGAGATGCAGAGGCAGGCAGAAGAGGTCGAGGAGAAGGCTGCTGAGTGGGCAATCGAATCTATCTATGCCTTGCGGCCAAAGAACCTGCATATTGATGTGTCTGACCTCCTGGAGGATTGGCAGGAAACTCTCAGGTCCATGGAGCATGAGGATGATGCAGCGACGGCCATCCGAAAATTTGATCAGACAGAAGGCTCGGGACATGCCTCGAAGAAGCCCACAGCCGACCAGCCTTAGGATGATGAGGTCGGTCCTCGAGGAGTCAGATTAAGGCTAATAGTCTTATCATTTTGCTTGTTGTACTCTTCGCATTAATGAAATACATTTTTCTTTTACAATTTCTGTTCGCTTTATTATACATTAGTACATTTTGATTACTTACAGTTTTGGAACAAGTATATGCGAACAAGATTACACATTTATACGAGCAAGATTACATGCGAAGACTGTTACAAGCGAACAAAACAATACTTTACAAGGAAATAATTTGCAAAGATCAAAAATTAATTTACAAGGAAAACTGAGTTCGGAATTACTGATAGTAAGGTCGGAGATGCTCATCATTCCAAGCTCGGGGTACTTTGGAACCATTCAGCCTTTTAAGATGATAAGTCCCCGGTCTTATCACTTTGTTGATGTGGTATTGACCTTCCTAGTTTGGTCCTAACACTCCCGCACTTGGTTTTCTAGTACCGAGAAGAACTTCCTTTAATACGAGGTCACCGACCTGGAAGTCTCTTCGTTTGACCTTTGAATTAAAGAACCTCTTCGCGCGTTGCTGATAAGCTGCTATTCTAAGCGATGTCTTGCTGCGATGCTCTTCAACAAGGTCCAGACTTGCTCATTGTCAACCTCATTGTACAAGTCCCTCCGCAGCGAACCAGTTCCTACCTCCACAATGATCATCGCTTCGCAACCGTATGCTAGCGAAAAAGGGGTTTTTGAGGTAGAGGTTCTCGAAGTTGTCCTGTACGCCCATAAGACTTTGGGGAGGTCGTCGGCCCAATTCCCCTTGGCTGCGCCAAGCTTGGCTTTCAGAGTGTGTTTGATGGTTTTGTTGACAGCTTCAACTTAACCGTTTGCTTGTGGTCTTGCGACTGAGGCGAATTTTTTATGGATGCCCAGCTCGTCGCAAAACTGCTTGAACTCATTGTTGTCGAACTGTTTACCATTGTCTGAGATGAGGGTGTAAGGAATTCCGTATCGACACACAATGTTCTTAAAAACGAAGTCTTTGAGCTTTCTAGTCGTGATCGCAGCTAGCGGTTCAGCTTCTACCCATTTAGTGAAGTAATCTACCGCGACCACGACATATTTGACTCCCCCTTTACCGACTAGCATGGGACCGATGAGATTGATTCCCCACATGGAAAATGGCCAGGGGCTAGTCATTGTTATTAGCCCATAAGAGGGAGCTCGCGGAATGTTCGCGAACCGTTGACACTTATCACACTTCTTGACAAAGTTGTAGGCGTCATCTTAGATTCGAGGCCAATAGTACCTTTAACAAACAACCTTGTTTGCAAGAGATCGTGCGGCGGTGTGATTACCACACATCCCTTCATGTATTTCCCTCATGATGTAATATGCTTCGTCGTTGGTTACACATCGGAGGAGAGGGGCGCTAAACCCTCGCCTGTACAGTTGGTCCCTGATGAGGGTGTAATGAGCAGATCTTGTTCGCAGAACCCTTGCTTCAACCTTGTCGTCAGGCAAGGTCCCATCCTTCAGGTATTAAAAAATGGGAGTCATCCGGTAATCTGATTCTGTTACATTCATGGCTTGTTCAATCGGGCTGATACTAGGGGTCTCAATGAATCAAACAGGAATGTTATCCGGTGCGTCTGAGTCCAACGATGAGGTTATCCTTGCCAAGGCGTCTACCAAAGAGTTGCTATCTCTAGGGATCTGAGTGATCGCGAAGTACTTGAACGACTCGAGTACGGCCTTAGCTTCTTTTAAATAGCGGATCATATTTTCTTTGGCTTGGTACTCTCCTAAGATCTGGTTAACGACCAGCATGGAGTCGCTGTGGATGCTGATCGCAGTTGCGCCCATTTCTCTAGCCAACCGTAATCCAACGAGCAGAGCTTCATACTCGGCCTCATTGTTGGTTACCTTAAATCCGAACCGGAGGATACCATGAACGCGAGCCCTTTCGAGACTCAATAGGAGAAGACTTGCACCAGCCCTCTTTCTGTTTGATGATCTATCGACGTAGAGGCTCCAGGTCGATAGATTCTAAGCAGTTTCCTGGATGGCTTCGCTGGGTTGTTGTTCTGACTCACTTGGAAGATAGGAAAATTCTGAGATGAAGTCAGCAACAGCTTACCCCTTGATAGCCGATCTCGGCTTGTACTTAAGATCGAACTGACTTAATTCCATGGCCCATTTAAGCAATTTACCCAATGCCTCTGGCTTCTGGAGGACCTGCCTAAACGGGTAATTAGTCATTACATGGATCTTATGGGCGTGGAAGTAAGGTCGCAGCTTTCTAGAAGCGATCAGCAAGGCCTAGGCTAATTGTTCCATTTCAGGATATCGCATTTCAGCATCCAACAGATGCTTGCTCGCGTAGTATACTGGCCATTGGACCTTTTCCTCTTCCCGAACTAAGGTTGCACTGACCGCGAACTGAGAGACGGACAGGTACAGGAGCAGGATCTCTTGCGGAAAAGGCTTAGACAGGAGAGGTGGCTTCCCGAGGTGTTCTTTAATACTTTGGAAAGCCTGTTCGCACTCGAGAGTTCATTCGAACTTCTTATTGGCCTTCAGAACATTGAAGAACGGCAAGCAGCGATATGTTAGCCTCGATATGAAGCGACTCAGCGCCGCTATTCTCCCATTAAGGCTCATGACCTGCTTTTTACTGGTCGGGCTTTCCATATTGAGGAGAGCTTGAATTTTCTCGGGGTTGATTTCTATTCCCCGTTGGTTAACCATGTACCCTAGGAACTTCCCCGAGGATACTTCGAACGAGCACTTAAGAGGATTCAGTTTCATTCTGTATAGTCGGAGAATTTCAAACATCTCAGCGAGATGCGCTATGTGATCTGAAGCGACATGGGATTTGACTAGTATGTCATCTACATAGACCACCATTGACTTGCCAATCTGTTCGGAGAACATTCAGTTAACCAATCGCTGGTAGGTCGCGCCAGCGTTCTTGAGGCCAAAGGGCATAACTTTATAGCAGTACAATCCCTGATCTGTAATAAAGGATGTATGATCTTCGTCCGGTGTGTACATCAAAATTTGATTATATCCCGAGTACACGTCCATAAAGCTTAGCAGCTCGTGCCCCGAGGTGGCATCCACGAGCTGATCTATCCTGGGGAGGGGGAAGCTGTCTTTCGGGTATGCTTTGTTGAGGTCATTGAAATCGACGCAGGTTCGCCACTTTCCATTGGGCTTCTTTACCAGAACCGGGTTGGCAACCCAGGTCGGGTAGAGTGCTTCACGGATGGACCCGTTTCGAAAGAGGTTATCCACCTCTAGTTTTAAGGCGGTATACCACTCCGGATCCATCGCCCTTCTTTTCTGGCGAACTGGCTTAGCTTCGCTGTTGATGTTCAACGCATGGCAAATGATATCCGGGCTGATCCCGACCATATCTGCGTGCGACCAGGCGAACACATCAATGTTTTCTTTTAGGAAGCCGATCAGCTCGGAGGCGAGCTAGGGGTTGAGATCGCTCCCAATCCTTAATACTCAGCTCGGTTCCTTCTAGTCGACTGAAACTTCGGACAGATCCTCAACTGGCCCGTTGGAAGGGCGTCCCTGAATTCGAGGATCCATGTTATCCTCAGTTGGACCAGGTTGTGGCTCGACCCGGCTGATCGCCATAGCCTGTCGAGGAATGCCACGTGAAATACCCTTCCCTTTGCACGCCATCTGCACTGCTTTTATGTAACAGTCGCGAGATACATGTTGTGATCCGTTAACTTCCCCTATCCCCATCGGGGTGGGGAACTTCATCTTCAGATGGTATATCGAAGTGACTGCCTTGAAGCTTCTTAGTAGAGGTCGCCCCAAGATTCCATTGAAGGCAGATGGGCAATCCACGACTAAGAATTCAGTAACTTTAGTCATTTCATCATAGTCACCCAGCGTGACTGGAAGTTGGATCGTTCCTTTGGGGATCAGGTGGTCCCCTGTAAAACTATATAAAAGGATCGAGGCGGGCTTCAGGTCGGCCTCGTCCAAGTTCATTCTTTCAAAAGCGCTCTGGAACAAGATGGTCACAGCGCTTCCGTTGTCCACTAGCATCCTGTAGACGTTATGGTGTCCTATGAGGGGTGTGATCATAAGTGCGTCGTCGTGGGGATGATGCAAATGGGCTGCATCCTTTTCGAAGAAGGTAATTGGCTCCTCCTTGTGAACCTTTTGTGGTCGTTGCGACATGTTCATCACACTGATTGGGTCGTGATGAGCCGCGCAAGCATATCTTTCCTGGGCACCCCGCGTGTTCCCCGCGAGGTGCGGCCCCCGAATATCAGGTTGCATTGCAATACCCTGAGCGATCATGACGCTTTTTTCCCTGTTCCCCTTGACTTGTCTCTTGTGCAGGAGCAGAGTCGTCAATATACTCCTTGAAATGCCCCTTCTTGATGAGCTCTTCGATTGCCTGTTTGAGAGCTCGGCACACATCTGTGTGATGCCCATTGTCCCGATGGAAGCGACAATACTTTTTATTATTTCTAGTTGTCGCAGGAGTTTTCATGGGCTCAAGTTCCCCGAGCAGGCTGGCTTCTTCAGATTTATCAAGAATAGCCGAGATAGATGTATTCGGAGGCGTATATTGGTTTCTGTCGCGATCGCGACGAGGGATAGAAGCATAAGATTTTTTGGGCTCGTAGCGAGGTTTCTTTCCTTTTCGCTGATCGTCAGCGGCCTTTCCGCGATTAGCTCTTCTACTTTCCCCCCGACCAGACGTACTGCCTGAAGCGCCGAGGTCACGACGGCGGAGCGCCGCCAATGAATTTTCTATCCGGAGGTACTTCTCCGCAAGGTTATAGAACTCTGTGAGGGAAACATCGTCCTCAACCTGTAGTTCTTTCCACAGGTCGGTTTGTGATGAACCCCTGCTATGATGAGAGTCCAAACTGACTCTTCTGGAGTATGAGTCACCTTGTTGAGTTCCTTGTGGAAACGGTCGATGTAGGACTGGAGGGATTCATCCCTTTCTTGCCTTATATTGTTGAGGTAGCTCAAAGGCATTGAGAACTTTCGATTTGCTTGAAAATGCCTTAGGAACGTCGCACTCATCTGAGGCCACGAACTGATCGATCCCGCTGGGAGCGACCTGAACCACCGTTTGGCATGAGAGCTCAAAGTCACTGCCAAACAACGACATTTTGCTAGATCTGAGACCTGGTGAAGCTCCATCAGGTCGTTAAATTCATATAGATGATCCTGCGAATTAGATTTTCCGTCGAATGCCCGCATGTGGGGCATCCAGAATCCTGGAGGGAGTGGAGCAGCTAGCATTTTGGGAGAGAAGGGGGACGCAGACGCTACCTGCGCTTGCTCATTTTGCTGAGCTCTTAGTCTGTCTAGAGCTCGCTGCAGCTCCTCAATTTGTGGCAATGGAGCCACTTAGGGATTGCTTTCACCCATGCGAGTTCGGCCCTCGCGATTATGGTTGATGAAAATCTGGAGGTCGGGTTCCTCTTCGCCTCGGTCGGCGGTTCTGACCACTCTCGACACACGCTGGCTAGAGGCACATGATGACGATGAACAGTGCGGCATATTTTCACGACTTTCGCGGTGGTAAGAACCGCCCCGCGAAGTGTGGGAACCTCTCGCACGGTGACGATCTAGATCGTTTTGCTAGCGGTGATAAGAATTTTCCCGCCCATCACTTTTATGGGGGTGTACTTGCGACGTGGCATGGGACAGCTCGGGTTGCGTCCTTTCACCGAGTCTTAACGAGACCAGTATTCTGCTTGGGACGTGGTCAGTGTTTGCTGGCCCTTTGGAGCCCGTAGGCCCCTTTTTTGCCACTTGCTTCCCCTTTCGTCGAAGCGCTACAATGGTCGCGGCACGGGCTGTTTCCTGTTGCCGCACTTTCGCGCGACCTACAAGCGTTTTTGGTGGTTGCACCGCCCTATCTGATCTGGATGGCACGCCTTGATCCAAACGGTCTAACCTTCGGTTGATCGTCTGGAGAGTATTGTCGAACCTCTCCAGGTAGCTTCTAATGACAGGGTCTAATTGTGAACTTGAAGGGATATCCCCTGCAGCATTTTGCGGGACAGAAGGTATTTTGGAAGAGATGTCCCCCTGGACTTAGGGAATCCCTTCAGCACGCCGGTTGGTTTGCTCAGGTTCAGGTTGGCGGGTAATTTGCTGTTGTAGGACCGGTAAGTTAGAGATTCTCCTGATGAAGGATGAACACTAAATCAGGCCCTCCTTCTCGTGCCAAACTGTTGATGCATGATTTTTACACCAACGAAACGCACGTGTGAAATGCTGAGTTGACCCAGAAGACACACGTGAATATAAAGGAAAATGAGAGTAAATACAATGGAGACAACTTTTAAAGTGGTTCGGATGCTAAGGTAGCAAGTCCTACGTCCACTGATGTTTTATTAATGATAGGGGTCAGGTCGCATTAGCTGACTGACTTACAAATGATTGTACAAGTGAGTGGATGCTATAAATTATAGAGAGAGAGTAGCTAATTAAGAGTAAAAATGTGCCAATCCATTGAATGAGAGAGGAACTCTCAATTTATAGTGGGATACTTTGAGGAAATGATTACTAAATCTGTGAGTTGGTGGGATTATCCGTGCAGTCCTTTTTCATGTCACATTGCCCACTTTCTAGAGATATTTGCGCAATTTGGAGTAGGGATTTGACACGTGCGGTCACCACAGCTCCTAGCTGGCCTTGCGCGCGTCCACTATTCTGACAGAAGCAGGCTACGGGTGTACCCATGCTCTGACTTTCGCAGGTTGACTAGACCTTACGTCAGCCCTATATTTCTCAGGCATAACATTGTTGAAATTTTTTTTTTTTTTTTTTAAGTGAAAATTTAACATGTATTATTTGAAATAATTTAAGAGTCTATATGTGTTGCATTAGATACATGAAATAGTTCTTTGGGTTTAAATTTATAAAAGTAAATCTGGCAAAGTTGCAGAGACATCAAAGGCAAAACCATACATTCTTACTTCCTTGTATTTCATTTAGATTGCTAAAGGAAGATATATATATGTTTTTTTTCTTTCTTTGTCTATCTGCAGATTTGCTCTTAATTTTCTCTTTTTGCTATACCAAGCTAAAAAGGGAAAAAATGGGTTTTAAATAACATTTTCTTAAAAATAAACATATTATTCAAATATAGCAAAGAGTAATTTTATGTTTACAATTGAATTATACAACTGAGTCATACAAACAAATAAAAACAAAAGACAAAATTATTATTTTACATAAATTTTGTGTAATTTTTATCTATTTACATGACGTAGCTATAAACAAAACTTTATTATATAGTAAAGAGTTCGTTCAAGTGCAAAAGTATCTTTCAATTTAGGCAAGTAAGACAAAAAAGTATATGATGACTTCTATTTATTCATATATTTAGTAATTTTTATTTCATGTGTTCACAATCAAATAGGTGGTTAAATTCAAAAGTGATAGTTTACTGCTAAAATAGAATGCAGATAATGTGGTTCGTTCGCCTTAACAAAAAAATTTCTCATACGATAAAATCATAAATTGATCGTTCTTATTTCTTAAGATATGATGAAATAAAATTAGAAAAATCAATTTAAATGTAAAATTATTTAAATTATTTTTCATGAACATCTATTGTCAAGCTGGTTTGCCCGAGAGGTTAAGGGGGAAGACTTAAGATCTTCTGCACATAAGTGCGCGTGGGTTCGAACCCCACAGCCAGCATATTGATGTTCATTTACTCTCTGTTTTTTTACCCTTTCGGGAGAAGCCGTGACATCCACAGCAGTTAAACAGTGTAAGATAATCTCTTATTTTAAAATTTAGGTTCCCTCCAATTAATTTTTTAATATTCAATTTTATAAAGTAAAATAATTATTTTAATTTATTTTTTTCCTACTTCCCTCTTTAAATTACTTCTGCACGGTTTCTAGTTTAGGAGCTATCTCATCTCCACAAACCATTTATAAACTAAATTCCTCAATTTAAATTAATCATAACTCCAAACTACAAATTATGAACTCCTTCAAATCTGGGGCATTTTATTAAAAGATCAAATCAAGTTCAAATTTAATTAGAAAGCCATGTATTTTGAAAGTATTAAGAAAATAATCTTATTATTGATTAAGGTTAATTAAACATGATTAGTGATTATTTATGATTAATGAAGTATGGTGTAATTTTTAAAAAATTATAATATGTCCCCAAAGAGCCGAAATTCTTGTAAACAAACCCAAAGACCTTCTTCTTCTTCCTCCCGCCATTAACGCATCCCTCCTCTGATTGTTGTTTCTTCTAAGCTTCATCTACACCTTCTTATTCTTCTGCACCTTCTTCATCTACATCTTCTTCTTCCTCCGCCATTAACATATTCTTCTTCCTCCACCATTAACATCTTCTTCACCACAGATCCTCCTCCTTCTCCTCCTGCCATTTCGTCCAGGTATGTGTATCTCCTCTTTGCATTTTATATTTCGATTTACAAATATTTAACGATGGATTGGGTTTGGGTTATGATTTTGATTTAGTTGTTTAGGTTATTGGGTTGTGTTTGAAGTAATGCAAGTTGAAATGAGTGAAGTTTGTTGAATATTTTCTTGCATTGTGGGTAGCTGGGGGTAATAACACCGATTGGAGGTGGAGATAACTGAAAATGTGTTCTGGATATAATAGATCACTTGCGATCTAGTATGTCTAGTATATTGCAGCAAATCGTAGATCGCTTAAGCAATTAGGTATATGGTAGAAGATCGCTTAAGTGATCTGCTATAAGTCTGGTATATGGCAGCAGATCGCTTAAGTGATCAGGTAAATGGCTAAAGATCGCTTAAGCGATTAGACTTATTTATACCAGATCGCTTAAGCGATATAATGGATCACTTAAGTGATCCAGTAAGCGATATATCAAATCGCTTAAGCGATACACCATATCGTTCAAGCAACTCTACAGATGTTTTTTAGAACCTGTCAACCCTTAATACATCAGTTAATAATTCTTTTTTTCTTTTATTATAGATACTTGCTATTATTAGACATGAGACAAGTTGTTTTGGGTGTTGAATATTTTGGTGAGTGGGTGGAGGAAGAAAGTTGTTGGAAGAGGATTGGGAAGAGCAAAGAAGTTATACCAATTACTGTGAGCATAGAGGTTAGTTTTGATGAGTTGATTGATGAAATAAATAGAAGAGGTGATTTGAGTTGCTCACGTAGTGATATAATTGTGAAGTATGTTTTAAGCAGAGTTCCTGAACATTATAAAGTAACTCTTGTTATATTAAAGTCGAATGAAGGTGTGAAGTTATATATGATTGATGTGGGCGATAATGGTTCGAGACAGATTTTAAGGGTTTCTTTTGTAGATAAATTGTTGGAAGTTGGTTCAAAGGAAGTGGATAATGAGGAAGTTGGTGGAGAGAATGTTGGTTTTAATTTGAACTACGAGGGCATTGATTTCTTAGTTGAAAAATCATGAGTATTTAGTGATTTGGGTGGTGAGGAGGACACTGTAGAAGAGGTTGGTCATGTGTGGGAGAATGAAAATGTTGACGAGGAGGACCCTGTACATGTTCCAGCAGATGTAAAGATTTCTTTAAATACAGATTATGCAGAAGGTGTAGTTTGTGAGAAAGAGAACACTATGGTCTTTTATGCAAGTTCAGAGGCAACAATTGCAGGTAGTAGTGAATCAACTCGTGTTTTTATTAATGGATCAGACTTGCGCGTAGGGTATTTATTTGACAACAAAGAAGAAGTGGTAAGAAAGCTAAAACTTGTTGCCTTGAGAGGTAATTTTGAGTTCATCACCAAAAAGTCTAATTCATCGGTAGTGACAGTTACATGCCATGACCGAAAGTGCAAGTAGAGGGTTTATTGTAAAAGGTTGGCGGAGTCCGAAAAATTTATTGTTAGCACATATACCCATGAGCACACATGTGGGTTGGGACATATTTCAGGTGAGCATCGACAAGCCTCCGTTGATGTTATTGGACAATTTGTCAAAAGTCAGTTTGTTGAAGGGAAATGTTCATCTCCTAAGAAGAATTCAGAGACTTGTGTGCACAGAGTTGGGATGCGCTGTTAGCTACTGGAAATGCTGGAAAGGGAGACAACATGGATAAGATTTTGTGAGGGGCACGCCGAAGCACATATTCATAGTATTAGAAGCGTACTGTTATATACTTGAGTTGACAAACCAAGGTAGCAAGACGGCTTTGAAGTGGGACAAAAATATGAGATTTAAATATTTTTTTGTTGCTTACAGTGCTACTATAAGGGGTTTTGTAAACATGAGAAAGGTATTGGCTGTTGATGGTTGCTTTTTGACAGGAAAGTATTGAGGTACATTGTTGGTGGCTACTGCACATGACAGCGAGAATCACACATATCATGTTGCATGGTGTGTGTTTGACTATGAGAACAACAAGTCGTGGACCTGGTTTTTTCAGCAATTACGTACGATAGTGCCTAACAGTGATGAGTTGTGAATAATATCTGATAGGCACAACTCTATAAAGAAGGAGATTGCCACTATTTACCCTCAAGCACATCACAGATTCTGTATGAGGCACCTTGGTGAGAACATAAAACAAAAGTTTAAGTGTGTTGGCCTCCTTAAGACATACTACATGGTAGCAAAAACTTATCGAGTTAATGAGTTCAATGAGCACTTTTAGCAAATCCAAATCAAGGATGATAAAATTACTAAGTATCTTGAGCATGATATTGGTTTCGAGTGGTAGAGTAGAGCTTACTTTCATAGAAGAA
Organism: Pistacia vera; assembly: GCF_008641045.1. Taxonomy (NCBI): domain Eukaryota; kingdom Viridiplantae; phylum Streptophyta; class Magnoliopsida; order Sapindales; family Anacardiaceae; genus Pistacia; species Pistacia vera. The sequence goes on from NW_022196791.1 coordinate 193,677, forward strand.
GGTTCGATGTCATGACCACGAATATGCCGAGTCCATAAATTTGAAGTTATAGAAATAAAGTTTCCAATAGTTGCCATTTTTTATGCAATCTAGAGGACATTGTCATTGTGGTTCCATGAGCGTCATGCGGAGTCAGATAATTTGACCACAACCTTTGTTCCGTCAGCTAAAAAATTATTGCGAGAACTTATGAAACTATTAAATGCACTGTTTGCCTATCTTCTTAATGCTCAAGAGTTCACCGTGCGCAACTATGGTCTAGATGCCCTAGTTAACCTTCTTAGTTAAACTTGCAGGTGTAAAATGCTTGACATTCAACGTTTACCTTGTCCTCATGCACTAGTAGCATTGAAACACCAATGGAAGCCGAATTTTGGTTCAAGAATTTACATGGAACTTTGCTCCCTTCTCTATATGACAAATCACTACATGCTGGCTTATTCAAAAACGATATATCCAGTTTCTCTAGAAGAGCAGTGAGTGGTGTCGCCAGAGTTGGTTGATATTATCTTCCATTTGTCATTCAAGAAGATAGAAAAGGGAAGAAAAAGAGTTAAGTGTATTCCATCAACCTGTGAGGTTCCCTGGAGGATGAATAAGTGCTCAATTTGTAAGCAACCTGGCCACAAGAGAAGTAGTTGCCAGAGTCGATCACATACAAATCTAGAAAATTAGGTTCAAATCGATCAGAACAAGAAAGCAAGCAATCTATAGATAAGATCGAATCGCTTAAGCGACATAAGATCACTTAAGCGATTGGCTGTTATCTACAGATCTGAACAGCATATTGTTTAAACGATCTTAGGTCGCTTAACGATCTGATGTCAGATCTGCAGATAACAGCCGATAGCTCAAGCGATCCTTGGTCGCTTAAGCGATCTGCTCTTATCTGTAGCTTTGAACAAAAGATCGCTTAAGCAACCTAAGATCGCTTAAACGATCTGCTGCTCAGATCAAATTTGGTGAACACTAGATTGCTTAAATGATCATTGGTCGCTTAAGTAATATATTGCTGAAATCAGATCTGGTGACCACCAGATCGCTTAAGCAATCTTTTCTTATATGTAGATCTGACAAGCAGATCGCTTAAGCAACCAAAGATCGCTTGAGCGATCTGATGAAGTTATTATGTTTCTCTTTTGTAATACATTAAACTGATTTTATATCCCTATATTTCTAGCTATTTCATCAAGAAGAAGAATAAAATCGAGAAAGTTGCCAAGGCCAACCGTTGAAGAGATGTTGTTTTCAATTTTTTATGTTTTAAATTTAATTGTTACCTTGAATAAATCATCCTTTATAACGTATTAAATCAAATTAATTATTTTTCATTTTCATCAATTTTACTGAATTTCGCATATAAGTATAATATATATATATAACATACTCATCAATTTATTCGAATAAACTAAATACATTTCCCTAAACATTCAGAGTAATCTTCAAGGTGATCTATTTTTCCATTAATATAACATCCTTCTATAATAAAACATTGTATGATCCAACCACACCCATGGTAGTTTCCCAAATTACCCTCCTATAAAAACTTAACATTCTTTGACAATTTAGGATTTTGAAAAATTAGGAGAGACAGCCGTTGAAAAATATAACATAAATTAAGATCCGGTGAAGTTTTATAGTGATGGATCGGCATTTTTTAGACCAAAGAACATTGCAATTGGCCTTTTATTTAGTGTCAAAGGTAGTAAGGGTTTGACCAATTTTCGGAGAACCAATTTGGCATAGGGAAGAAGGTATGTTCTTATGTTCAAATTTCATTTTATTTATGAGTTTAAATTGTATTGTTTTAGTGGATAAAGATTATAAAGGATACATTCCAAATCGCGATTTGACGACGGGTGCGTTTGTTTTCCTATTTTTCCCTTATCATATTCCTATCATTTACAAAAAACACATTTGTTTTCAACTATTTTTAAACCCTCTAAGTTTGTTAATTTAACTAAACACCTTAAGTTGGCTTAAGCGATTGTGCATCTGGGAACATCTAGATTCTGCCTTGGACATGATTGCTTAAGTGACCAATGGTAAAAGTGAAGAATCGCTTAAGCGAGACCATAAATCGCTTAAGCGATCATGCATCTAGGCAGCTCTTGATTCTGCCTTGGACTTGATCGCTTAAGCGACCAAGGGTAAAAGTAGAGAATCGCTTAAGCGAGATCATAAATTGCTTAACGATCGTGCATCTTGGCAAATCTTGATTTTGTCTTGGACTTGATTGCTTAAGCGATCTCAAATCGCTTAAACGACCAAGGATAAAAGTCAAGAATCGTTTAAGTGAGACTATAAATTGCTTAAGCGATCGTGCATCTAGGCAGATCTTGGTTCTACCTTGGACTTGATCACTTAAGCGATTCTTAAGTGACCAAGGATAAAAATGAAGAATCGCTTAAGCGAGACCATAAATCGCTTAAGTGATCGTGCATCTTAGCAGGTCTTGATTCTACCTTGGACTTGATCGCTTAAGCGACCAAAGGTAAAAGTAGAGAATCGCGTAAGCGAGACCATAAATCGCTTAAGCGATCATGTATCTGGGCAGATCTTGATTCTGCCTTGGACTTGATCGCTTAAGCAATCCCAAATCGTTTAAGCGACCAAGAGTAAAAGTGAAGAATCGCTTAAGCGAGACCATAAATCGCTTAAGAGATCGTGCATCTGGGCAGATCTTGATTCTGCCTTAGACTTGATCACTTAAGCGATTTGGGAATGCTTAAGCGACCAAGGGTAAAAGCGAATAATTGCTTAAGTGTGACCGTAAATCGCTTAAGCGATCACGCATCTGGAATGATCTTGATTTTGCCTTGCATATGATCGCTTAAGCGACCAAGGGTAAAAGTGAAGTATCGCTTAAGTGATATTGATTCTGCCTTGGACATGATCATTTAAGCTACCAAGGGTAAAAGTGAAGCATTGTTTAAGTGATCTTGATTATGGCTTGTACGTGATCGCTTAAGTGACTATACTAGATCGCTTAAGCGACTAAGGCTAAATATACATGATCGCTTAAGCGAGACATGAAATCTCTTAAGCGATCCAATGTATTCGGATTATTTTTATTATGCCTTTCACTAGATCGCTTAAGCGATTTATATTATCGCTTAAGCAATGAAAGCTTATAAACACTGGATTGGTTAAGGGATTCCTTTTTTTTTGGAATAGGTTGTCAACCCCATATTAACTGACGTTAATGTAAACTTTAGACATTCACAACATCACATGATTATTAATGTTAAGAGACATAAGTTATTAACACTTATTAAGGCCAATTAAGAAAGATTATTTGTAACCTAATTCCATCAACACATATTAAGATTACAACCGTATGATAAATGGATGAATGTCATAGCGCACTAGTGTGACACGTTAGTAGAAACGTACCTCATTCATAAATATGGATGATGTATTTGAGAATGATTAGCTTACAATAAGCTTCAATTTTGACTATACTGACCATGATCTATCTTGTGTCAATTGATTTGATTATTTATATCACTTAATCGATTTTTTTTCAAAATTATATTTTAATTAAACTAATTTTTTTTACGTTTGTACATGAACATGGAAAAGAAATATTAAAGTATAGAATGATTCTATATAATACAAATTTTAATGTTTTTAAAGTACCAAAGTAAATTACCTTTAATCGCTTAAGTGATATATAGTTTCGCTTAAGTGATCCTGTTTATTTAGCCTTGGTTGCTTAAGCGATAATAAATCGCTTATGCGATCTTGTTAAAGGCAGAATAAAGGACATGGATCGCTTAAGTGATTTTAGGTTTTTCTTAAGCGATCCAATATATTTAGCCTTAATCACTTAAGCGATCACGTACAATCGCTTAAGCGATCACATACAAGCCAGAATCAAGATCATTTAAGTGATGTTTCACTTTTACCCTTGGTCACTTAAGCGATTATGTCCAAAGCAGAATCAAATCACCCCAGGTGCACGATCGCTTAAGCGATTTAAGGTCTTGCTTAAGCTATTCTTCACTTTTACCCTTGGTTGCTTAAGTGATCATAGATCGCTTAAGCGATCATGTCCAAGGCATAATCAAGATGACTTAAGTGATTCTTCACTTTTGGCCTTGGTCGCTTAAGCGATTCATGATTGCTTAAGCGACCAATGCCATTTTACTTCTTATCTCGCCAATCTTTTGATATTGGGCACATTTGAGTGAAAAATTATATTCTGTATTGGGTATGTTATATAGATTACTAAGTTCCTTTTTAAATATTAATATAATATTATTTTTATTATTATTTTTTGAATCACTTTTAACCCTCTACATTTGAAATTTTGCTAAAACACCCCAGTCATATAAAGCTTTAATTTATAGCAAAATCACCCCCCCACCCCAAGCCACTACCGGTAGTCAGCCACGACTACCGACCGCCGTTGGTAGTCGATGGAATGGCACACGACTGGTCGTATATGGTCGGTTGTGCGCCGACAAAACCATTTCTGGCCATGGATCTGTAAATAGATTAAATTGCTCTACTTTTTAAATATTAATATAATATTATTTTTTGAATCATTTTTTAACCCCTTACATTTGAAATTTTGCTAAAACACCCCAGCCACATAAAACTTTAATTTGTAGCAAAATCACCCCCATCTACCCAAAGCCACTACCGACAGCCAGCCATGACCGTTGACAGCCGCTGGTAGTCGATGAAATGGCGCACGATTGGTCGTATATGGTTGGTCGTGTTAGAGTAGATGCCCTAGAGCCAATCAATTATTGTAGAATTGACTCTTTGTAATAATGTTCATTAATCAATAAAAGGCATTTTATTCTATATCGCGTAAATCATTATTATTGCAATATGTATTGATATATGTCCTTAGAATGGTAGAGCCGTGACGAGGGTATCAAGTGTTTCAAATCTTGATAGTGAGAACCCTATGAGCACATATGGTGGCCATTCTAGAAACGTCCGTAGCCCCAGTATTATTCTGAACTAAGGGCACAGATAATACGGTAAGGCTATCATAGTGTTGAACGACCCTGTCGAAAGGCAGTGACTGATCTCACTTGTCAAGGTTGTTTGGTGACAACCTGGTGCAACACATGGGTGTTTGTTGTAGGCGATTACACCACAGCAAGTTCACTGGACTGACCCACCAGAGGATTCCATATGGATGGTAACCCCAGTGTCTATGGAACAAATCCTCTAACGAATGGTGGTGCATGTGATCCTTAGACTTGAGATCACCGGAGCGCCTTGTGCACCGATTGGTGTAGTTTGACACTAGCCTAACGCAGTTCTTTTCAGAGCTGTCAATACGGTGGTGATTGGCTGCATCAAGGAGTGTATCAAGACTATGGTGGATTGACAGAGGATTTATCACTCCCGGGTACGGGAGAAAGTTATCTCACGGCGCAATTCAGTATATGGCAATGACACTAAAACTGTGGCCACAGTGGGATTGAGTTGTTGCTCTATCCAGTTTATAATACGGGTCATTGGTCCAGAAACTGAATAAATAATATCGAGAGTAACCGAAGGTTGACACTATTTCTATGCCTTCGTCTCGTCGAGATAACGTATGATGAAAGGATCGAATTGCACGGTAACCATATCGTTGACAGGTAGCTACTTTGCTGAATCCGAATCTATCGGGTGGCCATGATGCCTTGCTAGGGGCCAATCTTGGTCTGTGTATTAGTGAGACGATTAATTGGTGTTAATCGCAATACTATACACTGCCGATATGATGAGGAGCCTAAGGGTCACACACATAGAAGACAATTTAAGATGCAAGAAGAAAGAAGGGCGTTTTCGTCTTTTAAGGCGAAAGGGTATTTTGGTAATTTCACAGTGCAATTAAATTTGCTGAGGTCGTAGCCTTTATTTAATTTGTTAGAAAAATTAAATAAGTGAAATTACGTTTAAATGTGTGTTCGCACATATTTAAATATATTATCATTATTGTTAAATGTTAATATATATTTAAATATATATATTAATTGATTTTAATTGAGATAATGATGGAAATTAAAATAAATCAAATTGGGAGTGTTTGGCAACATGGGGCGTTTGGGTTGGAGCCCAAGCCTATTCCGTATGGGATTAGGGCAAATTGTTTTTAAATATAAAAGGAAAAATGTGTGTGATTTTTAATGAGTGAGTTTTTCTTTGTAAAACCAATATACACACAGCAGCCCCAATCTTTGCCTCTCCCACGGCAGTAACACCATTGCCTAAAATCAATTCAATTGATTTTGTTTTCTTCTTAATCTTGAAGCCAAAGAGGATCTAGCAAATCCCTCTTTGGTTCTTTTAAGATTGTCTTCGTGTGGACTACGCAGGTTCGATCCTACACTTGGATCGGTAGCAAAACGTTCGTCGACAAATTTGGAGGAGCCTTCAACGTGCGTTTGTTTCTCTTAACTCATGTTGAATATTTATGCAGATTTTATTTAATATAAATTGTAAAATCATACCCTTGATCTTGGCTCATGTAAACGATCCTGTTATATTATTTTTTTTGTTTCCGCTGCGTATACGGGACCGTTTACTAACAGGTCGTGCGTTGACAAAGCCATTTCCGACCATTAATCACAGATCCATGACCGTTTCACAGCCACATTCACAGCTTTATCGGAGCACGACATACCAGATCCCGTCGATTGTGCGCCATCATGGCGACTGACGTCGGCAGTGGTGGCCGACGGCCGACGATGGTCTTGGGTGGCTAGAGGTATTTTGTTAACTTTTAAACTTTTTTGTAGCTGGGGATTTTTAGCTAAATTCTCAAATGTAGGAGGCTAGGCTAATGGTTATTTGGTAGACATTTGATAGCAATTGTGTCCGAAATGATATTCAATTAAGGGCAAAATAGGTATAAAATCAGATTACCTGATAATCTTTTAATAACACCTCAAGGAGAAGGTATCAGATTACCTCCTACATTACCAACAGTAAACACTATTTGCAATAAAAGACACCTGTAATATTTTATTATTTGCAAACCAAATAACAGAATCTTACAAAATAAGTGAATATTACCCTCGTTATCTTGTATGATCCCGATCCAAACGCACCCCATTTGGTTAATATTGTATCTTAGTTTTTTAAGGATAAATTACCCTTATTCTGGTAGCCAATTTCGATAGAGTTAACGTCAAGGGTAGTATTTACATAAATTTTTAAATAACACGAGTGTGCTTTGTGACAAAAAATACTAAACTTGGCACACGTATGTTAATTTAAATAAATTCAAGGATAACAAGTGAAATTTAGTGAGAGATAGATGTAATTAACATTTATTTCTATAGGGTTCTCAAATAAGGGAATTAAGGTGGGAATTAAAAAGTTGTCACTAATTACATCACCGTATATGTCACACGATGCATCTCACGGAGACTTAGGAGATGGCACGTCTAAAAGTCACCAAAGCAATGACCTCTCTTTTCCTTGTTTCCCACAGGAGTCCCATGTTTCACTAATTTCTAGACCTGACCAAATCAAACCTTTGAAAACTTTTCTTCACTCCAAGCCCACCATGAAACTTGAACCAAACCACAAAACACTACCCCAAAATTTCCATTTTCTTCACCGTAAATCGTCCCTTTTTCAACTATTTCAAAACCCTAATTCTCTCTTCACCATGTCTTTCGCTTTCAGTAACCGCAAAACCACTCTTCTTTAGACCCAAAAACACACCCTTTATGATCTGCTTTCTTTCCCACAGCACAATGTCCGATGATATGTTGATACATTTTTCTTCAAACTCTTCGAACCAGTCAGACCAGTCTCTCCCCACTAAAATTGCTAAGCTCGAAGCTCGCATGGTCGGCAAGGCCCCTGCCCAGCAGCCGCAGCAACAGCAGCAGCAGAACACTTGGGCCTCTGTTTCTACGGCTACAAGATCCGTTGCTGCTGATGACATGGACCAGGCCTCAACTTCTAGTGATTCGGATGATGATGTAAGCTTCAATTCTGTCTAGAGTTTCTTGATCTTGTGTATGGTGTATTATGTATATTGAATTGTTGGAATTCTATTTTTTTTTTTTTTGTTCAAAGCACTTGATGATGCAGCATATGATGGGATAGACCGCCTAATGCGGGACCTGAAAGGGATCACACATGTGAGTGAAGTTGTAGGGCCACTCCTTGAGAATGTTGTTAACGCAGAGGATAATGAAGTTCCAATCGGCGGAAGGGGTCATACATGTGAGTGCAGTTGTAGGGCCACTTCTTGATGAGCGACCGTAATATCCTAGGATGTTGCGGTGGCACATCAAGAAGTATACCCATTGGGATCACGACAAAATAGATATGAAAATTCAAGCGGTTCAGGTAAGATTAAAGGATTAATCATTTGAATATGCACTTGCTTTTAAATGTGGCTTAAATTTGATTGATTTTTTTTTTCTTATGGCATGGAGTTGCCCATCCCTTCCTCACCGCTACTAGGGGTGAAGCGGGAGAAGAGTATGTTATATCGTTCAAAGCACTTGATGATGCAACAGATGAAGGGATAGACCACCTAATGCGGAACCTAGAAGGGGTCACACATGTGAGTGCAGTTGTAAGGCCACTCATTGAGAATGTTGTTAACACAAAGGATAATGAAGTTCCAATCGGCGAGAGGGGGGAAAGGGAGGAGGATGAAGAGGTTCATAAGCCTCTACCTAATTGGCAAACCCGTACAACAAGTACCACTTTGCCGAGGCATCTGGGTCAGGAGAATGAGGTGGTTGACCTCATAAATGGTCTGTTTGAGAGTTTTACAACAACCATTTATGAGAGCTTTGAAAAGATGGAAGAGCGGATGAAAAAGGTGGAGGAGAAAGTTGATAGGGTGGAGGAGAATGTTGATAGGGTGGCAGAGAAAGTTGGTAGGGTGGAGGAGGAAGTTGGTGGGGTATTGAAAGTGGTTGAAGTGCAACCTGAGCATAAAAGAGAGAGCCGAAAGAGTAAGCACGTAATTTCTCCTTACACGACAGTAATGTATGGAAAGAAGAGGAAAACAAAGAAAAAAAATGAGGAAGTCCATGAAAGTAGAGAAGCAAAAATGGAGGAGGGTAAAGAGAAAGGCGGAGGAAGTGGGGAAGTGAAAGTGGAGGGTGAGGCAGGGCGCGAAGGAAGTGGAAATGGTGGAGAAAGTGGGCAAGTGAAAACGGAGGAGTTAAATGTCAATTTGTATAGGCTAATAGATCAGGAAAAGAAAAAACTCTTCTGTGCCTATTACGATGATTCTGGAAGTGATGGACGTGTGAAGTGTAAGATCGGGAATTATCCCCAAGGGTGGTTTGAAAAGATATTGATAATGGGCAGGTGGCTCGACGATTCGATGAGTTATTTTCCCTTATTTTTCCTTATTTTTGCTTATGTTTTTCATGAGGTATTGTATACTTATCATGTTGTTTTTATTTGATGCAGCACATCGATGAGGTATTGACGCTTATAAGGCTACGACAAAGCAGTAATGGTGATATTTTGTATCTGCACTGTGCCATCACCGATGTGGCCTTTGGCCAAATGCTAGTAACTACATATGACACTTTAATGAAAAAGGCCAATGGTAGAGATGTAACAAGGGAAAGCAAGCATAAAAGATTGGCCACAGATGACGTCAACGGTGTCCTTGATGATTTTCAGTTTGATAAAAAGATGGTGCAGTATGTATGGGGGGAAGACCAAACATGGCAACAGCTGTGCAAACATTAAAAGAGTATACTGCATCATGAACATCAAGGATATACATTGGATAGCCGTCGTTGCGCTACTAGAGGAGGGCTTGCTGCAGATCCTTGACTGCAACCCAGGTATTTGTCGAGAGAGGCAGTTGGAGACGGAGTTGTAGCCGCTGTGTATATTGTTCCCGTGGCTGTTGCATGACAATGGGATGTTTCAGCACTTGGGTGATGAGCTACTGACTGGAAAGTGGCCACTCAAGCACCTTCTCGTCTTGACAAATGACTAATGGTAAATTTTGTATAAAACTTACATAATATAATTGTTATATAAGTTGATTCTAATGCTAACGTCTTCCTCCTATTGTAATGCTGATTGCGGGGCATATATACTAAAATTTATTGAGTTTGACATGACCAACACCCCGATTGACAGCTTGAATGACGAAACAATAAGCAACTATTGGAAGCGCTAGGCTATTGAGTGCTTCCATGGGCATATAGATCCCTTTTGACTAACCAGAATCCAATCCAAGTCATTGTTGATGCTGTCATGAAAATGTATGGAAGTTGGACTTAGAATTTTGTAATTTATGTGATGTTGTCTTATTGGGTTGTCTTGAATAATTGGATCATCTTGAATTGGATCAGTTGGTGTTGTTAGGTGCCAGGCTATTGATACTTGGGTTGTGGTGTTATGTATGCTTTGTGGCCAAGGCCAAAGCTAGATAATGTTGGAAGGGGTGTTGTAGAAGAAGACAAAGAGGTTGTTGCTGGTGCTACTGGTGCTGAAGGTGTGCTGGATAATTTTGGAGGATGGAAAAGTGGCTAAAGAGAATGATGAAGAGGGGGGATAGAGGCTGTCGGCCTTGCTTTTGTTTTGGGTGTATATATGACATTTATCTGTTGTATATAATGTTGTAATTTAATGTAATTGACACATTTCAGATTTATACAAAAACAATTTAGTATTTATTTCCCTCTTTTAAATTTGAGTTTGAGTTTATTTAATATTCTTGTTACATGACTTTGATGTGTTGATGCAATTAGGTTGTCAAATTCAGGAGAAAATATGGAAAAAATATATATTACCCATGATCGCTTAAGCGATATATAAGAGACTACATATATCGCTTAAGTGACCAAGGGTTTTCTATACAGCATCACTTAAGCGAGAAAATAAATCACTTAAGTGATTGTGCATCTGGGAACATGACATGATTGCTTAAGTGATTCATGATCGCTTAAGCGATCAAGGGTAAAAGGAAAAATCGCTTAAGCGAGACAATAAATCACTTAAGCGATCGTGTATCTGGGCAGATCTTGATTTTGGATTAGACTTGATCGCTTAAGCGATCTCAAATCACTTAAGTGACCAAGGGTAAAATTGAAGAATCGCTTAAGTGAGACTGTAAATCGCTTAAGTGATCGTGCATCTAAGCAAATCTTGATTTTGCCTTGCACGTGATCGCTTAAGCGATTTATGATTGCTTAAGCAACCAGCGATCATGTCCAAGGTAGAATCAAGATCACATGATTATTAACATTAATGTTAAGCGATTGTGTATCTGGGAAGATCTTGATTCTGCCTTGCAAGTAATCGCNTACACTGTCCCTGATGTTTTGATGACTTTTTGTATACGTTATATATATTTTGTGTAAAAATGTATATGTTTGTAAAGAGTATGTATATATGTTTAATAAAAGAAAAACTTGGGCCCAATTTCTTTATGTTATTTTATATGTATTTCAGTATAATCTTTTGAGTATTAGTGGCTATTACAAAAATATGGAATTAATATGTGTTTGTGATTTTAGTTTGTCAAAATTTAGGAGAAAAGTTAGAAAAAATATGTATTGCCCATGATCACTTAAGCGATATATAAGCGACTACATATATCGCTTAAGCAACCAAGGGTTCTCTATAAAGGATTGCTTAAGTGATCGTGCATTTGAGCAGATGTTTATTCTACCATGGACTTGATCGCTTAAGCGACCAAAGGTAAAAGTGAAGAATCGCTTAAGCAAGACCACAAATCCCTTAAGCGATCATGCATCTGGGCAGATCTTGATTCTACCATGGACTTGATCACTTAAGCACTAAGAGTAAAAGTGAAGAATCGCTTAAGCGAGACCATAACTCGCTTAAGTGATCGTGCATCTGAGCAGATCTTCATTCTACCTTGGACTTGATCGCTTAACGATACCAAGGGTAAAAGCAAAGAATCGCTTAAGCGAGACTATAAATCGCTTAAGCAATCGTGCATCTGGGCAGATCTTCATTTTGCCTTGGACTTGATCGCTTAAGCGACCAAGGGTAAAAGCGAATAATCGCTTAAACGAGATAGTAAATCACTTAAGCGATCGTACATCTAAGCAGACCTTCATTCTGTCTCAAACTTGATTGCTTAAGCGATCCCAAATCGCTTAAGCGACCAAGGATAAAAGAGAATAATCGCTTAAGCGATCGTGCATTTGAGCAGATCTTCATTCTACCTCGAACTTGATCGCTTAAGCGATCGTGCATATAGGTAGATCTTCATTCTGCCTCGGACTTGATCGCTTAAGTGACCAAGTGTAAAAGCGAACAATCACTTAAGCAATCGTGCATTTGGGTAGATCTTCATTCTGCCTCAGACTTGATCGCTTAAGCGATCCCAAATCGCCTAAGTAACCAAGGGTAAAAGCAAATAATCGCTTAAGCGAGACAATAAATCGCTTAAGCAATCGTGCATTTAGGCAGATATTGACTCTGCCCTATACATGATCGCTTAAGCGACCAAGGGTAAAAGTGAAGCATCGCTTAAGTGATCTTGATTCTTGCTTGTATGTGATCACTTAAGCAACAGTACTAGATCGCTTAAGTGACTAAGGTTAAACATACAAGATCGCTTAAGCGAGAGATTTCATCTCTTAAGTGATCCAGTGTATTCGGATTATTTTTATTGCCTTTCACAAGATCGCTTAAACGATTACCATTATCGCTTAAGCGATGAAAGCTTATAAACACTGGATTGCTTAAGCGATGATTAGATTGCTTAAGCGATTCCTTTTTTTTTTCTTTTTTTCTTTTTTGGAATAGGTTGTCAACCCCATATTAAGTGACGTTAATGTGAACTTCGGACGTTCACAAAATCACATGATTATTAACGTTAATGTTAAGCGACATCGGTTAGTAACATTTAGACCATCTCCAACCCATTGCACCAATTTGGTGCAAAATTGCACCAAATTGATGCAAAATTTGGTGCAAAACACTATTCCATCTCCAACCCACAACACCAAATATTGCACCAAAAAGAATATTCCTTAGAATATTCTTTAGAATATTCTTTTTTTTCTTTTATTGTAATAATCAACAATTAATCTATTTCACTCATTATTTTTGTATATATTAATTAAATATTGGGAATGATATTTTTATTAAATAATAATTATTTTGAAAATTATACTAATTTTAATAAAATTAAGCATTTATTTAATCAAATAAACTTACATTAATATAGAAAAAACATTACATCTAATATAAAATGATACAAAAAAAAAAAAAAAAAAAAAAAAAACAACAACAACAACACAAAGGTAAAATTCCATATTGATAGTAATTTAATTTTCCAAATTAATATGTTCTTCCCATAAATGATCAATTAATGCATTTCGAAGAGCATTGTGAGCCTCTGTATCCTTGATTTGTTTATGTCGAGCAAGAAAATTTCGAAATCGGACTTTCTCATCATTTTTTAAATTATATAATTATTATAAATAATAATCAAATTAAATTAAATACAAATACTCAAATTTGGTGTGATTTTTGGTGTAAAATTTAATACTCAAATTAACTTAACAAAATAAAAAATAAAAACAAAAAAACCAAAATTTTATTTTTGCTACAGTGCCGCGCCATTTTGGCACAGTGCTACAGTGCTGCGCCAAATTTGGCACAGCACTGTAGCACTGCGCCAAAATGGCGCAGTGTTTAGCGTGGGTTGAAGTACCAACCTACGCCAATTTGGTGTTTTTTGCGCCATTTTGGCGTGAGTTGGAGATGCCCTTATTAAGGCCAATTAAGAAGGATTATTTGCAACCTAATTCCATCTACACATATTAAGGTTACAAATGTAAGCATGCCACGATAGTAGAAACGTACCTGATTTCATAAATATGGATAATGTATTTAAGAATGATTAGATTAAAATAAGCTTCAATTTTGACTGTACGATTAGTTCAGTGCACCATGATCTATTTGTGTCAATTGATTTGATTATTTATATCACTTAATCGATTTTTTTTCAAAATTATATTTTAATTAAATTAATTCTTTTACATCTGTACTTAAACATGGTACATAAACATGGAAAAGAAATATTAAAGCATAGAATGTTTTTAAAGTACCAAAGTAAATTACCCTTAATCGCTTAAGCGATATATGGTGTTACTTAAGCGATCTCGTCTATTTTGCCTTAGTCGCTTAAGCGATATATGGTTTCGCTTAAGTGATCTTGTCTATTTAGTTTTGGTCGCTTAAATGATAATAAATAGCTTACACAATCTTGTAAAAGGCAGAATAAAGATCATCCAATTATACTGGATCGCTTAAACGATCCTAGGTCTCTCTTAAGCGATCCAATATGTTCAATCTTAGTCGCTTAAACGATCACATACAAGCGAGGATCAAAATCATTTAAGCGATGCTTCAGTTTTACCCTTGGTTGTTTAAGCGATCTAACATTCCAAGGCAGAATCAAGTCACCCTAGGTGCACGATCACTTAAGTGATTTAAGTTCTCGCTTAAGCGATTCTTCTCTTTTACCCTTGGTCGCTTAAGCAATCATGTCCAAGGTAGAATCAAGATCACTTAAGCGATTCTTCACTTTTGGCCTTGATCGCTTAAGCAACCAAGGCCATTTTACTTCTTATCTCGCCGATCTTTTGATATTGTGCACGTTTGAGTGAGAAATTATATTTCGTATTGTGGGTGAGCTCTATATTCAATCATAACCATCCATATTTGTGAAATGAGGTACGTTTCTACTAACGTGCCACACTCGTGACTAATTCAGTAAATTGATTGATTGTCTTGGTACGACAATGATGTTGATAATATTTATTTTGCTTGTCTTACTTTTTTGGGTAGCAATCAGTGTTGTACAGAGGTAATATGCGAAATTTTACTAACTTAAACCCTTTTTAAAATTGATGAAAATAAAAAATAATTAATTTGATTTAATATGTTATAAAGGATGATTTATTCAGGGTAACAATAAAATTTAAAACATAAAAAATTTAAAACAACAACTCTTCAACGGTTGGTCTTGGCAACTCTCTCGATTTCATCCTTCTTCTTGATGACATAGCTGGAAATACAGGGACATAAAATCAGTTTAATGCACCACAAAAGAGAAACATAATAACTTCATCAGATCGCTTAAGCAATCTACTTGTAAGATTTGCATATAAGAAAAGATCGCTTAATCTGCAAATCTGAACATCAAATCGCTTAAACGACCTAAGATCGCTTAAACGATCTACTGTTCAGATATGCAGATAACAGTCGATCGCTTAAGCGATCTTATGTCACTTAAGCGATCCGATCTTATCTGCAGATTGCTTGCTTTTTTGCTACTAATCAATCTGAACCTAATGTTCTGGATCTGCATGTGATCGATTCTGGCAATTGCTTCTCTTGTGGCCAGGTTGCTTGCAAATTGTGCACTTATTCATCCTCCGGAAAACCTCACAGGCTGAAAGAATACGCTTAACTCTTTTTCTCCGATTTTCTATCTTTTTGAATGGTAGATGGATGATAATGTGAACCAACTCTGGCGACACCACCCACTGCTCTTCTTGAGGAACTTAATATATCGTTTCTGAATAAGCTAACATGTAGTGATTTGCCATATAAAGAGGGGAGCAAAGTTCCATGTAAATTCTTAAACCAAAATCTAGCTTCCATTGGTGTTTCAGTGTTGCTAGTATCTGACGACAAGGTAAACATTGAATGTTAAGCATTTTACAGTTGCAAGTTTTACTAAAAAGGTTAACTAGGGCATTCGGACCATAGTCGCACACGGTGAACTCTTAAGCATTAAAAGGATAGGCAAACAGTGCATTTGACAGTTCCATACGTTCTCGCAATAATTTTTCAACTGACGGAACAAGAGTTGCGGTAAAATTATCTGACTCCGTACGACGCTCATGGAACCACCATGACAATGTCTTCTGGATTGCATCAAAAATGGCAACTATTGGAAACTCTCTTTCTATTAACAACTTCAAATTTTTGGACTCGGCTATGTTCATGGTCATGACATCAAAACTTATTCCAGTAAAGTAAGCTCTATTCCATTGTTCGAAACCAACATCATGCTCAAGATACTTAGCAATTCTATCATCTTTGATTCGGATTTGCCGGAAGTGCTCTTGGAACTCATCAACTCGATAAGCTTTTGCTGTCATGTAGTATGTCTGAAGGAGGCCAGCACACTTAAACTTTTGTTTTATGTTCTCACCAAGGTGTTTCATACAAAATCTGTGATGTGCTTGAGGGTAAATAGTGGCAATCCCTCTCTTTATAGAGTTGTGCCTATTAGATATTATGCACAACTTGTCACTATCAAGCACTATTGTACGTAATTGCTGAAAAAGCCAAGTCCACGACTTGTCGTTCTCATAGTCAACCATACACCATGCAACGGGATATGTGTGATTCTCGTTGTCCTGTGCAGTGGCCACCAACAATGTACCTTCATACTTTCCCGTCACAAAGCAACCGTCAATAGCCAACACCTTTCTCATGTTTACAAAACCCTTTATAGCAGCATCGTAAGCAACAAAAAAAATATTTAAATCTCATATTCTTATCCCACTTCAAAGCCGTCTTGCTACCTTGGTTTGTCTCAAGCATATAATGATACGTTTCTAAAACTACGTATATGTGCTCCAATGTGCCCCTCACAAAATCTTGTGCATGTGTCTCCTTTTCCAGCATTTCCAGTAACTAACAGTGCATCACAACTCTGTGTGCACAAGTCTCTGAATGTCCTTAGAGATGGACCTTTCCTTTCAACAAATTGACTTTTGACAAATTGTCCAATAACATCAGCAGAGGCTTGCCGATGCTCACCTGAAATATGTCCTAAACCACATGTGTGCTCATGGATATATGTGCTAACAATAAATTTTTCGGACTCCGCCAACCTTCTATAATAAACCCACCACTTGCACTTTCGGTCACGACATGCAACTGTCACTACTGATGAATTAGACTTTTTGGTGATAAACTCAAAATTACCTCTCATGACAATAAGTTTTAGCTTCCTCACCACTTCCTCTTTGTTGTCAAATAAATATTTTATGCGCAACTCCAATCCATCAGTAAAAACATGAGCTAATTCACTACTACTTGCAATTGTCGCAAATATGTCCTAAACCACATGTGTGCTCACGGGTATATGTGCCAACAATAAATTTTTCAGACTCCACCAACCTTCTACAATAAACCTACCACTTGCACTTTCAGTCACGACGTACAACCGTCACTACCGATGAATTAGACTTTTTGGTGATAAACTCAAAATTACCTTTCACGGTAATAAGTTTTAGCTTCCTCACCACTTCCTCTTTGTTGTCAAATAAATATACTATGCGTAGCTCCGATCCATCAGTAAAAACATGAGCTAATTCACTATTATTTGCAATTGCCGCAAATATGTCACAAATCACATGTGTGCTCACGAGTATATGTGCTAACAATAAATTTTTCGGACTCCGCCAACCTTCTACAATAAACTCGTCACTTGCACTTTCGGTCACGACATGCTACCGTCATTACCGATGAATTAGACTTTTTGGTGATGAACTCAAAATTACCTCTCACGGCAACAAGTTTTAGCTTTCTCACCACTTCCTCTTTGTTGTCAAATAAATACATTATGCGCAACTCTGATCCATCAGTAAAAACATGAGTTGATTCACTTCTACTTGCAATTGCCGCCTCTGAACTTGCATAAAAGACCATAGTTTCTCTTCCTCACAAACTACACCTTCTGCATAATCTGTATTTAAAGGAATATCTACATCTGTCGGAACATGTACGGGGTCCTTCTCCTCAACATTTTCATTCTACCACAATGACCAACCTCTTTTACAGTGTCATCCTCACCACCCAAATCACCACCTACTCTTGATTTTTAACTAAGAAATCAATGCACTCGTAGTTCAAATTAAAACCAGCATTCTCTCTGCCAACTTTCTCGTTATCCCTTTCCTTTGAACCAAGTTCCAACGGTTTATCTACAAAAGAAACCCTTAAAATCGGCCTCAAACCATTATTGCCCACATCAATCATCTATAACTTCATACCTTCATTCAACTTTAATATAGCAGGAGATACCTTATAATGTTCAAGAACTCTGCTTAACACATACTTCACAACTATATCACTACATGAGCAACTCAAATCACCTCTTCTAATTATTTCATCAATCAACTCATCAAAACTAATCTCTGTGCTCACAACAATTGGTATAACTTCTTTGCCCTTCCCAATGCACTTCCAGCAACTTTCTTCCTCCACCCACTCACCAAAATATTCAACACCAAAAACAACTTGTCTCATGTCTAATAATAGCCAAGTACCTATAATGCAAAAAAAAAAAAATATTATTAACTGATGTATTAAGGGTTGAAAGATTTTAAAAAGCATCTAGATCGCTTAAGTGATATAATGAATCGCTTAAGCGTCGCTTGAGCGATCTTTTGCCATTTACCTGATCACTTAAGCGATCTACGATATGCTGCATTATACTAGACATACTAGATCGCTTAAGCGATCTATCATATCCAGAACACATTTTCAGTCATCTCCACCTATAATCGGTGCTACCACCCCCAGCTACCCACAATGCAAGAAAATATTCAACAATTTTCACTCCTTTCAACTTGCATTACATCAAACACAACCCAACAACCTAAACAACTAAATCAAAATCATAACCCAAACCCAATCCATCATTAAATCTTTGTAAATCGAAATATAAAATGGAAATGAAAGATACACATACTTGGACGAAATGTCAAGAGGCGGGGGAGGAGGAGGATCTGTGGCGGAGAAGATGTTAATGGCGGAGGAAGAAGATATTGTTAATGGCGGGAAGAAGAAGATGTACAGGATGAAGGAAGAAGAAGATGTAGACGAAGCTTAGAATAAACAGCAACCAGGGGAGCAATGTGTTAATGGCGGGAGGAAGAAGAAGAAGATGTTATGTTTAGGTTTGTTTGCAAAAATTTCAGGTTTTTGAGGACATATTATAATTTTTAAAAGATTACACAATACTTCATTAATCCTAATTAAGTCATGATTAGTGTTTAATTGTCATTAGTTTGTCTTAATAAAAAAATAAGGTCATTTAGTAAAGACTAAAAAATTATATGGCCTTTTAATTAAATTCAAAGCCAATATTTGCCCCCTTTTTTTAAGTTGTAAAAACATAGCCCTCCTATTGATGATCACCTGTCAAGCCAAACACTTCTCATTCTTTTAAAACGGTGCATAACCATCTTTTTTATGATACTATAAACTAATTCAATTATTCCTCTTTTCAATTTGAAAATGTTTAGTTTGGACATACTTTACACATACGGAAAATTTATTCTAATATAAAAATCTTGTAAATCCTTTAAAAATTTATTATATACTTTGTCAAATGTTTGAATTTTTCAACCAAAATAAATAAATAAAGCTCTTACAATTTACTAATATAATAATATAATTTATGAAATAAATAGTATATCAAGTACATTGGAGTTTACTAATATAAGTACTTAAACAACAATAATATAGAGAATTCACTGCAATTTTGCAAGATTGGGCTTTATTATAAATTAACTGAAGCCCAAGTCCTAAGGCCCATATGATTAGAACATCTAGGGGACAGCCCAATGAAAACTAGGGTTTTATATCTATCTGTAACCTATAATAAACCAACCTTCGCCCCTTTCGCTACGAGAGTAAGCTCCGTCCGCTCCTTGCAAAATCAGAACTTGTAAGTTCCTCTCTTCAATCAAGCAACGAATCTCACTTACTCTTTGAAATTTAATCTCTTTCGTAACTGTTCTTCTTCTTCTGTAACGCCTTTTGCAGCAGGTAAAGGTAAGACTTTGAGAGATGGTTAAACACAACAATGTCGTGCCAAATGGGCACTTTAAGAAGCACTGGCAGAATTATGTCAAGACTTGGTTTAACCAGCCTGCAAGGAAGACCAGGAGACGCGTTGGTCAGTTTTTATTTATCTATTTATTTCTTTTAACTTTTAACTTTTAATTATTATTATTATTTTTTTTTTATTTTTTTTATTTTTTTTTATTTTTTTTTTGCGTTTTTGATTTTTGGGTTAAGTAGATTTTGGTTTTGATTGATTTTTTTGTGTTATTGTTTGCAGCTCGTCAAAAGAAGGCGGTGAAAATCTTTCCTCGCCCGACAGCGGGGCCGCTTCGCCCCATTGTTCACGGGCAGACTTTGAAGTATAACATGAAATTGAGGGCTGGGAGAGGCTTCACTCTTGAAGAACTCAAGGTGGACCTTTTTTTTCTCTTTGTTATTGTTTTAGATATGTGGTTTACTTTTCAGTACATCTAGATCTATGAAATTAGAAATTCAATTACACGTACAAATGTCTTCTATTTTGGTTGTTTGTCAGTTGTGTTTTGGTTCAAATGACAGAAAGTTACAGTATGCACTATAAAATTTCAATATATGGGGTTAAAACAATAGCTTTAATGGATTTAGTAACTTGAAAATGGGTGTTTTTTTAATTTAAATTTTAGTTATCACAAGGAGGAGGTGGGGTAATTTGATTTGTGTTTTTGTTTGAGATAAGGGTGGTGCTGTGAGATGTTTAATTTTGTGTTTTTGTTTGATTGGAAGGGTGGTGCTGCCGTGTGTGGTAACCGAAAAAACAAAATGTGAAAATAAAATGAAGTTATTCTGAGTTCTACAGATTGTTGCCATCATAAATGTAGTGAATCTAAGTTCAGGTGTTATTATTGATTGTGTTTCCTATTGGGGATGTAATGCTCTGTACTCAATCAGGCTGCAGGCATTCCTAAGAAACTAGCACCAACTATTGGCATTTCTGTTGATCACCGCCGTAAGAACCGATCCTTGGAGGGTCTTCAAGCTAATGTTCAAAGGTTGAAGACATACAAGGCCAAATTGGTTGTCTTCCCAAGACGCACACGCAAAGCTAAGGTAATTGGAGAGAGAAATGTATAATGATTGCATGTTGTTGTTATCTGTTTCTATATTCAAATTTTATTTATTGTCTTTTTGGGATGTAGGCTGGTGATTCTGCTCCGGAGGAACTGGCAACAGCAACCCAAGTACAAGGCCCCTACATGCCTATCACTCTTGAGAAACCTACTGTGGAGCTTGTTAAGGTTACTGAAGATATGAAGTCCTTCAAGGCATATGGCAAGCTGCGTGTGGAGAGGATGAACACACGCCATGTTGGTGCCAGGCTGAAGAAGGCTGCAGAGGCTGAGAAGGAAGAAAAGAAGTAAAGTTGTTTGACTTGATTACACATAATTTTGAAGTCTGATGTTGGACTNAAAAAAAAAAAAAAAAAAAAAAAAAAAAAAATTCATAATACCAAGTTTATGGATGTTGATTCCACAATATTGCTAAGGATCAAGAAAAAAAATCCTGCCAGATGTGGAGGTCAAATAATGTAGCCAGCTGGCAGTAAATAAAAGTGGAGGGATGATAAAAGTATACAAAATGCAACGCAATGCTTAGGTATTGTAGATGTCATTTGGATTGGGTTCAAAAGTTTTAATAGAATATTCCATTTATTATAATATAATATTACAAAACAAAGTTGGCTGCCTCCACATAGTTCTCAACACTTTTCCTTCTAATTCCAATTTAATAATAAATAATTACCTTTAATTGCACTTCTTAGTAGAGTTAAATCTACTAAAAAAAATTGTTTAAATCTATTTACAAGCGACTAATTATCTAATCAAAATTGTAAAATTTTATCTTTTTTATTATTAAATGATGAATTGTCTTAATACAATATACGTTATTGTTAACTGATAAAATTTTAAAAATGTAAAAATTTATATTTAAAGTCCTGACATTATGTTATGATAATGAGATTGAAAGTTATGATAATATAATTCTTTTTTATGGGTTATTATCTTATATTCTATAGTTATTGTTATTACTTTTTACTAGAATATTTTATTTTATTTTTGCATATCATATAAAACTAGAAGATTCTAGATGGCAATAAAGTGAGTCATAATGTGAACATAATAAATATGATGAATTGCAAAATTTTGAAATTGTCACAATCATCTTCATTCCCATCTATCTCTTAAATTTACAAAGCTTTTAGAATTCAATCAATTTCCTTTTCATTTTAAAATATTTACTTTAAAAAAAGATCCAAAATAATTATTATACAAATTCAAACAACAATATCTAATTAATTAATTATTTATTATTATTAGCTTCTTAGAATATTTACCTCCCTAATTAGCAGTGAGTAACCATGCTATCATATTGAACTATAAACAAAATAAAATCATTATCAATAAAATCCGTGTGAAAGAAAAGAGAAAAAGTAATAAATAGAACAGATATCATTCGAAGAATCTATTGAGAATTGGTCATAAATGCATATATTTTGATACATGGGGATATTTAATGTGTAATTTGACTTAAGAGGCCCCATCATGGTGACCTTAGCTTGACATCATCATTATCATTGGTCCAAAGATAAGGAAGTGGCTCCCACTTTTCTATTTCTCTACATAACCCTTATATATACACACACACACAATAAACTTCACCATTCCAGCTCCTCTATTTATATGACACTTATTATCAATAACTTGTTCAAGACGCATAACAGTCTCCTTGTTCCTCCCTTTTGCAGCAGAATTATGTCTCAATCTGATCCACAAAGTGCTTTCAACAGGCCAAGAATGGTGGCCAAGAAAGTTCTTGCCAAACCACAACATGAGGGTGATGGTGCTGTTGTTAGAAGAAGCATTGGAAGGTTATATATATATATTTTTTTTCCCAAATGGGGTTTTCAAGTTTTTATTTTTTTTGTGTTCTTTATTGTTTTCTTGAAGATTGGTCACCTGGGAAATGATTTTTTTATTTTTTTTTGGTTTTCAGGAGTGAATTGAAGCTTTTGGATCCTTTCTTAATGTTGGATGAGTTTTCAGGTATGGTTGGATTCATCTCTTGTTTAACAAAATAATAAGTGTAAAAGATTTGGTATAGAGATTTTAAGTTTTTTTATTTTTGGTTGGGTCTTTTTAGCATCCCCTCCTGCTGGATTTCCAGATCATCCACACAGAGGTTTTGAGACTGTTACATATATGTTACAGGTAAATTTAAGCTTGTTCTGTTCATAATTTTATCTGATAATTAGTAGGATTTTTATAAGCCAAATTTAAGTTTGATGGAATTTAGGGAAGGATCGCTCATCAAGATTTCGCAGGCCACAAGGGAACAATTGAGACTGGTGATGTTCAGGTAAATGACATTGACAAATTTTGTTGATAAATTAAAATGTTTAATTTTCTGTGTTTCAAATGGGTTTTATTTTTTATTTGGTGCAGTGGATGACAGCAGGAAGAGGCATAATCCATTCTGAAATGGCTGCTGGTGAAGGTGTCCAATGGGGTTTACAACTTTGGATCAATCTCTCTGCTAAAGATAAAATGTAAGCTTCCTTATTTCTATTGCTATGCCATACTGGACCGTTAATGTTATTGACAAGATCTAGCAAATCCCTCTATCGCTACTGTAAAGTTTGAAACTCCAACCGAAAAAAGTTATCAAAATTAGCATGCTCATGAAAATCCAAATTTGTCAAAAAAGTTCTTGCTTGATGTGTTTAGATAATTTCAGATGACAATTAATGTTTCCTTTACCTTTGCATCTAAGATATGCAACCTTTCCCCTCAATTTAAGCAATTTAATTCCATAATCAATGATTTTCAGGTTTTGTTTTTTCATTAATCTTAGTGCAAAAGTACTAAATCCAAAAATTTGTTGCAGGATTGAGCCAAGGTACCAAGAACTTCGAAGCGACGACATCAAACAAGCAGAGAAAGACGGTGTAGAAGTTCGCGTTATAGCAGGAGAATCGATGGGAGTTCAATCTCCGGTTTACACCAGAACTCCAACAATGTACCTTGATTTTACTCTGAAACCAAGAGCTCAAGTACATCAAAGTATTCCAGAATCATGGAACGCATTTGCTTATGTAATAGAAGGCGAAGGCGTGTTCGGATCAATCAATTCATCGCCAGTATCGGTTCATAATGTGTTAGTGTTAAGTCCTGGAGATGGGGTAACTGTTTGGAACAAATCTTCAAAACCAATGAGGTTTGTTTTGATAGCAGGGCAGCCATTGAATGAGCCAGTGGTGCAATATGGACCATTTGTGATGAATTCACAAGCTGAAATTGATCAAACCATTGAGGATTATCACTATTGCAAAAATGGATTTGAAATGGCCAAGTATTGGAGGTCTCAATGAGTGGGAAAAGAATGAATAAAAGTATTATTATTATTATTTAATTTAAGTGTAATATTTGTTGTATTTTGTATCTTTATCATCGCTATCTCCATCCAATAAGAAGAGAGAGTAACATCAATTAGAAGATGAAAAGAAAGTTTTTCTAGAAGAAAGAAGTGTGCAGGTGGGTGATGGATCAGCTTATCTCAGTTATATTTTTCTACAAGACTTTAAAAATGGATTTGTGGTAGTTCATGGTTTGAATTGAATTGACTTTGTTTTATTTAAATTTATATTATGCTTGAGATTTTTGTTTATTTGATTGGTGGTGGTAGGGTTGGGTTTTCTTGGGAGTTGATTTCCCAATAAAACTTAGGCATGGCCCTCCCCACCCATGATACCAATTACTTGAAGCACTTACTATACAATTATATGACTTTATTTCATTTTCCCCATAAGATGATTAAAAATCAAATTCATCTGCTGAGAAAGTACTAAAAAATCTTCTACAAATTTAAAAAACTCACCTAAAAATATCTTACACTATGAAACACCCCTCCTTTAATAGATATGTATTTAATATTTGTGAATGAAACAAATGAGTTTAATTTCCAGAGTCATAAAGGATTTGATTTTGGATCCTTTTATCATGTTGAAATTAAAATTTTATCACATTCAAGGGCCCCCTCCTTTGTTATAGTAGCATTAACTCTATAGATTATTAGTAATAGTGAAATAAAGGATATTAACATTTCCAAACTAGAATACATCAATTTTTTTTTACTTGATTTGGGTATAAATAACGGAATATATGTATGACATCACAAATGAGGCCAACATATAAATAAGAAATTCGATAATGATAGCAAAATATAAGATCCAAAAATATAATATTACATCAACACCATTACAATTTAAAAAGTGAATTATTATTATTATTGAGATGAGTCCATAATGGGGAGGGAACTATGTTATTGGTAGTATAAATTTTATCTAAATCCATTAATTCTTACCGTATGGTTTTGGTTATCTTCCATTCAAAGTATCATCAATAGGTAATAGAAATATAATCATCTAGAAGACTGAATGATTCATATGGTATAATCCAATGTAATAGCATTAGGGTATTTGACATTGATACATTTTCACAATCACGTAGTCACATCAAGTAAGCGAATATGAAAGCAACAATTACCATTTTCATTACTTGTATTGATTCATCAACACTAAGCCATTGCTTTTAAATTCTCAATGCTCATTGCACTAAAATCAAACTCAACATTATATTGGGGGCCATTTGAATTTCTCACGTCACATTATTCTAAAAGCCAATCTATTATTATGAATTTGAGTGTATCTGAAGCATCATTACAAATTTTAACTAGATTTCAATAATCAAAGTATTTATTGGCTTCTTTTTCAAGATTGTACAATTAGGGAATAATCAAACTAAGAAATTCATCTACCATCTTTATCAATAATCAATATGNTCAACATTATATTGGGGGCCATTTGAATTTCTCACGTCACATTATTCTAAAAGCCAATCTATTATTACGAATTTGAGTGTATCTGAAGCATCATTACAAATTTTAACTAGATTTCAATAATCAAAGTATTTATTGGCTTCTTTTTCAAGATTGTACAATTAGGGAATAATCAAACTAAGAAATTCATCTGCCATCTTTATCAATAATCAATATGTAATTCCAACCAATATGTGCCAACTTTAACCATTTTGCCAAACCTTTGCTTCTAGAAACAACAATATATATATGTTTAACATTTCAATATACAATAATGTAACATTCTCAAATATAATAATACAGTCTCACAACATATTGGCTGTCCACTTTGTTTTGTGCCTAGGTTTCTTTGTAAACCAGTGCACAAAATTTTACTCATTTTTTCTTAAATAAAATAATAACAAATCATTTCTATAAATATATAATCTTATTTTTGGTGATAAAAATAACCCCAAAAGACATTCATTAATTAAGGAAACAATCAATCAAAACAACCACCAACTAAATAAATTGAATTAACAAACCTCTCTTGTATAAGCCTTCAACTTGTACTCTTTGCTGGATGGGAGGTTTTAATATTATTAGTTAAGCACAGAGATCACCTCGAACAGCAAGAAAAATAGTTTTGTGTTTGCTTCGATCCATCGGTGTCGTTTTTTGCTAGGGTTACCCGGTTGAGAGATAATTCAGCTTTGTAAGTATCTGAGTTCAAGACCTTCCTGCTCACGTTGTTGTAAATCTCTCTAATGACTATCTCAAATGCCTTTTTGACGTTTGTTGAATCTAAAGCAGAGGTTTCCATGAAGAATAGCCCTTCTGATTCGGCAAGGCTTTTCCCTTCCTCTACGCTCACGTTCCTTATATTACCCAAATCACATTTGTTCCCAACCAGCATCCTTGCTACAGTGGTATCAGAATGAGCTGCATGATCGATCAATTTTAGCACAGACCTTGAAATCTCTGAGATTAAAAGCAAATACAGAAGAGTTGCACATAATAGAGAATGGAAGAAAAGACACAGAATAGAACCAAATAAACCAACAGATACATATGCGCATAAATTGGATTAAATTAAAGAGATAAGGCTCAGCTTTGAATAAGGCCATCATTTTTCATAGCTTTTGTAAAAGATTTTCTCAGAAATGAAATTACATACAGATGCCACCACATCAAGTCTAACAAGATACCAATAATTGATATAACTGGTGGTGGCCTGCATACCACATAATTGTTCTTTTATTATATTTATCATAACAATATAGAACTATAAAATTTCCTTAAATCCTCTTTGATTTTAGCATTAATATCATTTCAAATCCTAATATTGTAATATTTAATACATAATCATGAATTCATTCAATAGGATGCCAACATCATGATTCCATCTAGAGAGAAAAGATATAAACATACCACATTAGGATCGTGGTCTGACCACCAATAATATTTACATATAAAACCTCCAAACATGTGCAAGAAATGATGACAACAACTAAAATGGAACAGCACCAATACACTTTCATATGCATTCTAAGACTGTCCATTACAATGGACTAATAGCTTATGAAGGGAAACAAGTGAGCATAAACTCTACTAGCAACAAAGCTATTAACCATTTGTGAAATTATGGACAAATGACATAAGAGTTAATACTTTAATCAATCTCATTGATTAAATTTTATTAACTTGATGTTGTCTTGATCGGATTCTTTAACTACTTTAAAAATTAAATTAATTTAAATTTATATTAGGTTTTCAATATAAAATAAAAATTAAACTAATTTAAATTTATATTAGGTTTTCAATATGAAATCAAACATTTTCATTAGAACCTTAATCCAAGAAATTAAAAATACATGATTAGATGAACAATAGAAAAGACAATAAGACCAAGAAGCAATTGGAATATGTTACAAGCAAAACTTCATATGCCACCATATTTGAATGATACTCTTTTAGTGCTTATAAGGAGTCTTCCATTTGATTCCAACATATCACTCCAAGTTTTCCATTTCATGGCTTTTAATCATTTACTGTGCCAATGATCCTTTACTCGCTAGGCTTTCCAGAATCGGCTTGGATTTCTTTGGTTGTATAAGTTCACTAGGTCTTGTAACTTTTCTCAAGCTTTTTACCACAAGAAATTACTCTTAACTGCAAAGACCTTTGTAGACCATTTTGTGTTTATATATATCAGACAATAGGTGTGCTAGACGTTGAAAAAGGTAGTTAAGACATTAGGAAAAGTCCACTGGATATAGGGGAGACGCAAGACAGGTTCTTTCTATTTTATTTTATTTTTTATAGGAAACAACTAGATGCAAGAAAGGGTTCATCAACATTAGGACCAACTTAATTTTATGGAACTACTCTATTTACAAGCTTCAACTTATTGAGTGCATGCATCAACCTAGATCTAATTGGCTATAGAACTTGAAACACAACAATTTGCCACATGAAATTCTTATCAAAAAAATGCAAGAAGGCATATGACCATAGATTTGCAATTGAAGCAATGTATATATCAATTTTCCTTTCATTGTCATTCTTAAATTCTCACTCCCGTAATTGCAATAATTGAAAACATAGCTTTTGCCTTGAAGGCCAAATATAAGTGATTATATAGAAGCTACTTTATTGACAGCCTAATATAGCCTAAACAAAATTTTACAGTCACAATAACAAGGAGACAAGCTACCTCAAATATGAGGTTAGAAGACTCAAATCTTCTACTCCAAATCCAAAAAAGTATAAAAGAAGTTTATCTAGTATTGTTTTATGGAAAATAGCATTTGAGAATCAACATTTTTATTTTATACAAAAACACTTAAAAAAAATGTTAAGACATTTTTCATATTTTTGAAAGACAGAAATTGGGAAAAAAAACAGCACACACACATATAAACATACCAATATTGAAGCTTTTTAATTATTTTATTCTCAATATATGTTATCATTTATCAAATGCATTCATTAATTTTTTTTTCTTAAAGAGGAAATTAAGGAAAATGTCTTAAGAGTGGTTCAGATAAGATATGAATATAAGATCGACAGATCACATAGGAGACAAATTCTATGGAACCTATACAAAGACAACCTGTTTAATGGAACATGATATATACCGATTCAAATCCCCTACAAAATCATCTAAAAACTCCTTCCTAATCTTGCAAATCCTATAAAAGCAAAACTGAAAGAGATCCATAAAGTGGAATCCTGTAAATGTATTCTTTAGTCTCGAAGACACNCTGTAACGGCTGCTATGGCAGCAGCCACTGAAACAGCAGCGTGGAGCTGCGCATTCTGGGCTCTGCAGCCACTGAAACAGCAGCGCGTTTCAGGAGAATAAGAAAGAAGAAAGCAGAGCCCAGAAACGACGAGTGAGTTGGTTCCGGCGAAGGTGGAGAGGGCTGTTGAGAAGATAGTAGAGGGGGGGCGGGGCAAGTGAAACATGCTATGGCTTATTTGTAAAAGCAAAGTAAGGGACGACTGTCCACAATTCCAAATATATATATTTTTTTTTTTATATTTGGGTGAAGGACGGGCGTCCATTATTGTGGACGCCCATCCAAAATTAATGGACAGCCGTCCATAATGGATGGACGGCCGTCCCTAATATTTTACAAATTTTTTAATTATATTTTAATTAGGGACGGGCGTCCTTTAAATGGGGACGCCCGTCCCTTGTGTATGGACGCCTGTCCATATAATATGGACGAGCGTCCATGTGAGTGAACGGCCGTCCAAATGTGATGGACGGCCGTTCACTAGAAAAAAATTGTAAAAAAATTCAGACGCGTGTTACACATAGGCCGGTACAAAATTTCGGTACAATTTTTTCGGTGTCCGTAGTATTATTGATATAGATATTATGGTTTTAAATCCTGATGACAATAGGATTTGTATATATAAATTAGGATTTTGAAACTCATTGGACAAGTAATTTAGAAGAGTAACCTAGTGGAATTTGATCAGTTAATGGTTTACTAAAACTCCAGTTCCGTAGATTCCAAGTGTCCACTGATAATACATAAGTTTACTTCAATCAACAAATCCATTTTCTCGTGAAACCATAAATTTCTCTGGATCTTTCTCTCTAGTTTTATTCCACTGAAAATTCTTGCTTTTCCTGATTTTATAGGTGAACAATGGTTGTATGATTCCTTTGTCCGTAAATTTAAGGATTTATATGGAATAATTTTTTTTTCAAATACCGCATTCATAAAGTTCATAATTGATCGTAGCTGCAGAAATGCTACTCTGCTTGTGCTTCCAACTGGTTATTCTGAAGAGGCTTTGAATTATGCTACAGAAGAGTAGGTTAACTATCCAAATGGCCTTAAAAAGTTTTTTTTTTTTAATTATTATTATTGGAATCTTCAATAGATCCAAAAGAATTTCAAGGATTCTTCTTCAGTCATTTCTTGCAAAAGATTTATAGAATCGATCACTGACAAATTGTTGTTTTCAGGTGTCCAGCCCTAAAGATTTTAAGGCTGCCCAATCTTGAGCTTGAAACAATTTATCCCGGTGAGCAGTTAAGGATTATTGAACTGATAGAAAAGTGGGATCATTTGGAAACATTAGTAATTGGAATGCCTCCCTTTTTATTTTACATTAAAAATTGAGAAAGAGTTTGCTAATTCCTTTAAACTATGAGTCTTTTCTAATTTTAAAGCTCATATGTATATCAATAATGCTACGGACACTGGGATTCTACACCGAAATCTTACACCGGCCTACGTGTTCCATGACTCACACCAGACACGTTTCACGTTAAAAAAAAAATTTCTATTGAACGGCCGTTCATCAACGATGGACAGCCGTTCACTTATATGGACTCCCGTCCATATTATATGGACGGGCATCCCCATTTAAAAGACGTTCGTTCATCAGTAAATAGAATAAAAAATATAAACAAAAATTAGGGATGGCCGTTCATAGATTATGGACGGTCGTCCCTAAAGATTGGACGAGCGTTCATATGTTAATGAACGCCCGTCCATTAACAATCGTTTTTCAAAATTAAAAAACTTTTAGGGACGACCGATCATCAGTTATGGATAGTCATCCCTTAATTTTGAACGAGAGACCTCAAATAAGGGACGCCCCTCCATAATGTATATATAAAAATTAAAAAAAAAACTTTGGACGCTTGTCCATAACTTGTGGACGGGGGTCCCTAATGTGTGGACGAGCGTCCATAAGGAATGGACGCCCGTCCCTTATTGTGGTTTTAAAAAATTAAATAAACACTTTGGACGGCCATCCCTAACGTGTGGACGGGCGTCCGTAAGGAATGGACGCCCGTCCATTATGTATGGATGGCCTTCCGTAAGGAATGGACGGTCGTCCCTTATGTAAAGGACGGTCGTCCACATAATATAGACGACCGTCCATAATATAATGAAATGTTTTTTTAATTAAAATTTTTTTTTATTTGCAAAAAAATTAGCTTCTCCAATACGCTTCTCCAAAAACCAGCGCCAAAATTCTTCGAGCGAAAGAAAAAATAAAAAACTTCATTTTATACCTATCGCCACCTTCTGCTTCATTGCTCCCATATGTACTTCGTGTCTGCATTGCGTCTGCATTCCTCAGCCGTTTCTTCCTCAACAGCTAGCTACCGTGACAAGAACGAAAGCTATAAATTTGAAGTCAAACAATTGTTTATAGTGGAAAGGGAGATAAGAAGATCAAAATTTGTCTAGATTAGAAAGATTTGTTGAGGTTGTTAACTGGTTTTTATTTAACTTATGCCTTTATTTAGTTTTGTATTCTATTTTGGATTGAATATATGTTACAATAGAAAAAAACTGATAGAGAATATTCGTTGGTGATTGTTATGAATCAGATTCGTGAACACGAACACTAGTATTGATTAGTATTGGTTTGCATTAAATTACAGAATATGGAAGAGTCCAGTTTGCCTCATTTCAATGATGTTGAGGTAAATTGTGCTCGAAACCTTAACTTTTTCGTTAACATGATTTTAAATTTATTGTATCGTATTGTTTCTTTTGATGTGTTGTATTAGTAAATTCTAATTTTGTCTATTATAAAACTATTAAATGATTAGGAAAATGAACGTGATGAATTAGAAGATATGGGATGTGCAAAGAAAGAAGTAGAGCCTCATATTGGAATGGTGTTTGATTCAGTTGATAGTCTGGTGAAGTATTACAAACGGTATGGTAACACAATAGGATTTGAAGCAATGATACATACATCAAAGAATGGCAATGATGGAGAGATGAGATATGTGACAGTGGCATGTTCTTGTTCTAAGAAAGAGAGATGTAAGTCCAGAAATACCTTGAAAAAGCAACCTGTTGCCAAAACAGATTTTAAGAGTCGGATTAGTGCAGCTTTGAATGGTGAATGCAAATGGAAAATTAAATCAGTTGTACTTGAACATAACCAAGATCTTACAAGTCCGACAAAAAAAAGATATTTCAAAGTTAACCAAACGATACAACCTTATATGAAAAGGTGATTTGAAGTTAATGATGTGGCTGAGATTAGACCATGGAAAAATTTTCAGTCATGTTCAGTTGAGATAGGAGGTGTAGAGAGTTTGACGTTTCTACAAAAAGATTGTAGGAACTACATTGAAAAAGTGAGAAGGTTACGACTTGGAGTTGGAGATGCTTCAGCAGTACTTGAGTATTTTATGAAAATGCAAAAGGAGAATTCAAATTTCTGGTACATGATTGATGTAGATGAAGAGAGTCAATTACAGAATGTGCTATGGGTTGATGCTAGATGTAGGGTTGCATATAAAGAATTCGATGATGTTGTCACCTTCGACACAACGTATCTGACGAACAAGTAGGATATGTCATTTGCTGCTTTTGTGGGGGTTGATCATCATGGACATTCGACGTTGTTAGGTTATGGGTTAATTTCTCATGAGGACATTGAGACATTTGTATGGCTATTTCGTTCTTGGCTTGAATGCATGGATGTTGCTCCTAATGGAATTATCACTGATCAAGATAAGGCCATGCAAAATGCAATTGAGATTGTTTTCCCTGGTACAAGACATAGGTGGTGTTTGTGGCATATAATGAAGAAACTGTCTGAAAAGTTAAGGAGGTATAAGGAATATGAAACTATAAAGTTTAAGTTGCAAAATATTGTGTATGATTCCTTTACACGTGAAGAGTTCAAAGAACGGTGGAACCAATTTGTTGATGTGCACAACCTTCATGAGAATGCATGGTTATGTGGATTGTACAAAAAAAGAGTACGATGGGTGCCTGCATTTCTTAAAGATACTTTCTGGGTAGGTATGTCTACTACCCAACGTAGTGAAAGTATGCATGCATTTTTTTATGGGTATGTAAATTCCAAAACTATTTTGAAACAATATAATAATGCATTGCGAGAGAAAGTGGAAAAAGAAAGGGAGGTTGATTTGCAGAAACTTTAATCTTATTTGCTTCATCATTAGGGGTGATCTCAATACCCAACTTCTCACATATTAACGTAACAAGCATCCCCCAATATATTTCTCCTTTTTCTGCTTGAATCTCTCCCAACTTCTTAATCAATAACTTCGCTGAATTAACTTGCCTCCCTGCTACTGCTGCTTCCATGAACATTAAATCCTTAACCGTCACATTTCCATTTGTCTCTTTCCTACCATTAAATGTGTAAGTCAGATATCTGTGAAATACTCTCATAGCAGGATTCTTTAACTTTATAGATTTACACCTATGTGGATGGTGAGTCCCTATCCTAGAAACATCAATCCAAGCTTGTTTGGAATCTCAGGTTCTAAATACGTTTTCCAAACCTTCAAAATCAAATCCTATCCAGGTTGCTAAATCTTGTGGTCTCACTATAAAGTTCTGATTCTTTAATCTAAAGAACATTGTATACGCCGGAAACTCATCAATATCTATCTCCACAACTTCCAAACTGCCAAAAAACTCATAGATCAAATGCTTATATTCATCATATCTAATACTGACCAACTGGTCCCATTTCAAATTATTAATTCAACCATTCATTTCATCACCTAAACCTAAACTTGTTCAAAAGTCCTAAATCCAAACTTCTTCCAAGGCAAATATCTCTTTTCGACACGTCCTCGTATTGTTTTTTATGTCGCAAGTCTCGAAATTGGATTGTAGATGACGATGTGCCTTCATAAGGAATGGTTGTATTTTTTGCTCTCTCCATTTTCTGCTTTCTTCTAAAACCTGTAGACATAAAAAATTTATCATCATAATCTGCCAAACCTAAACAGATTGTCAATTAGCTTTCAAAGTATTGCCCAAAATATAAATGACAAATTCCAAATAATAAACTGTCAAATTTACACATCTCATGCCCCCACAAGTTTCTATATTCTTAAGATACTGAATCCAAGTATATAGAAGTTATACATATTCTCAGATCTTTGTGAAACACAAAATGATAAACTAGCATGTCCCCATCCATCACTAACATTTTTTACTTAACTATGGCTCAAAATTCAATTATGATCATTTCCATACCATTTCTCTACATCATCTGCCAATGTCAAAAACAAAATGCACTAACTAGCTCATCACATATAATGTGGAAAACAGAAAGAAAAAAAAAATTACAGAAAAGGGATGCTAATACATATATGGATACCTAATAAACCAACAGATAACATATGCGCATAAATTGGATTAAATTAAAGAGATAAGGCTCAGCTTTGAATAAGGCCATCATTTTTCATAGCTTTTGTAAAAGATTTTCTAAAAAATGAAATTACATACAGATGCCACCACATCAATTCTAACAAGATATCAATAATTGATATAACTGGTGATGGCCTGCATACCACATAATTGTTCTTTTATTATATTTATCATAACAATATAGAACTATAAAATTTCCTTAAATCCTCTTAGCTTTGTTGATGGTTGTCACCTTCGACAACAAGTATCTGAAGAACAAGTATGATATGCATTTGCTGCTTTTGTGGGGTTCATCATCATAGACATTCGACGTTGTTAGGTTGTGGGTTAATTTCTCATGAGGACCATGAGACATTTATATGGCATTTTCGTTCTTAGCTTGAATGCATGGATGTTGCTCCTAATGGAATTATCACTGATCAAGATAAGGCCATGCAAAATGCAATTGAGATTGTTTTCCCTGGTACAAGACATAGGTGGTGTTTGTGGCATATAATGAAGAAACTGCCTGAAAAGTTAAGAGAGTATAAGGAATATGAAACATAAAGTTTAAGTTGCAAAATATTGTGAGATTCTTTACACGTGAAGAGTTCGAAGAAGGGGAACCAATTTGTTGATGTGCACAACCTTCACGGAATATGGTTATGGGATTGTACAAAGAAAGAGTACGATGGGTGCCTGCATTTCTTAAAGATACTTTCTGGGCAGGTATGTCTACTACCCAACGTAGTGAAAGTATGCATGCTTTTTTTGATGGGTATGTAAATTTCAAAACTACTTTGAACAATAGATAATGCATAGAGATAAAGTGGAAAAAGAAAGGGAGGCTGATTTTAGATCTTTCAAATCTTGGATACCATGCATAACTAATTACCCTATTGAGAAACAATTTCAAAGTGCATACACAACTGCAAAGTTTAAAGAGTTTCAAGAAGAGATTGCGGGGAAGATTTATTGTGAGTTATCTTTTCTGAATAAATGTGATTCATACGAGGAGTATCAAGTTTTGGAAGATGCTGGTTTGGAGATAGTAGTCACCGTGTTCCGTTTGCGATATACTTTGAAGAAAGTTCATGTGATATTCGTTGTACTTGTCATTTGTTGGAGTTCAGGGGGATTATGCCGACATGCCATTATGGTGCTGATTCATAGAAAGGGTTTCACACGTTCCGAAAAAGTACATTTTATGGCGTTGGAGGAAAAATATAAATAGATGTCATACGAAAATTAAGGTGATGATAATAGGTGGAGCATAACATTGAAGGACAACGTTTTGATAAGTTGTCAAATTTAATGCTGAAGTAGCCAATATGGCATCAAACAATGAGGAAGATTATAAATGTTGACGGAGTTTATGATTGACATGAGGAAAAGTTAGAGCAAAGGAAAGTGAGGGAGGCTTGGTATAAAAGTGAACATCTTTTCCACAACCAGTTTGAGTAGTCAAGATGGAGACAGTCCTCCGAAAGAGGGGAATAATCTAATATTAGTCCACAGCAGTTCGTAGCAAACGTCATCCTCCATTAGAAGAAAGCAATCAAGGTTGAAGAAATTGTACGTAGGGTTAAAAAGAAAAAATTACAAAAACAAAGAATTGGTATGAGTTATACACCTATGCTTACATGATTTTTTTTTTTTTTTGAAACTTTTTACTTATTTGAAGTTTAGAATAATATTGACTGATTATTAATGTGTTATGCTACTTTTAGGAAAAAGACATCAGTACGGTGACAAAAGGAACAGTTTCTTTCATGTACTTCGTGGCCAATGCGGAAACTCAAGTGTGTCGAATGATGTTGTTACTACCCAAGTATGGTTATGTATGTTGTATAATTTTAATTGGCTTAAGTTTTCTATAACGTGTGCTAAATTGTGGTTGTTAAACAATGACAGATGTCACTGGTCTGGTTCAGAATCTCGCTGGACAAAGTAATTTATCTACGACAGGAGTTTGAAATGATGAATATGTCTTGTTAGGGATGTTTGAATTGTTGGTAGGTTGAAGCATATAGAATTGTATTTGGTAGAAATTTTTCATGCTTTGGTTAATTTTTGCCGAATGTAGTTGAGTTGTATGCTGATTCAGTGTTTTTTTTTTTTAGTTTTTCGTCATTGGTTGTGTAGGGTAGTGAATTCATGATAATGACCTTAATGTAACTTATTATGAATGTTTTCAGTATATATTATCGTCACATTGCAGAATCCGGTTGTAGATAGAATTTTGGATATGCATTTCATTTGAGATTTGAATTTTGATGTCTTTGGGTATGTCTAGTATTACATATATGCATTCAAAAGAGTAGTTCAGATATGTTAAACAAAAGGCAATCTATTTATAACAAAAGACAATCTTTATCAAGAACATTCTTGAAATCAATCTATTTATAAACAAAGGCAATATAAATATAATCTTCGTACATAAAGCTAAGTATTTGAATTACACATAATCATAATTAACATTCATAGTGTGTTCCTAAGAATGTTGACAGAAGGAGGCTGTTGAGAAATTCTTTATCATGGTGCAGGGGGGGGGAGGTTGACTGGGAGGAGGAGGAGACTGTTGAGAAGTTCTTCATCATGCTGAAAATCTCTGTCATGTGTTCCCCAATAATGTCAATTTTTCTTCTATTCTTGATGCAAACGTATTGAAATCACTTTGCAATTGATCATGTTGTTCTTGCATTTGCCTCTCATACGTGAAAAACGCTCACTTGAAACTTTTCCATCCGCTCAAATCTACTTTCTATTTCCTCTAAAGTATGAGAAGACATATCTTCTACATCTCAGATGATCCAAGTCCAATACTCGTTCTTCTTCTTTGCGCACATAGATTTGTCCTTCATTAACCCCTTCTGGAACACTAACACCTTCCTGAACCGTTGCATGTCCCTCCATTTCATCCCTAATCACAACCATTCTCCTGCTATATTCTTTAATAAAACTCATTTATTCAATGTCACATCCACCAACACATATTAGCACTTGCATTATCTAAAGTTAAACTTATCACTTTATTAATAACATCATAATCTTCTAAAACTTCAACAATTTTATTATAAATTTGTTGACCACTATGATCCACATCCATTAAACTAAATCCTAATAAAGATTTATTTAATTTACATTCGTTATCAAAATAATGACTAGTCACACAAATATAATCTTGTTTAGTTCTACTATTTCAAATATCGGCAGTTAGAGCCACTCTAACATGGCAACTATGTTTTTTATTTTTTAATTCTAATTTTATTTTCCCAAACAATTTTATTAAATCATTTCTAGTTGCAGTTTTAGAATAACTTTTAAATCCTGGAAAAAATGAATTTTTAATAAATCTTTCAAAATATTTATCTTCAGCCATATTAATAGGTTGATTAGTTGCAGCAATATATAAAACTAATCAATAATGCTACGGACACCGGGATTCTACACCGAAATCTTACACCGGCTTACATGTCTCGTGACTCATACCAGACACGTTTCACGTTATTAAATTTTTCTCTAGTGAACGGCCGTTCATCAACTATGGACGGTCATTCACTTACATGGACTCCCGTCCATATTATATGGGCGGGAGTCCATTTACTATGGACAGACGTCCCCATTTAAAGAACGCCCGTTCATCAGTAAATGGAATAAAAAATATAAACAAAAATTAGGGACGGCCGGTCATAGGCTTTTGAAAGGATATTTTTCCCCGTCCATTAACAATCGTTTTTAAAAATTAAAAAACATTTAGGGACGGCCGTTCATCAGTTATGGACGGCCGTCCTTTAATTTTAGACGGGCGCCCGCAAATAAGGGACGCCCATCCATAATGTAAATATAAAAATTAAAAAAAAAAAAAAACTTTGGACACCCGTCCATAACCTGTGGACGAGTGTCCCTAATATGTGGATGGGCGTCCGTAAGGAATGGACGCCCGTCCATAATGTGGTTTTTAAAAATTAAATAAAAACTTTGGACGCCTGTCCATAACTTGTGGACGGGCGTCCCTAATGTATGGATGGGCGTTCATAAGGAATGGACGCCCGTCCGTAAGGAATGGACGATCGTCCACATAATATGGACGACCGTCCATAATATAATAAAATGTTATTTTAATTAATTTTTTTTTATTTGCAAAAAACATTAGCTTCTCCAATACGGCTTCCCCAAAAACCAGCGCGAAAATTCTTCGAGCAAAAGAAAAAAGAAAAAACTTCATTTTATATCTATTGCCGCCTTTTGCTTCATCGTTCTCGTTTGTTCTTCGCGTTTGCATTGCGTCTGCATTCTTCTCGAGTTTCTTCCTCATTTCCAGCTACCGTGACAAGAATGAAAGCTATAAATTTTTCGTCAAACAATTGTTTACAGTGGAAAGGGAGATAAGAAGATCAAAATTTGTCCAGATTAGAAAGATTTGTTGAGGTTGTTAACTGGTTTTTATTTAACTTATGCATTTATTTAGTTTTGTATTTTATTTTGGATTGAATATATGTTACAATAGAAAAAAACTGATAGAGAATATTTGTTGGTGATTGTTATGAATCAGATTCGTGAACGCGAACACTAGTATTAGTTTTGCATTAAATTACATAATATGGAAGAGTCTAGTTTACCTCATTTCAATGATGTTGAGGTAACTTGTGCTCGAAACCTTAACTTTTTCGTTAACATGATTTTAAATTTATTGTATCGTATTGTTTCTTTTGATGTGTTGTATTAGTACATTCTAATTTTGTCTATTATAAAACTATTAAATGATCAGGAAAATGAACGTGATGAATTAAAAGATATGGGATGTGCAGAGGAAGAAGTAGAGCCTCATATTGGAATGGTGTTTGATTCAGTTGATAGTCTGCTGAAGTATTACAAACGGTATGGTAACAAAATGGGATTTGAAGCAATGATACGTACGTCAAAGAAAGGCGATGATGGAGAGATGAGATATGTGACAGTGGCATGTTCTTGTTCTGGGAAGGAGAGATGTAAGTCCAGAAATACCTTGAAAAAACAACATGTTGCCAAAACAGATTGTAAAAGTCGGATTAGTGCAGCTTTGAATGGTGAATGCAAATGGGAAATTAAATTAGTTGTACTTAAACGTAACTATGATTTTACAAGTCCGACAAAAAGAAGATATTTCAAGGTTAACCGAATGATACAACCTGATGTGAAAAGGCAACTTGAAGTTAATGATGTGGCTAGGATTAGACCGTGTAAAAATTTTCAGACATGTTTAGTTGAGGCAGGAGGTGTAGCGAATTTGACGTTTCTACAAAAAGATTGTAGGAACTACATTGAAAAAGTGAGAAAGCTACGACTTGGAGTTGGAGATGCTTCGACAGTACTTGAGTATTTTATGAAAATGCAAAAGGAGAATTCAAATTTTTGGTATATGATTGATGTAGATGAAGAGAGTCGATTATAGAATGTGCTATGGGTTGACGCTAGATGTAGGGCTGCATATAAAGAATTCGGTGATGTTGTCACCTTCGACACAACGTATCTGAAGAACAAGTATGATATGCCATTTGCTGCTTTTGTGGGGGTTCATCATCATAGACATTCGACGTTGTTAGGTTGTGGGTTAATTTCTCATGAGGACACTGAGACATTTATATGGCTATTTCGTTCTTAGCTTGAATGCATGGATGTTGCTCCTAATGGAATTATCACTGATCAAGATAAGGCCATGCAAAATGCAATTGAGATTGTTTTCCCTGGTACAAGACATAGGTGGTGTTTGTGGCATATAATGAAGAAACTGCCTGAAAAGTTAAGAGAGTATAAGGAATATGAAACTATAAAGTTTAAGTTGCAAAATATTGTGTATGATTTCTTTACACGTGAAGAGTTCGAAGAATGGTGGAACCAATTTGTTGATGTGCACAACCTTCACGAGAATGTATGGTTATGTGGATTGTACAAAGAAAGAGTACGATGGGTGCCTGCATTTCTTAAAGATACTTTCTGGGCAGGTATGTCTACTACCCAACGTAGTGAAAGTATGCATGCTTTTTTTGATGGGTATGTAAATTTCAAAACTACTTTGAAACAATATGATAATGCATTACGAGATAAAGTGGAAAAAGAAAGGGAGGCTGATTTTAGATCTTTCAAATCTTGGATACCATGCATAACTAATTACCCTATTGAGAAACAATTTCAAAGTGCATACACAACTGCAAAGTTTAAAGAGTTTCAAGAAGAGATTGCGGGGAAGATTTATTGTGAGTTATCTTTTCTGAATAAATGTGATTCATACGAGGAGTATCAAGTTTTGGAAGATGCTTGGTTTGGAGATAGTAGTCACCGTGTTCCGTTTGCGATATACTTTGAAGAAAGTTCATGTGATATTCGTTGTACTTGTCATTTGTTGGAGTTCAGGGGGATTTTATGCAGACATGCCATTATGGTGCTGATTCATAGAAAGGGTTTCACACGTTCCGAAAAAGTACATTTTATGGCGTTGGAGGAAAAATATAAATAGATGTCATACGAAAATTAAGGTGAGTTATAATAGGTGGAGCATCAACATTGAAGGACAACGTTTTGATAAGTTGTCAAATTTAATGCTGAAGTAGCCAATATGGCATCAAACAATGAGGAAGATTATAATATGTTGACGGAGTTTATGATTGACATGAGGAAAAAGTTAGAGCAAAAGGAAAGTGAGGGAGGGCTTGGTATAAAAGTGAACATCTTTTCCACAACCAGTTTGAGTAGTCAAGATGGAGACAGTCCTCCGAAAGAGGGGAATAATCTAATTATTAGTCCACAAGCAGTTCGTAGCAAACGTCATCCTCCATTAGAAGAAAGCAATCGAAGGTTGAAGAAATTGTACGTAGGGTTAAAAAGAAAAAATTACAAAAACAAAGAATTGGTATGAGTTATACACCTATGCTTACATGATTTTTTTTTTTTTTTGAAACATTATTTACTTATTTGAAGTTTAGAATAATATTGACTTGATTATTAATGTGTTATGCTACTTTTTAGGAAAAAGATCATCAGTACGGTGACAAAAGGAACAGTTTCTTTCATGTACTTCCGTGGCCAATGCGGAAACTCAAGTGTTGTCGAATGATGTTGTTACTACCCAAGTATGTGTTATGTATGTTGTATAATTTTAATTGGCTTAAGTTTTCTATAACGTGTGCTAAATTGTGGTTGTTAAACAATGACAGATGTCCACTGGTCTGGTTCAGAATCTCGCTGGACAAAGTAATTTATCTACTAGACAGGAGTTTGTAAATGATGAATATGTCTTGTTAGGAGATGTTTGATATTGTTGGTAGGTTGAAGCATATAGAATTGTATTTGGTAGAAATTTTTCATGCTTTGGTTAATTTTTGCCGAATGTAGTTGAGTTGTATGCTGATTCAGTTGTTTTTTTTTTAGTATTTTCGTCATTGGTTGTGTAGGGTAGTGAATTCATGATAATGACCTTAATGTAACTTATTATGAATGTTTTCAGTATATATTATCGTCACATTGCAGAATCCGGTTGTAGATAGAATTTTGGATATGCATTTCATTTGAGATTTGAATTTTGATGTCTTTGGGTATGTCTAGTATTACATATACATATGCATTCAAAAGAGTAGTTCAGATATGTATAAACAAAAGGCAAATCTATTTATAAACAAAAGACAATCTTTATCAAGAACATTCGTTGAAATCAATCTATTTATAAACAAAGGCAAATATAAAATATAATCTTCGTACATAAAGCTAAGTATTTGAATTACACATAATCATAATTAACATTCATAGTGTGTTCCCTAAGAATGTTGACAAGAAGGAGGCTGTTGAGAAATTCTTTATCATGGTGCAGGGGGTGGAGGTTGACTGGAGGAGGAGGAGACTGTTGAGAAGTTCTTCATCATGCTGAAAATCTCTGTCATGTGTTCCCCAATAATGTCAATTTTTTCTTCTATTCTTGATGCAAACGTATTGAAATCACTTTGCAATTGATCATGTTGTTCTTGCATTTGCCTCTCAATACGTGAAAAACGCTCATCTTGAAACTTTTCCATCCGCTCAAATCTACTTTCTATTTCCTCTAAAGTATGAGAAGACATATCTTCTACATTCTCAGATGATCCAAGTCCAATACTCGTTCTTCTTCTTTTGCGCACATAGATTTGTCCTTCATTAACCCCTTCTGGAACACTAACACCTTCCTGAACCGTTGCATGTCCCTCCATTTCATCCCTAATCACAAACCATTCTCCTGCTATATTCTTTTTAATCAAACTCATTTTATTCAATGTCACATCCACCAACACATTATTTGCAGTAAACTTAATCTTATTTGCTGCATCATTAGGGGTGATCTCAATACCCAACTTCTCACATATTAACGTAACAAGCATCCCCTAATATATTTCTCCTTTTTCTACTTGAATCTCTCCCAACTTCTTAATCAATAACTTCGCTGAATTAACTTGCCTCCCTGCTACTGCTGCTTCCATAAACATTAAATCTTTAACCGTCACATTTCCATATGTCTCTTTCCTACCATTAAATGTATAAGTCAGATATCTGTGAAATCATGGCAAGATTCTTTAACTTTGTAGATTTACACCTATGTGGATGGTAAGTCCCTATCTTGGAAACATCAATCCAAGCTTGTTTGGAATCGCAAGTTCTAGATACGTTTTCCAAACCTTCAAAATCAAATCCTATCCAGGTTGCTAAATCTTGTAGTCTCACTACAAAGTTCTGATTCTTTAATCTAAAAAACATTGTATACGTCGGAAACTCATCAGTATCTGTCTCCATAACTTCCAAACTACCAAAAAACTCATAGATCAAATGCTTATATCCATCATATCTAATATTGACCAACTGGTCCTATTTCAAATTATTAATCCAACCATTCATTTCATCACCTAAACCTAAACTTGTTAGAAATCCTAAATCTAAACTTCTTCCAAGGCAAATATCTCTTTTCGACATGTCCTCATATTGTTTTTTATGTCGTAAGTCTCGAAATTGGATTGCAAATGACGATGTGCCTTCATGAGGAATGGTTGTATTTTTTGCTCTCACCATTTTCTGCTTTCTTCTAAAACCTGTATACATGAAAAATTCATCATCATAATCTGCCAAACCTAAACAGATTGTCAATTAGCTTTCAAAGTATTGCCCAAAATATAAATGACAAATTCCAAATAACAAACTGCCAAATTTACACATCTCATGCCCCCACAAATTTCTATATTCTTAAGATACTGAATCCAAGTATATAGAAGTTATACATATTCCCAGATCTTTGTGAAACACAAAATGATAAACTAGCATGTCCCCATCCATCACTAACATTTTTTACTTAACTATGCCTCAAAATTCAATTATGATAATTTCCATACCATTTGTCTACATCATCTGCCAATGTCAAAAACAAAATGCACTAACTATCTCATCACATATAATGTGGAAAACAGAACAAAAAAATTACAGAAAAGGAATGCTAATACATATATGGATACATAATAAACCAACAGATAACATATGCGCATAAATTGGATTAAATTGAAGAGACAAGGCTTAGCTTTGAATAAGGTCATCATTTATCATAGCTTTTGTAAAAGATTTTCTCAGAAATGAAATCACATACAGATGCCACCACATCAATTCTAACAAGATACCAATAATTGATATAACTGGTGGTGGCCTGCATACCACATAATTGTTCTTTTATTATATTTATCATAACAATATAGAACTATAAAATTTCCTTAAATCCTCTTAGCTTTTAGCATTAATATCATTTCAGATGCTAATATTGCAATATTTAATACATAATCATGAATTCATTCAATAGGATGCCAACATCATGATTCCATCTAGAGAGAAAAGATATGAACAGACCACATTAGGATCGTGGTCTGACCACCAATAATACTTACATATAAAACCTCCAAACATGTGCAAGAAATGATGGCAACAACTAAAATGGAATAGCACCAATACACTTTCATATGCATTCTAAGACTGTCTATTACAATGGACTGATAGCTTATGAAGGGAAAAAAAATGAGCATAAACTCTACTAGCAACAAAGCTATTAACCATTTGTGAAATTATGGACAAATGACATAAGAGTTAATACTTTAATCAATTTCATGGCTCTTAATCATTTACTGTGCTCATGATCCTTCACTCGCTAAGCTTTCCAAAATCGGCTTGGATTTCTTTGGTTGTATAAGTTGACTAGGTCTTGTAACTTTTCTCAAGCTTTTTACCACAAGAAATTACTCTAACTGCAAAGACCTTTGTAGACCATTTTGTGTTTATATATCTCAGACAATAGGTGTGCTAGACGTTGAAAAAGGTAGTTAAGACATTAGGAAAAGTCCACTGGATATAGGGGAGACGCAAGACAGGGTTC
The DNA here is from genome assembly GCF_008641045.1 of Pistacia vera. Taxonomy (NCBI): domain Eukaryota; kingdom Viridiplantae; phylum Streptophyta; class Magnoliopsida; order Sapindales; family Anacardiaceae; genus Pistacia; species Pistacia vera. The sequence goes on from NW_022196791.1 coordinate 238,476, forward strand.
TTTCTATTTTATTTTATTTTTTATAGGAAACAACTAGATGTAAGAAAGGGTTCATCAACTTCAGGACCAACTTAATTTTATGGAACTAATCTATTTACAAGCTTCAACTTATTGAGTGCATTCACCAACCTAGATCTAATTGGCTACAGAACTTGAAACGCAACAATTTGCCACATGAAATTCTTATAAAAAAAGATGCAAGAAGACATATGACCATAGATTTGCAATTGAATCAATGTATATATCAATTTTCCTTTCATTGTAATTCTTAAATTATTAGCATTTAAAATAAACTAGAATGAGGCATAAGACAGTGCATTCGAAGCATTTAAAATACACTTTCAAATTTCCACTAATATTCTTCCTTTAAAAATTGAATCTCTTAAAATATGTACTTTATTTAAAATTAAAAACTACAGGTAAAGGAACCAAAATGCCACTAATGTGCGCCATTCCTAAGAGCCTATACAAACGACCTTCAAAGAAAGTAGATCACACAACCAACAAAAACGTAAGCTTTTTCCAAGCCAAAAACACTCAAAACAGAACACTTCTATTTATCAATCACACAAACCAGTCCCACCAAATTGACTGGATTTCTCTTTATCAACTCAACTCCATTCAGCACAAATTTCAAATCCAACACACTCATCCAACATAAAAAAAAAAAAAAAAAAAAAAATTTTGAGAAACCACAGTGACTAATTACCAATGGCAGATAAGGAACTTGAAGAATCACCACAGCAGATGAGGATCTTCGACGAAGAAGAAGAGCACGACAGATGAGAACTTCCAAGAAGAAGAAGAGCGCAGATGGAGAATAAAGACGAAGAAGAAGACCGCGACTGTGTTTTGATTTTAAAATCTTCCCCCAACATTTTTTAACCTAATATATTTTTAATTTTTCTTTTAATTATAGTACAAACGCCCGTCCAAAACTAAAGGATGGCCGTCCATTTCTTATGGACGAGCGTCCATAAATAAAGGACAGGCATCCATTCCTTACGGACGCCCGTCCACAAGTTATGGATGGGCATCCAAAGTTTTTATTTAATTTTTAAAAACCACATTATGGACAGGCGTCCATTCCTTACGGACGCCCATCTGCACGTTAGGGACAACTGTCCACAAGTTATGGACGGGCATCCAAAGTTTTTTTTTTTAATTTTTATATTTACATTATGGACGGGCATCCCTTATTTGCGAGCGCCTGTCCAAAATTAAGAGACGGCCGTCCATAGCTAATGAACGGCCGTCCCTAAATCTTTTTTAATTTTTAAAAACGATTGTTAATGGACGGGCATCCATTAAAATATGAACGCCCGTCCAATATTTAGGGACAGCCGTCCATAACCTATGAACGACCGTCCCTAATTTTTGTTTATATTTTTTATTCCATTTACTGATGAATGGGCGTCCTTAAAATGGGGACGCCTGTTCATATAAATGAACTCCCGTCCATATAATATGGATGTGAGTCCATGTAAGTGAACGGCTGTCCATAGTTGATGAATGGCCGTCCATAATTGATGAACGGTCGTTCACTGGAAAAAATTTTAATAACGTGAAACGTGTCTGGTGTGAGTCACGGGACACGTAAGCTAGTGTAAGATTTCGGTGTAGATTCCCGGTGTTCGTAGCATTATTGAAAGCTAATTGTTCCCTATATACATCAGAATTATAACGCCAAGTAGTACCCATATTAGTTATTCGAGTTTGATTGGTTTCTCTATTTCCATGTTGAGCAATATGTTTATTAGATGCCTTTTTAAAGTACTAGTACCATTACCTGAATCAGCTTTATAAATATTTCCACAATACTTGCATCTTGCTTTCTTCACTTGAACTCCATTTTCTGTCTCGTAAAAGTTATCGAAATGCACCCAAACGTTTAATGTGTGTCTGTTGTCGATTTCAACTACAGTTGATGAACCTGCTTCAGCTTGAGATGAAGTTGGACGAGGACGACTTCTAGAACCACCAGGAGCTGTAGCAACATGGGGAGGAATCGGGGGATTATTATGAGGTGTATCAGATTCTGAGACTGAGAAAGCGGGACTATTTGAATCTACTGCATTTATGTTAGTAAATTTAGGGGGACTAGGATAGTAGTTTCCTTCACCATCGGAATTGACGGGATAGAAATATCTATCCATTGTAGTTAAAAAAAAAATTGATATAAAAGAAATACAAAAATTAAAGAAGGAGAATTGGAATTTGGAAATATGAATTGAAAATTGCAAAAACTAATAAAAATTAAAATGAGAGCAAATTGACAACAAAGAGAATAATTGAGAGATTTCAATAGAGATTAGAGAAAATGAGAGAATTTAGGATGTGAGAAAATATGAAAGTTTAGGGCCTATTTATAGAAAAAAATGGGAAAAGAAAATGACGAAAAAGACCCCTCCAACTGCTATAAAACGGCTATATTTCAAGGGTAAAAGGGGTATTTGAAAAAAAATTAATTTTGTATTTTTTTTATTTGTTTTTGGCCAACCCGCCGGGTTGGCAGATTCTTTTAAACAAAAAAGCAACCCATTGGGTTGCCATATAACAACCCGGCCCGCCCGGGGGTTGCATGCGGGTTGGGTTCAACCCGGCCCACATTATAGGTGGTCCGGGTTGAACCCTCTTTAATGCGGGCGGGGTTTGAGTTGACCCGCCTAACCAGGCCCATTTGTTCCACCTCTAGTTGGCATAACTTTTTGCAACATCAAGTACGTAAAGTTCCAACGGACAGGCATGTCCGTACATAACTTGTTTGGTCGAATCCGCAACTCCTCTTGGCGACAATATTTTACGTACTCAATCCATCTTGTATTGTTATCGGCGATGAATCCGATAGCCATGCACACCCTTTCAATCCTCGAATGTATAGCTTCTAAACCTGCTTTAACAATCAAATTGATGATGTGACAATCACATCTCTGGTGAAAAAATGTACCGTCACCACACAGATCCAATCTCTTTTCAAATAAAGAAATTGTCGTAGTGTTGGTAGCTGCATTATCAAGTGTTAGCGCCATAACTCCTTCAGTTGATAAATAATCTTGCAAAACGTCAATAATTGTAAAATAAATTATTTCAGCACTATATTTAGCAAATAATGGTTTAAAACCTATCAATTTTTGTTGTAAATGCCAGTTATGATCTAGGTAATGTATTGTGGCACTTAAAAAATCTGTTTTTGATCTAGCAGCACATATGTCTGAAGTAGGTGCAATAGATATATTCCTAAAATTTTCAAATTCTATTTTAAGTTGATCTCTTATTTCATTATAAAGTTTTAGTATGTCTCTTCTACTTGTACCTCTGCTAACAGGGCTATATGCTGGACAAAAAGCATCTTTAATCAATTCAACAAAAAAGGATTTTCAGATAAAGAAAGAGGAGAGTCCGTAGCAACTATGTATCTTGCTACTGCCTCTCGTGCTTTGAGTGCATTGTAATGCGCCATTGAGAGAGTTAAGGATTGCAGATTAAAATTAAGTTGAGTTTAAATTTGCCTACTTGGTGCGGTTGAAGTTGAACCAGACGATCTAAGTTGCATAAATTGAGGGTGATTCTTCTCCAAGTGTCGCCGCATCGTCAAGGTCTCGTACTCAGCACTGATAACAGTTGCACAAAAATTACATACCCCACACATTTCTTCCCCCTCCCCATTTGACTTTGCCTATTTTGATTTGGTGAAGTATTGTCGTACCCCGGACACGACCCTCTTTGATAGTCTTGCCGTGCCCGTGGTGTCGTAGCTCGCTTGTGTTTGACTACACACAGTCCTAACCGTTTCTAGTTGTGGAATTTCTGCCTCTAGAAAAGGTGAAAATGGATTGAACCCTTCCATTCTTTGGTGGATAGAACATAAAACTCATTTTGGGATGATCCTTCAAATACATAATTTTGGGAATCCATTATAAATTTATGATAAAATAATAAATAACTAAAATGAAAGAAATTGAATAATATAAATAATAGATGAAATTGAAAAATGGAAGAAATTGAATAATAAATGATTAAATACAAATATAAATTGAAGAGAGTTTGAAAATTGGACTAGAGAGAATGAGGGATTGTGAGTTGTGAAGAAAATGGAGGAAAATGACACACATTCCTTCGCGCCCCACCCCCCCACCCCCCCCCACCCCCCCCCCCCACCGGGGGGACGCGCGCGCACAACACACAAAAAACTGTTGAGCCAATGGCTGAAGTTTATATTTTTTTTTTGTAAAATATCAGTTTAACCCCATATTTATTGTCAATTTTTAAAACAGGAGGGTTTTTTATGCCAGGGGTGTATAAAAAATTAGGGGGTAGGGTTTGGAGGAGGGACCAACCCAAGGACTGGTCCCTCCTATTGGGCCAAGGTCCAGGTTTGGGCCTCGGCCCTATAGGTTTGATCATCCCAAAGACCAATCCTGGGTCCCTTTTTTGGGCAATCCCATTGGGCTTGGACCCTAATTCCCAACTCTACCCCAGAATGCAAAATAAACATACACAATCCCAAATCTATTAAAAAAAATATTTTTGTGCTAAAAGAATAAACCCAAAAACAAAATACCACTTAGAACTTTTACATACAATGCAAACACGTTCCAAACAACATTAAAATTCCATAAACAATATATTTAATCAAAACTTCACTCTCTTTCCATAACCAACGCAAATTCATCACAATACAATCAAGAAATTGAAAACCCATGATGGTGAGAGTATAAAAAAGCTGGGAAAAATTAATTAAAATACCATTTTTAGTTTAGAATGAACTAAATAGCCACGAAGTTTAAAACTCTTTACTAAATGACCATTCACTTAAGTGATATAAGCTTAACCAATGTAGGCTTATCTATAAGCTTATCTCTTAAGCGATATATGTTAAATTGCTTAAGTGATAAAGTTCATGGCTATTTAATTTAGGGGAGGACAAAACTGGGTACCCGACTCGAATATTTTAAATATAACCAGGTTTCGGGTACCCGGTTTATATTTTAAATATAACTTGATACCCGAATAGAAAAACCGAGTACCTACTTAAATACTTGAATCCGACTCGGTTTTTTGGGTACCTGAAAAAAATCGATTCGGTTCGATTACCATATTCGGTTCGGTTTGTGGGTATTTTTGTCCACCCCTATTTTAATTTATTCTAAACTTGAGATGGTGTTTTAATAGTCTGCCCCCTTGTGTTATTAAAATTTTTGGGTCTGACTTTTATAATAAACCTCAGGAGTATTAATGTTTTAAAGCTAACAATATACTAGTATGATGATAGAAATAGGATTAGAATATGCTCATTTAATTAAATTACTTTTTATTATTTCGATTTTTGGTTTTATTAAGAAAAAAGTCATATATACCCTCCACTTGTTAGTCTTACTCTACTGTTTATCAAAGTTAGCAAAAAGCATATATGTCGTAGGGCACCAAAACTTTAAGGACTATTAATTCCCTTAAATTCTTATGGAGATAGGCTAGATGGGGGTGGCCAAAAAAATAGGGTAGAATCGGAATCGTTGGGTATTTGGGGTTCTAGTTCCTGTTCCTACCCAAAACCAACCCTCATAGGGTCGGTTCTGGTTCTAAAAATTGGAATCGGTACTATCCGGTTCCGATTTTGGTTCCACCATTATAGGAACCGAAACCAAAATTAGAATTGAGACTCGGGTACATGATAGGCCAGGAACCCCTATCTCTAGGCCTGACTTGGCCTCGAGGCCCAAGGGGATTCCTTGAATCTGACCCGTCCCCTAAACGGGGATTTAGGGGAATCCCCAAATGCGGCCCACAAGGATGTGGGGAATCCCGAGCCTAAAAGAAAATGCACACTTCTTGCATTTGGGCACTTGCATCATACTTATGCATGGCACTATGCCTACTATCAAGAGCAGACAGAAATCAAAAAGAAAGAAATGACAGAGAGTTTAGAATAGAGAAAGAATGGAGATAGAACAGAGAAGAACAGAAAACTGTAATGTAAGGAAAGAAACTCATAAATTGAGCAACGAAGAGAGAAGGGTAGCATAGTGGGTTTACTTACTGAGCAATTAATGCTCACTCCGTTGATTTCTTTGTTTTTGCAAGGAATAGGTGAGAAGCATATCTTTTCTCTATCCGTCATAGGGAAAAGTGTTGTCGTACGCTCCACGGACCTAAACCATTCCTCTGCCTCTACTGGGTCTGTTTTGCCCTGAAATTTCGATGGCTGGTGTTGGCTTGACAACCTATATATAGGCTCAATACGGGTTTGCACTATTGGGGGTACTGGCCTTTCTCTTTCTTCCCTAGTGGTCGGTACACGAACGGGGGTTTCAACCCTCTCTGGTACAACTCTCCCCTGACTCTCTACTAACACTTGTTGTATAATACTATGAATTCTTGCCTCATCAAGGGTAGGAGGAGTAGGTTCTGATGGGTTGGACGTTTCCCCTGCACTCATTGCCTTTTTGCTACTTACTCGGGTTCTACATCTCATCTACAAGACAACCACACTTGAATCAACTCAAATAACTTGTCTACTATTATAAGTAAGGAAAGAAATAACTTAAAACGGTCGACTACGAATATCAACGAGGCGGGAGAGGCACACTGTCAAATCCCAAAAATCTTGGCTCTGATACCAAAAATGTAGTAACTCTTTCTGACTAGTATACTTGGGAAATATAAAATGGTAAAAACATATAAGCATATAAGTGAAAGATAATGGGCCCAAAAATTTTTCTTTACTTTATATATTAAATTCTTTACAATAACTAACGTATCATATACATAAACTCAAAAATAGTGGACAGTGGTGCCATTTCCCTCCGCTTCTTGACGTCTATCCTACTGCTTCTCACCTATTCCCTGTAAAAACAAAGAAATCAACGGAGTGAGCATTAATTGCTCAGTAAGTAAACCCACTATGCTACCCTTCTATCCCTGTTGCTCAATTTTTGAGTTTCTTTCCTTAAATTACAGTTTTCTGTTCTTCTTTGTTCTTTCTCAATTCTTTCTCTATTATAAACTCTCTGTTCTTTCTTTCTTTCTAATTTCTCTCTACTCTTGATAGTAGGCATAGTGCCATGCATAAGTATGATGCAAGTGCCCAAATGTAAGAAGTGTGCATTTTCTTTTCCGTTTTTCTATTCTTATTCTGTTTTTTCTTTCTTTTCTCCACTTCTCTTCTTTCTTTCTTTCTATTCTTTCTTTTCTTTTCTTCTCTTATTCTTTCTTTCTTTTTTATTCTTTCTTTCTTTTGTCGATCGGACTCGATTAAGGCATGGATTCAGAACCCTGACCGGGTGAGTGTATTCTTCTTTCTTGGATACAACCCTCATCCACATGCACTCTTACGGATTGTATCAATTCTTCTTTCTTATTCTTAGGCCGCTCACTGAAGGAGTCGTGCATGTGGGAAAATTCTTCTTATCACTCACGTGTTCCCCATCGCAACAACCTTTTCTTCTCTTTTATTCTTTTAGAACTTAAGGTTCATTTTCTTTTCTTTTCTTTAATAACTTTCTTCTTCTTCTTCTTCTTCTTCTTTGATTTTCTTAATGTTCTTGAATGCTTGTATACATGTAGATGGCTCTTCTAAGCATTCTTTCTAAATTCAAATGGTTAAATGCAAAAATGCAATATGGCATGGGAAACATGTCATTCTCTACTTTCTCTACCATCTACCAACTCATATCAAGATAATAAATCAATAAACTCATATATGCACTTCTCTATGAAATTTCATCAAACACTTTATCTACACAAATAAGGCGCTAAGGTGATTACACAACCATAATAATCTCTAACCACCAAAATTTTGGAGCATAGCCCCCTAAATTCAATATCAAACTTGGCCAGGAAAATACACCCATGAATCTACTTAAATTCTTTCTCAACTCACTCAAACTTCCATCAATTTCTATCAATACAACCATCACTTCTCATGGTGGAAATCCAATCATGAATCATCGTCAAATTCATCAACAATTCCATCAACCAATCTCAAGCATATAAATTCAGATAAGAAAATCTCTACACTTTTATTGCTCAATCAAGGGTTAGGGTTGGATTTACTTACCTTGAACTTGAGTAATTCCACTGGAATCTCTCTCTCTTTGGTAGACTTCCTCTTTCTCTAAAACCCTTTGGATGCTTAGGATTGAATCTCTACCAAAATCCAACCAAAAGTCCCCTAAATTACCTTGGAAATTGATGAAGGAATTGAGAGAAGTTGAGAGTGAAGGTGGCGTGTGAGGTGTAAAGAATGATAGGGTTTAAATTCTTGAACCCTTAATATCTCATATTAATATGCATACTTTCCCATTTTGCCCTTGAACTTTCTTGAAAATTTCATCTCTGCCCTTTAGTCAATTACAAAAATGCCCTCATCACCATTGCATTCTCCATAAAATTTCCTTACTTTTCACTCCCCACATTTACAACTAATTAGGGGTAGAAAGGTCATTTTACCTTTGAGGAAGTTTCTCTAGAATTTTTTCAAGAATTCCAACCAGCTCTTTGCCCCGGCGAAACTTTTCCTTCGCCTCGGCAAAGCATTCCAGAGCATACGTCGCCGTGGCCAAATTTCTTCTTTGCCGCGACGAAACCTGCATTTTAAGAACTTGATTTTGGGCAAAGAGTTCATTGCCGCAGCGAAGTCTACACTTCCAAATTTCCAATCTTCCACCTTAAAACAAACAAAAACTAAGGGCATAAAAGCATAAATGAATTACCTACCTCAATGTGGGCGTTACATGTTATAGGTTTATTTATAATTTATAGATTTAAGTCAGGTTTTTAATGAAAAAACCAAAATTTTGGGGGCTTTTAATAATTAAGCATAATTTGAAAGCATATACCCATGTAACCATCAATTAACATTTTCTCAAAAATGCCTTCATATATAAACACTATATTCCCTCATTTCCACCACTTCAAAAAATAGAAAGTTTTGGAGTGAATATTAATTTAAAAAATAAACAGACGTGTTATGCCTGGGAAATCAAGGGCTGACGTGGGAAATCACGTGATGAAGTGTGACCTGCTCCTGTCAGAATGGTAAGCGCACATCAGGCCTGCCAAACGCTATGGAGCTCCCACGTGTCCATTTCCCTGCTCCAAATCGCGTGAAATCAGCTTGGGAAGTGGGCAATGTGACGTAAAGCCGGATTATGTCCTGACATTCACACCAACCCAAGGATTTAATGATGATTACTTGCATTCATCTTGTTACAAAAGGAGGAAGACCCCTTCATTAAGGGGATTCGGCTATTTTCACACTCGGAACTAGCTCTGTCTCTCTCTCTCTTGTAAACTTTGTATTTATTTTTCCCAATCATTTGTAAGTCAGTCCGCTGTGTGACCTGACCCACAATACTAATACAAATCAGTGGATGTAGGATTTGCTACCTTAGCATCCGAACCACTTTAAAAAGCTCTCATTACATTTATTTCACATTTCTATCCATAATCACGTGTCTCTTGACCAATCAACGTTGCGCACGTGTCGATTAGTTGGTGTTAAAATCACGCATCAATAGTTTGGCGCTAGGAGGAGGGCCTGATTTAGTGTTAATCCTTCATCAAGAGAATCTCCAACCTACTGGTCCTACAGCAACAAATGGCCCGCCAATCTGAACCTGAGCAAGCCAACCAGCGTGCTGAGGGAGTTCCCCTAACCTAGGGGGATACACCTTCCAGGATACTTCCAGTTTTACAAAATACTGCGGTGGATATCCCGGCAGCTTCGCAACTTGACCCCGCCATCAGAAGCTACCTGGAGAGGTTCGACAATACTCTCCAAACGGTCAATCAGAGGTTGGACCGTTTGGATCAAGGCATATCATCTACAACAGCTGGGGTGGTGCAACCACCAAAAACGCCTGCAGGTCGCGCGAAAGCGCGGCAAAGGGAAATAGCCCGTGTCGCGAGCACTGCAGCGCGTAGACGTAAGGGTAAGCAAGTAGCAAAAAGTAAGTCTACAGGCTCCCAAGGACCAGCGAACACAAACCATGCCCCAAGCAGGGTGCCGGTAAAGTTGAGACTCGACGAAAAAGTGAATCCCGAGCTGTCCCATGCCACGTCGCAGGTGAACCCAAGCAAAAGTGCCGGGCGCAACGATTCCTATCACCGTCAGTAGAATGATCCTGATCGCTATCATGCGGGTGGTCCCCACACCTCACGGGGCGGTTCGTACCACCGCGAGGGTCGTGAAAATGCCCCGCACAATCCATCGCCTTCATGTACCTCTAGTCAGCGTGTGTCAAGAGCGGCCGAAAATGTCAACCGAGGAGAAGAGGAGTCCGACCTCCAGACTTTCCTGAACCATAATCGCGAAGGTCGGACTCGCATGGGTGAAAGCAATCCCCAATTGGCTTCATTACCACAAATTGAGGAGCTATAGCGAGCTCTGGACAGGTTAAGGGAGCAGCAAAACGAGCAGGCCCAGGTCGCCTCTGCATCCCCTTTCTCTCCCAAAGTGCTAGCTGCTCCACTCCCACCGGGGTTCAAAATGCCCGACATGCGGCCGTTTGATGGAAACCATGACCCGCAGGATCGTTTGTATGAGTTCAACGACTTGATAGAGCTCCACCAGGTTTTGGATCTTGCAAAATGTCGTTGTTTGGCCGTGACGCTGACTTCTCACACCAAGCGATGGTTAAGGTCGCTCCCAGCGGGATCGATCAGTTCATGGCCTCAGATGAGCACGACGTTCCTACGGCATTTCCAAGCAAATCGGAAGTTTACGATGCCTTTGAGCTACCTCAGCAACATAAGGCAAGAAAGAGACGAATCCCTACAATCTTACATCGACCGTTTCCATAGGGAACTCAATAAGGTGGCTCATGCCCCCGAAGAGTCCATCCGAACACTTATATAGCTGGAGTTCGCCCGCAAACCGACCTGTGGAAAGAACTGTAGGCTGAGGACGATGTTTCCCTCACCAGATTTTACAACCTTGCAGAAAAATATCTCCGAATAGAGAATTCATTAGCGGCACTCCGCCGTCACGATCATGGCATTTCGAGCAGTATGTCCGGTCGGGGAGAAAATAAGAGAGTTGATCGCAAAGGAGACATTGATGATCAGCGAAAAGGGAAGAAACCCTGCTACGAACACAAAAAGTCCTATGCTCCTGTTCCTCGTCGCGACTGGGACAAAGCTCAATACACTCTGCTGAATGTGTCCATATCCGCAATTCTTGACAAATCCGAGGAGGCCAGCTTGCTCGGTGAGCCAAAACCCATGAAAACCCCTACTACGGCCAGAAACAGCAAAAAATACTGCTGTTTCCATCGGGACAATGGGCATCACACTGATGAATGCCGAGCTCTAAAGCAGGCAATCGAAGAGCTCATCAAGAAAGGGCACTTCAAGGAGTATATTGATGACTCTGCTCCAAAAGAGAACCAAGGGGAGCAAAAGAAAAAGCATCGTGATCGCAGTGGATACAGTAGTGTTAACATAATCTTTGGAGGCCCGCACCTCGCGGGAAACACACGAGGTGCGCAGGAAAGGTACGCTCGCGAAGCATATCATGACCCGATCAGGGTAATGAACACTTCGCAGCGACCGCTAAAGGCTCGAAAGGAGGAGCCGATCACCTTTTGCGAAAAGGAAGCAGCTCGCTTGCACCATCCTCACGAGGATGCCCTGGTGATCACACCCCTGATAGGGTGCCATAATGTCTACAGAATGCTTGTGGATAACGAAAGCACTATAAACATCTTGTTCAAGACTGCTTTCGAAAGAATGAACCTAGACGAGGCCGACCTGAAGCCTGCCTCGATACCTCTTTACGGTTTTACAAGGGACCACCTGATCCCCAAAGGAACGATCCAGTTACCAGTCACGCTCGGCGACTACGACAAGGTGACCAGGGTTACCAAATTTTTGGTTGTGGATTGCCCATCGGCCTTCAATGGAATCTTGAGGCGACCTCTGTTGAGAAGCTTCAAGGCAGTCACTTCCATATACCATCTCAAGATAAAGTTCCCAAGTCCAACGGGGATGGGGGAAGTGAGCAGATCGCAAAGCACATCTCGCGAATGCTACGTAAAAGCGGTGCAGATGGCAGGTAAGGGAAAGGGCATTTCACGATGTGTGCCTCACCAGGCTTTGGCGATCAGTTGGATCGAGCCACAGCCTGGTCCAGCAGAGGATAACATAGATCCGCGAATCTAGGAAATCCCTCCCAGCGGCTCGGTTGAGGATCTGTCCGAGATTTTGGTTGATCCAAAAGAGCCGAGCAGAGCCGAGTGTTAAGGATTGGAAGCTGTCTCAACCCTCAGCTCGCTTATGAACTGATAAGCTTCCTGGTTGAGAATATCGATGTGTTTGCCTGGTCGCATGCAGATATGGTCGGATCAACCCGGACATCACTTGCCATGCGTTAAACATCGACTGTGAGGCCAAACCGGTTCGTCAGAAAAGAAGAGCAATAGATCCGGAGCGGTATGCTGCGTTAAAGTCAGAAGTGGAAAACCTCCTCTGGAATGGGTCCATCCGAGAGGCACTCTACCCGACCTGGGTCGCCAACCCGATCCTGGTAAAGAAGCCAAGCGGCAAGTGGCGGACCTGCGTTGACCTCAGCGACCTCAACAAGGCTTGCCCGAAAGACAGCTTCCTTCTACCGAGAATCGACCAGCTCATTGATGCCACCTCGGGGCACGAGCTACTAAGCTTCATGGATGCATACTCGGGATATAATCAAATCCCGATGTATAGGCCAGACGAGGAGCATACGTCCTTCATTACGGACCGGGGGCTGTACTGTTACAAAGTTATACCTTTCGGCCTCAAGAATGCTGGCGCAACCTACCAGCGGCTGGTTAACCGAATGTTCTCTGACCAGATCGGAAAGACAATGGAGGTCTATGTGGATGACATGCTGGTCAAATCACAGGTCGCCTTAAAACACATTGCACATCTCGCTGAGATGTTTCACATCCTCCGACTGTATAGAATGAAGCTGAACCCTCTCAAGTGTTCGTTCAGGGTATCGTCAGGGAAGTTCCTGGGGTATATGGTTAATCAGCGGGGGATAGAAATAAACCCCGAGAAGATCCAAGCTCTGCTCGATATAGAGAGCCCGACCAGCAAAAAGCAGGTCATGAGTCTAAATGGGCGAATAGCGGCATTTAGTCGCTTCATATCGAGACTAACAAACTGCTGCTTACCATTTTTCAATGTTCTGAAGGCCAACAAGAAATTCGAATGGACTCCCGAATGCGAACAGGCGTTCCAGAGTATAAAAGAACACCTCGGGAAGCCATCTCTCCCCTCTAAGCCTCTTCCACAGGAAATCCTGCTCATCTACCTGTCCGTCTCTCAGTTCGCGGTCAGTGCAGCTCTAGTACAGGAAGAGGAAAAGGCACAATGGCCAGTGTACTATGTGAGCAAGCATCTGTCGGACGCCGATATGCGATATCTGGAAATGGAGCGACTAGCTTTTGCTCTGCTGATCACATCCAGAAAGCTGCGACCTTACTTCCATGCCCACACGATCCATGTAATGACTAATTACCCCTTTAGGCAGGTCCTCCAGAAACCAGAAGCCTCGGGTAAACTGCTCAAATGGGCCATAGAATTAAGCCAGTTCGACCTGAAGTACAAGCCCAAGTCGACCATTAAAGGGCAAGCTGTTGCTGACTTCATCTCAGAATTTTCCTATCTCCCAAGCGAGCAACAGCCTAGCGAAGTCATGCAGGAAAGTATTCAGAACCTGTCAACCTGGAACCTCTACGTCGACGAGTCATCGAACAGGAAAAGAGTAGGTGCGGGTCTTCTCCTTGTAAGCCCTGAGGGGGCTCGAATTCATGGTATTCTCCAGTTCGGGTTTAAGGCGACCAACAATAAGGCTGAGTATGAAGCCCTGCTTGCTGGGTTGCGACTTGCCAAAGAAATGAGCGCAACCGCGATTAGCATCTACAGCAACTCCATGCTGGTTGTCAACCAAATTTCAGGAGAATACCAAGCCAAGGAAGAGAACATGGTCCGCTACCTGAAAGAAGCTAAGACCGCTCTTGGGTCGTTCAAACACTTTGAAATCACTCAGATTCCTAGAGATAGCAATTCTATAGCGGACGCCCCAGCAAAGATAGCCTCGTCGTTGGATTCAGAGGCTCCAGATAACATTCCTGTTCATTTCGTCGATGCTCCAACTATCAGCTCAACCGAACAGGCCTTAAATGTGACTCAACTGGATTCCTGGATGACTCCCATTTTCCACTATCTCAAGGATGGGACCTTGCCAAGTGACAAGGTCGAGGCAAGGGTCCTGCGAGCAAGATCTGCTCGTTACACACTCATCGGGGACCAACTGTATAGAAGAGGGTTCAGTACCCCTCTCATCCGATGTGTAACTAGTGAAGAAGTAGACTACATCATAAGGGAAATTCATGAAGGGATCTGCGGTAATCACACAGCTGCTCCATCTCTTGCGAACAAGGTTGTTCGTCAGGGGTATTATTAGCCCCGGATTCAAGAAGATACGCACAATTTTGTCAAGAAATATGACAAATGTCAACGGTTCACGAACATTCCGCGAGCCCCCTCTCACAAGCTGATAACGATGTCTAGCCCCTGGCCATTTTCCATGTGGGGGATCGACCTTATCGGTCCCATGCCAGTCGGAAAAGGAGGAATTAAGTATGCCATAGTCGCGGTAGATTATTTCACAAAATGGGTTGAAGCTGAACCGCTAGCCGCGATCATGACCAGAAAGCTGAAAGACTTCATCTTTAAGAACATAGTGTGCCGCTACGGAATTCCCCACACTCTCATCTCGGATAATGGAAAGCAATTCGATAACGAGGAGTTCAAGCAGTTCTGCGACGAGCTGGGCATCCATAAAAAATTTGCATCAGTCGTCAGACCGTAGGCAAATGGCCAAGTTGAAGCTGTCAACAAGACCATCAAACACACTCTAAAGGCCAAACTTGGGGCAGCCAAAGGAAATTGGGCTGACGATCTCCCCGAAGTCTTATGGGCGTACAGGACAACTCCGAGAACCTCCACCTCAGAAACCCCATTTTCGCTAGCCTATGGCTGCGAAGCAATGATTCCTGTGGAGGTGGGAACTGGTTCTCTTCGGAGAGACTTGTACAACGAGGTTGGAAACAAAGCACTTGTGAGGTCAAGTCTGGATCTTGTTGAAGAGCACCGCAGCAAGGCTTCGCTAAGGATAATAGCCTACCAGCAACGTGCGAAGAGGTTTTTCGATTCAAAGGTCAAGCGAAGAGACTTCTAGGTCAGAGACCTTGTGCTAAAAGAAGTTCTTGGAACCAGGGAGCCAAGTGCGGGGGTACTAGGACCTAACTGGGAAGGTCCGTACTGGGTCGACAAAGTGATCAAACCGGGGACTTACCATCTCAAAAGGTTGAACGGTTCCAAAGTACCCCGAGCTTGGAATGCCGAGCACCTCCGGCCATACTATCAGTAATCCCGAACTCAGCTCTCAGATTAGTTTTTGATTTTGTTAGTTCCCTCTTTGATGTAAAGTATTATTTCATTCGCTGGAAACAGTTCGCATTCATTCTGTTCGCTTGTAACAATTCGCATGTAATATTGCCTTATGTAAAACTGAATTGTAAACTGCACTTATGTATGATAAAGTGAACAGCAATTGAAAACAAAATGTATTTTCGTTTATTTACAACAAAAATTGTTAAGACCCTATTAATTCCAATGGAGTCGATCGCATTGCACAATGCCTGGTCGGGGGGATCCTTTGAAGCAAGACCAGAACCCTCTGCCTGGTTGGATCTTCGGGTGGCCGCTGCTGTTTGATCGTCTTCCTCCACCAAGATCCGCAAGGTCTCTTGCCACCCCTCTAGGAGGTCAGAAATATCCAGATCCGGGTTCTTTGGTTGCAGGGTTTAAATGGACCTAATTGCCCAGTCGGCGACCTTATCCTCGATCTCCTCTGACTGGATCCGCATTTCTTCAGTCAGTGAAGCAATTTTTCCCCGACTCTCCTGGAGTTCGGCCTCAAGAGCTAGCCTTTCCTTTTCGGAGGCCTCCCTTTCTTGTTCTGCTCGCTGAGCCCATGTGGAGGTCGTTTGGAGCTCCTGATCCTTCTCTCTGACCTCCTTAGAGAGCCTAGCGGTTGTCCTCTGAAGCTCTTTTACTTCCTCTACACGTCGTTCAAGCTCCGCCTTTTGGAACTCAACTGTCCGCATAGCGGCCTCCTTTTGGTTCAGGTACCTGTTTGCCGCTTCAAATGCTTGCATTCTTTCTGCTTCGACGGTCTCTAGGTTCTGTTTGAGCTTCGCGACCTCCTCTTTCAAATCATTTACCCCCTTCGCGGCCCCCAGCCGAGCCTTCTCCATGGACATCCTCATCGCAAGCAAAGCCTGCGAGCAAGAAGTGAATTAGAATGAAAACGGCGGACAAACTTTAAGAACAGTTCGTTTACCTTGCTTAGATGTTGGAACGACGTGGTCATCAGGTCATCGCCCGTATCGGCGAATTCATCGTATGACTCCGATAGCCCACACTCAAGCAGAGAATAGACTATCGGCTGCAGGTATTCGGGCAGGCTCCCCAACGAGTCCAGCACCGGTGTGCCCTTCGCCTTGTCGGCAGCAATCGTCTCATCCACGGGTTCCTTGCCCGACCTCTTTCTTGAGTCCTGTTGCGACCTTAAGGGTTCTTCCTCAGATTCGGTCTCTGACTCGTCGACCTGAATCTACTTCCTCTTCTTCGACCTTTGGGCCGGAGCCTTCCGCCTCGGGCGAGCAGGTGGTGGCTGAGCGACCTATTCCGTCCTGGTTGTTTCTTGCTCAGGACGGGACTGGGAAGGCGCGGCTGTTCGCACCGGTTGTGCCGTTATAGGGCGAGCAGCTTCGACCGCCCTTTCTCTCCTCGATCGAGGGAAGATGAACGGTGCTCGCCGGGGCTGCTCGGACTCTTTCGGAGGCATGGTCGCTGTATGCAAGTACATTAGTAACTAAACAAAAATTATTCTATGACCTGAGGGGAATCAGTGTAACTTACCTTCTTCTGTAGACTCCAAAGACGCGTTGTTACTGAAAAAACCGTACTTCCACAAGTTCACGGTCGTCATGAGCTTCCTTGCGTCCCGACTTTCCTCAAGAAGGACCTCGAAAGACACGAGCCTATCCGGGTCGGTGAGCAGGTCTTGGATGGTCGTCTTGTTAACTGCAAAAGAATGCAGGTCGTTATAAAAAAGGAAACGAACAGACAATGCACCTAGCAAAGAAGAACCTACTTGGTTTCTGAAAGCGGCAGTAGTCGTCGTAGCAGAAAAAGAAAAACTTCGTCTCGTAGGCCCCCGTGTTGCTGGGATAGCTACGTATCCCTTCGGCGATGGTAGGTCACCGGGACAAGTAATAGGAGTCCTTGTCCTTACTCTTTTTAAGATAATAGGCGACACCGAGCTCCATCATCGTTAGCTCACCCAAGCCACTCTCGCGGCACGCAATGTACATCGCGATGGCGATGACATACGCGTTTGGCGTCAACTGCATTGGTGCAATCCCGAAGTGATCCAGGACCGACCTAATGAAAGGATGGAACTGAATCATCCCTCCACCCTTGAAGATCTCTTCGGAGATCGCAGCGAGGCCATCAGAAGGATGCCGCGACGACTGGGTGTTGTCGAGGAACACCTCTGCGCGGACGTCGAACTATCTTTTTATCCTCTCAAACTCATCTCGGGTGAGAACCGAGAAGACATCAAGGGATGCGTCCGCGGGAACGTCCCGCGAAGACGAAATTCCATTCCAGAGTCTGCAACACCGACAGACAGGTCATTTTAGCCATCGCACGTTGCCCCACATGGCAGCATGGGACAAATTCCTTAAACCCTAACAGTAACTCGAGCCTCCATCCACGGCTCGAATCCGACGCCAGCGTCGCGTCTCTGGTGAAACACCAGGAGACCCAACGCCATTGCCCGCCAAAAAAAAAAAAAAAAAAAAAAAGAAAGAAAGAAAAAGACCTTACCTTCTGGGTCGCGTGACCGAGGACAGATCTTGTTTCGGATATCGGAGAGACGCCAATCGGAAAAGAAGAACATCCAGTTTGTAAAGATTTTTCGCTCGAGGCAGAAGGGATTTTGGTGGCATCATCTGAAAAATTTGGGCTTTTATATGGACTACGAACCGACGGTTACCATCCCTCAGAATCGAAACGACAGCCTTCTCTCTCTCCCCGCATTAAATACGCCCCACGTCGCATTCAATGTTGTGATGAGGGTTGTCGTTTCGAGTGTGCCGTGCAATTAATGCTCTATCAAAACAACGCTGGGTCAACACACAACGCATTTAATGCGCCTGCCAGATGCTTTAACATGTGCAGAGCGCCTAACAGCGCAGAAGCAGGCTCATTGAATATCCAAGGCACGGTAAGAAACGCCTGATGAATCCAGGTCGCTAGGATGATGATTGTCAGGTCGTTTGGGCAAAGATTGTGGGGGGTCGTGTTCGCAAAAGGCCCTGTCCCGACCTTCTTCCATTCAGGTCAAAATTACCAGAACCTCCAATCGCGGCATGACTTAGTTTCCAAGGTTTGATCCCCGAACCTTAAAAACTAGAGGACTTCTGTTATGCTTGGGAAATCAAGGGCTGACGTGGGAAATCACGTGATGAAGTGTGACCTGCTCCCGTCAGAATGCTAAGCGTGCGTCAAGCCTGCCAAACGCTATGGAGCTCCCACGTGTCCATTTCTCTGCTCCAAATCGCGTGAAATCAGCTTGGGAAGTGGGCAATGTGACATAAAGCCGGATTATGTCCTGACATTCACACCAACCCAAGGATTTAATGATGATTACTTGCATTCATCTTGTTACAAAAGGAGGAAGACCCCTTCATTAAGGGAATTCAGCTATTTTCACACTCGGAACTAGCTCTCTCTCTCTCTCTCTCTCTCTTGTAAACTTTGTATTTATTTTTCCTAATCATTTGTAAGTCAGTCCGCTGTGCGACCTGACCCACAATACTAATACAAATCAGTGGACGTAGGATTTGCTACCTTAGCATCCGAACCACTTTAAAAAGCTCTCATTGCATTTATTTCACATTTCTATCCATAATCACGTGTGTCTCTTGACCAATCAATGTTACGCATGTGTCGATTAGTTGGTGTTAAAATCACACATCAACAAGACGATTTTCAATGCTTTTCAGACAAATCAAGTGAAGATTTAAGAAGGATTTGGAATTTTTTCAACCGAAAAAAGGGTGCAAAGAAGAAACCCGAGCAAAACCCTTTGTTTCTCATCTTTAGAGTGTTTTTGAGATTGCAAAATGGGCAAGAAGGTTAGTTTTTTGTTGTTTGATACCACATTGTGCTTGAATTTGTTTAGAAATACTTGTTTCAATGAAAATTTTAGGGTTTAAAGTTTTGGTGCACTGTTAGGGTTTTGGTCTGTTTGGTTGATATTTTGTCTTATTTTTTAAAATTTTGGTTTATTGGTGGTTTGTGATGAGGGTGTGGTTGTGTTTGAAGAGAATTGGAGTGTTTTGTTTGTGTTTGTTGCAAAATTTGTTGAATTGCAGCTGATTCAATTCTTGGCGTATTTTTTCCAATTGATGTAATTTTTCACATAACTACGGAACTTCAAATTAACTTCCCTAGTTGGCATAAGTTTTTATGCCAAGTCAATAGAATTATGCCAAGAACGTTTGCTAGTCGAAATTTCACGCTATTAGCATGGAAAAAATACGCTAACCCAGGAATGTCCTTTACCATTACTAGGTTGGCGTGCTTTTTACGTTACTAGCGGGAATTCTCGACCACATAGCGTGGTTGACATAATTTTTTACGCCAACTGTTTTGTTAGTCTAACTGTTATATTTCAATATTTAATCAATTTTATAATTATTTTTTATAAATGATGCAATTAGGAGATATTTTCTTTATTAATAACCAATCATTTACATTATTTGTTTGTAAAGCGAACTGTTCAGCAAAAAGATGAAAGGAGAGAAGCCAGCAGTACAACCAAGAAAGGTTGGTGAAATGTTCTCAATTTTGAATTATTTCAGAGCACAAGTGACTGTTAGAGGTTACAAAGAGGCAATGGGTGATATCCGAAAGAAATTGAATGAAGAATTGAAGAACATGTTTAGGGTCATTCTTGGATTTAAATGGCTCCAAATTCAATGGAGTTTTGACACATTCAGTGCTATTGCGTTAGATTACAATAGGGGATCCTAATAAAGAGTTCTACTTTTGTCTCAATGAGGTGGACACCAGGTTCAATCAGTACAAGTTTAAATGGGTCACGTGATTGGGATTTAATCACCACACAGACATTGCAAAATATGTTTCATCTACAATGCGGCACAGGATATGTGACACGTATTTTTCTAATAAGAGGTTAGTGTCGTACAACAACCTTATATCGGTTTTTAACAACGTTGCACAGGGCAATAACGATGGTGACGCAGTCAAAATTGCGTTATTATATTGTTTGCATATTAGTTTGTTAGGGGCAAACTTGAGAAAGGTGATTAAGACACATATTCTATAGTTAATCAACTACCTAAACTTTTTTAACAAATACCTATGAGGGATAGGTTGTGGCAACTAGAGGTGGGTAGGAATTGGACCCAACCGAGATCGGGTCTAGACCCGGTTGGGACGGGTCCCATTGGGACTGATCCATTTGGGACCAATCTTTCATGGGTATAAACAATTTCATTTACCCTTTTTTATTTTTTTATTTATTTAGGGACTTAATCAAAATTATTTAGGGGTAATTTGTAAAGTTTTTAATTAATTAGTAAATAAATAATTAAATATAAATGAATGATTAAATGTTAATGAATAATGACTTAATTCTTAATTGGTTAGAAATTTAGGGTGTTTTTAATTTAAACTTTATGGAGATAATAATAGTTTAATTTTAACATAAATATAATATTAACACAATCACACTTCACAAATAAACAATTAAATAAATTTGATTTCATTAAATTATTGATTTACATCATCAACAATATTTACATCCTCCAAATATGTGTTTCTAAAGAGGTTGAGTAGTTCAGGATCTTCAGGGTGCTGCTGATCTCTTCCGTCTGCATGAGTCCAATCTTGTAAACATGTTATGACTTCATCCATCTTATTGGTTAAAGAACATCTTCTCTCTTCAACAATGCGGCCGCTAATTGAGAATGTTGACTCGGATGCAATTGTCGAAACTAGCACAGATAAAATGTCACATGGCATTTGAGCTACTATAGTGAATTGACTTGCATTGTGGTTCCACCATTAAAGCACATTCATCTCACGTTTCTCCTTTGTGGTCATGTAGGACACGTCCATTTGTAGGTGCCGATGTAGCTCATTTGGTCCAAGTTGTCTATACGAGCTGCTACTTTCACCACAACCGTTACCGCGTTCCACAAATCTCCAGATGCTCATTCCTTGCCATCCTTGGTCTTCATCAGGGTTCTGCTGGCACTAGACGCTCCAATGTGCCTAGTCTGATACAAAGAAAAAAGGCTTTCAATTTTCTCTTAAAGTTTATCAAATAAGAATTATAGTCATATTGTAAATTATGGCATATCTCGGCAACCGTACAATTAAATACACTTAATTTAAATTTAAGATCTAATCCATATAAGAATGGAATATCTAACCAATATTTTCGGTATTTTTTTTCTAGTAGAACAACAATATCGCGCAAATCTTCATTATATCTATATGTAGCAAAAGTTGTAGACATTCGAAGTAAAGTATCTAATGCTACATTAGTAGTAGGATAAGAAATACCACTTAATATACTAGTGAAATCATAAAAAAAATTAAGAAATGAAAAAAAGTAGTTCGCAAACTGTCCAATCGGATTCATTGACGACTTCCTTTAGATAGTTCCTCCAGTTGACGAACTCTGTAATTTATCTTGTGGTTGGTATAACTTTTTCCAACATCAGGTACGTGGAGTTCCAACGGACAGGCATGTCCATACATAACTTCTTTGGTTCAATTGGCGGATCCTCTTGGCGACAATATTTACGGATTTCAATCCATCTTGAATTGTTATTGACGATGAATCCGATAGTCACGCGCACCCTTTCAATCCTCAAATGTATAGCTTTTAAACCTGTTTTAACAATCAAATTGATGATGTGGCAAGCACATCTCTGGTGAAAAAATTTGCCTTCACCATACAGATCCAATCTCTTTTCAAATAAAGAAATTGTCGAGGTGTTGTAATTGCATTATCAAGCATTAGTGTCACAACTCTCTCAATATTCTTGCAAAACTTCAACAATTGTTAAAGAAATAGTGTCGACACTATGTTTTCATATAATGCTTTAAAACTTATCAATTTTTGTTGTAAATGCCAACCATGAGCCAAATAATGTATTGTAACACTCAAAAAATCTGTTTTTGATCTAGCAGCCCATATATCTTAAGTAAGTGCAATAGATATATTCCTAAAATTTTGAAATTCTTTTTTAAGTTTATTTTTTATTTTATCATAAAGTTTTTTTATGTCCCTTCTAATTGTATATCTACTAAAAGGGGTAAATGCTGGACAAAAAAACAGTTTTAATCATGTCAACAAAATAAGGATTTTCAGATAAAGAAATGGGAGAATCCGTAGCACATATAAATTTTTCTATTTCCTCTCGTGCAATGAGTGCATTGTATTGCCATGTTAAGAGAGTTGAAGATTATAAATTAAAATTAAGTTAAGTTTGAACTCGCCTACCTGGTGTGGTTGAACTTGAACCGAACTGGCGAGACTGTTGCGTATGTTGGGGTGCTTCTTCTCCAAGTGTCGCTACATCGTCAAAGTCTCGTTCTCAGCGCCGATAATGATTGAACAAAAATTACATTCCCGCACGTCTCTTCCCCCAACCCATTTAGCTTTGGCCGTCTTGATTTGGTGAAGAATTGTGATACCCTGGACACGACCCTCTTTGACGGTCGAGCTGTGGAGTCACAACTCACTTGTGTTTGGCTGGTCCTAGTCTCGACCATTTATGGTTGTGAAATTAGAGTTGCTGCCTCTTGAAAGAGTTAAAATAGATTGAACCCTTACATTTCTTCGGTAGACGGAACGTAAAACTCATTTTGGGATGATACTCTGAATGCATAATTTCGGGAATCCATTATGAATTTATAATCAATTAATAAATAATTAAAATGAAAGAAATTGAATAATAACAAGAATAATAGATGAAATTGAAAAATGGATAAAATTGAATAATATGAATAAATGTAAATATAAATTGATTTGAAGAGAATTTGAGGATTGGAGTAGAGAGATTGAGAGAATAGATTTAAGAGTGAGTTATGAAGAAAATGGAGGTTTGGGGGGGGGGGGGGGGGGGGGGGGGGGGGGGGGGGGGCGCTAATTTTTTTTATAAAATAGCATTTTAGCCCCCATATTTATTGTATATTTAAAAATAGAGGTTTTTTGTAATTTGTCAGGAGTCAATTTAAAAAACCTGAATAAGGGTTTGCGCCCGGGTTTGGGAGGCCTAGGCCTTGGAGAAGGGCCTGAACCAGGGCCTAAGCCCTCCTCCATGGTTCTGGTTCAGTTTTAGGATCGGACCTCATAGGATTGGTCCTTACAAGGACTGGTCCTAAACTCGGGTTTTTGGGTGGGTTTTTCGGGTCCGGTCCCAAATTCCCACCTCTAGTGGCAACTAAGATGAAGAAGTGAAAGGTGCCTCCAATAAATCATATAATCTTATATTTTTTCCATTGTCATTCTTGGTAAATTTGTGTTTCCATCGTCATTACAACATGTATTTAGTTTTCTTATTATGTAGATTCACTACTGTCGTCTTTGGTTTTTGTAGCTATGGATATACGATGTTTTGGATAATCTAAGGAGTTTGGTAGAGCAGAAGGACAGATCAAAGATATGCCAGATGGTTAATTGGAAAACAAAAAACATTTCGACTTCGGAGGAGTTAAACAACATTTTGAACGAAATGGTTGTAAGCAACATAATGACTTTGGTTGTAAATGTTAAACTTTTCGTTAATATTTTAATAAATCACTAAAAACTATTAACATCATGATGTTAATGCATATGGTTCAGACTGTCTCTGAGAGGAAGGAAGATTGGTATGCAAATCTCTTTGGCTTCCTCAAGGCGCCTATTCTTGTACTCGAAGAACCATTGTTTCTAGTGTTTAATGAGGTAGAGTTGAAGGAGGAGGTTACATCAAATGAACCAGAATCTGACTGCCCTGTATCTGGAGTGGCCAATTCAGAAGTTGCAAACGACTTTCTAACTTGTGTACAACAAATGGTCGAAAACCCAAGAGCAACTATTCTGCAACTTGATTTTATACGTACAGGCTCATTTCGATTCCATATTGAGTCAACTTGATGGTAGAGTGAATGATATACAAGATGTCGTCACTGTACTTCAAAAGGAGCAAGATGATGATTATATAAGTTTCAATTACATTTTTATTCTATCCAAAAGTTATCTAACTAATATCTGAGCATGACGATACCTTTTTTGTGTTAGGATGGTGAGATCAACATAGTATAACACAACTCGTCTACATCATACATTGAGGATCACGAGTAGACATAACCACCCACCAAGATCCAAAATATACACCATCGACCATTCAAGTACATATCCAAATGTTGTCTGGGTATGCATCAATTTTAGGTATAATCAAGACTAATGTTTAATGTCGTTTTAGGTTATAGCAGTTGAAACGACCATAAAACTGATAAAGTCACTATAATCCTAGCCTTTCCATGGATATTACATGGTTGTATCATTCGGAAAGGTCTATTAACTAGAAATCCCTTCAATAACCCCATAAAGGCAAAGCCCAGACCTAAAAAAACTTTACCAATGTCGTCCAATATAAACACGACTTGTTCTTCGGATCCAAACATGCATGCAACTTTGTTCACGTGGTATAATTCGGTTGCAGATGAAGACACGAGAGATGTTTTATGTTGTGGGGGCCGTGACGAAAAGCACGTTCCGATCTACGCTTTTAACCCTCGGCCAATGGTTGATAGATGATGTAAGTAATCAACAAGTGTTTTGGTTTGTTCTTAATAAAAATTTGTTGTTTATATAATCATTGATGTGAGTTGTATTGTCACAACATATAGAATCCTATCCAGGATTAGTACAACGTCGCTAGCACATGTTCTAGAGCACTGTCCTGTAGGACTAGACTTCAGTTGACAACAGTTTCATTAGGCTGCTCCCAAGAACCAATAGGGAACGATAAGAGAAAAGGAACGAGTACATATGGTTAGATGTGTATCGACCTTTTTTTGTTGGGATGAAACATGACTAGTATTTCTTGCCATGTAGTGTAGTTGAAAAGGAAAATTTTTATTCAATAATCTATTGCATTGGTTAGTTCATTAATAATCTTTTGTACACTTACGTGGTGTTAAATGTTCATAGGTTTATATTACGGTCAACTGTGAGCCAAACTTGGGCAGGTACCGATCCCAACTGAGTTCGGGTCTGGGCCCTATTAGGACCAGTCACTTATGGGCCTGGGACCGGTCCCAAGCCCATGAGAAATTTCAAGACCGATCCAGGCCCATAAGACCGGTCCTATGGGCTTGGAAAATTTATTTTCACCCTTGAGAGATTAGTAAATTTTTAATTAATTTAAAAAAATAATAAATAAATAAATAAAATTAATGGTTAATTATAATTAATAATTATTTATAAATATGGGTGTTTTAAATTTAAACTTTAAAGAGATAATTTAATTAATTAATTTTAACATAAATGTAATATTCACACAATCACACATTCACACTTCACAAATAAACAATTAAATAAATTTGTTTTTATTAAATTATTCATCGTCAACACTATTTACACCGTTCAAATTTGTGTTCCTAAAGAGTTTGAGTAGTTCGGGATCTTTAGGGTGTTACTGCAGTCTTCTTTCTGCATGAGTCTAATCCTGTAAATACGTTATCACTTCAATCATCTCATTGGTTAAAGAACATCTTCTGTTTTCAACAATCCGACCACTCGTTGAGAATGTTGACTCAGATGCAATTATCGAAACCGGCACAGATAAAATGGCACGTGCCATTTGGGCTATAATGGGGAATCGACTTTGATGTTGTTTCCATCATTGAAGCACATCCATCTCACATTTCTCCTTCTTCGTCATGTAGGACACGTCAATTTGCAAGTAGCGATACAACTCATTTGGTCCATGTATGTATGAGCCGGAGCTACTACTTTCGCCATATTCCATATACGTCCACATGCTCAACCCTTGATAGATATCTTCATCAGGGTCCTGTGGGTCGTCTCTGCTGGACGTTCCAGTTCCACTTCCATTGTACCTACTCAGATATAGAGAAAAAAAGCTTTCCAATTTTTGCTTAAAGTTAATCAAATAATACGTATAAGCATGTCCTAAATGCTGGCATATCTCAGTAACTATACAATCAACTACGTGTAATTCAAACCTAGGATCTACAACAAGGCCTAATCCATATAAGAATGTAATATCTAACCAATATTTCTTGTATTTTTTTCCATCTTTGAAACAATTTCCATTAAGACGTCATTATATCTATATTTAGCCAAAGTTTTAGAAATCTCCTTCTTCGTCATGTAGGACATGTCAATTTGCAGGTAGCGATTCAACTTATTTGGTTCATGCATGTATGAGTTGGAGCTACTACTTCTGCCATGTTCCATATACGTCCACATGCTCAATCCTTGATAGATGTCTTCATCAGAGTCATGTTGGTCGTCTCTGCTAGACGTTCCAGTTCCACTTCCATTGTACCTACTCAGATGTAAAGAAAAAAGGCTTTTCAATTTTTGCTTAAAGTTAATCAAATAATACGTATAATCATTTCCTAAATGCTGGCCTATCTCAGCAACTACACAATCAACTATGTGTAATTCAAACCTAGGATCTACAACAAGACCTAATCCATATGAGAATGTAATATCTAACCAATATTTCTCGTATTTTTTTTTTCCATCTTTGAAACAATTTCCGTTAAGACGTCATTATATCTATATTTAGCCAAAGTTCTAGAAATCTTCTTCTTCGTCATGTAGGACATGCCAATTTGCAGGTAGCGATTCAACTCATTTAGTCAATGTATGTATGAGCTAGAGCTGCTACTTCCGCCATGTTCCATATACGTCCACATGCTCGATTCTTGATGGATGTCTTCATTAGGGTCATGTTGGCCGTCTTTGCTGGACGTTCCAATTCCACTTCCATTGTACCTGCTCAGATATAGAGAAAAAAGGCTTTCCAATTTTTGCTTAAAGTTAATCAAATAATACGTATAAGCATGTCCTAAATGCTGGCATATCTCAGTAACTATACAATCAACTACGTGTAATTCAAACCTAGGATCTACAACAAGGCCTAATCCATATAAGAATGTAATATCTAACCAATATTTCTCGTATTTTTTTTTTTCCATCTTTGAAACAATTTCCGTTAAGACGTCATTATATCTATATTTAGCCAAAATTCTAGAAATCTCCTTCTTCGTCATGTAGGACATGTCAATTTGCAGGTAGCAATTCAACTCATTTGGTCCATGTATGTATGAGCTGGAGCTGTTACTTCCGCCATGTTCCATATACGTCCACATGCTCTATCCTTGATAGGTGTCTTCATTAGAGTCCTGTTGTTCGTCTCTGCTAGACATTCCAGTTCCACTTCCATTGTACCTGCTCAGATATAAAAAATAAAAAATAAAAGGTTTTCCAATTTTGCTTAAAGTTAATCAAATAATACATGTAATCATGTCCTAAATGCTGGCCTATCTCAGTAACTACACAATCAACTACGTGGGATCTACAACAAGGCCTAATCCATATAAGAATGTAATATCTAACCAATATTTCTCGTATTTTTTTTTTCCATCTTTGAAACAATTTCTATTAAGACGTCATTATATCTATATTTAGCCAAAGTTCTAGAAATTTGAAGTAATATATCTAATGCTAAATTAGTAGTAGGTAATAAATACCACTTAATGTATTAGTGGATTCGTAAAAAACTTTAAGAAATGAATAAAAAAGTCCGCAAACCGTCCAATCATCATAACCGACAACTTCCTACGGATGGTTCTTTCGGTTGACAAAATCTGTAATTTGTCTTGCGGTTGGCAAAGTTTTTTTCAACATCAAGTAGGTGGAATTCCAATGGATAGGCATGTCCGTACATAACTTCAAAGGTTGAACCGGTGGGTTCTCTTGCTTACAATATTTGATGTACTCATGCCATTTTTTTGTTGCTACTGTCGATGATGAATCTGATAGTCGCGTGCACCCTCTCAATCTTCGAATTTATAGCTTCTAAACCTGCTTTAACAATCAAATTGATGATGTGGCAAGCACATCTCTAGGGAAAAAAAATTGTCTTCACCACACAAATCCAATCTCTTTTCAAATAAAGAGATAGCTACGGTGTTAGCAGATGCATTATTTAGCGTTAGTGCTACAACTCTATCAGTTAATACATATTCTTGCAAAACTTCAAGAATTGTAAAATAAATAGTGTCAACATTATGTGCAGTATATAATGGTCTAAAACCTATCAATTTTTGTTGTAAACCCCATCCATGATCTAAGTAATGTATTGTGATAGTTAAAAAATCTGTTTTTGATCTACAAACCCATATGTCTAAAGTAAGTGCAATAGATATGTTCCTAAAATTTTGAAATTCGTTTTTAAGTTGAACAGTTATTTGGTTATAAAATTTTAGTATGTCTCTTCTACTTGTACTTCTACTAACAGGGATATATGCTAGACAAAATGCAGTTTTAATCATGTGAATAAAATAAGGATTCTCAGATAAAGAAAGGGGAGAGTTCGTAGCAACTATGTATTTTGCTATTTCCTCTCGTGCTTGGAGTGCATTGTATTGCCATGTTGACAAAGTTGAGGATTGTGGATTAAAACTAAGTTGAGTTTGAATTTGCTTGCCGATCCGGTTGAAGATGAACCAGACAATTGTATTATTTAGGGGTGCTTCTTCTCCAAGTGTCGTCGCATCGTCGAAGTCCCCTTCTTAGAGTCGATAATAGTTCCATAGAAATTACATACCCCGCACAATTCTTCCCCCTCCCCATTTGTCTTTAACCGTTTTGATTTGGTGAAGTATCACCATACATTGGACACGACCCTCTTTGATGGTCGGGGGGCTTGGGTCGTGGAGTCGTTGCTCGCTTATGTTTGGTTGCACCTTGTCCCGGCCGAATGTGGTTTTTGTCATTGAATTGCAATTGCTACCTTTGGAAATGGTGAAAATGGATCAAACCCTTCCATTTCCTCGACAGATGGAACGTAGAACTCATTTGGCTCTTCCATTATGAATTTATGATAAAATAATAAATAATTAAAATGAAAAAAATTGAATAATAATATGAATAAGAGATGTTATGAAAAACATAAAAAATTGATTAATATAAATAAATAAATAAATTATAAATATAATTATAAATTGAATCGAAGAGAATATGAAAGAGAATTGGATTGAAGTAGAGAGATTAAGAGAATGAGAGACCAATAGTCATGTGCTATAATTCTATTTTTTTTTTTAATTCTATAAAATGTCAATTTAGCCCTTAATATTTTTATCAATTTCAAAATTTACAAGGGGTTTTTGAATATTTTCTTGGGGACTTTTTTGAAAAAAGCAAAAGGGTTTGGGCCCAGGCCTGGGACCGGTCCCAAGCCTAGACATTGGAGGAGGGCTTGATCTAGGGACTAGTCCCTCCTCCATGGGCCTGGTCTGGGTTTAGGACCAAACCCTCCTAAGATTGGTCCTACGACCGGTTTTTGGGGCCGATTTTTTGAGATCAGTCCCAAATGCCGAGGTCTACTGTGAACGTTAGGTTTGCGGTGAGGTTGATTTGGTCCAATGGTCGCTTTATACTCTACAGCTCGATGAAGGGGCACAAAAAAGACTCTATCAGCTTATAGAAGCAGATGCATTCACACGTGACATATATATTGGATATGTTATCATAGTCGTCTTATTGGATTGATTCCGAACAACTTCTTTGTGCGGGACCCCTAACTCTATTGAGGCGAGACAACATGCCACAACAGGGTTTGGGTTTGGGTGACTATGGGGTATTTACGTTGAAGTTCATCAAGTACCTTTGTCTAGGGCGACCATTTAATTTTGTTGGTAGTGATGGGAGATTCATTAAAACCAAGATGGCGATCGAGTTATTTTATGGCGATTTAGGGATTTAGTTTATTGTATCATCCTTGTATTTATGTAAACTTATTTTGATTATATACATGTCACTTTCGTTTCACATTTCCCAACTTCAAACGTTCTATATATAAACGTCATACCCATAACAAAGACATGAAACAGTTAACAACATAACATCATATCTAGAATTGGATCATGCCTAGCCTTGGTCTTTGTGTCATCAACTAGTGGAACTTCGTTAATGGTTTTAGTGTCACATGCAATGTAGTTGGTATCAACAAGGGAGGGCATCTAATATCATTTGCACCGGAGTAAAAGTACATTGTCTCTTCACATTCTGGTTCATCCACGAGAATATTGTTCATTCATCATTACACTCGAAGCAACTCTAATTCGGTACCTTTCGCTTCCACCCATTAACCCAATCCTCAATAGTTTCCAATATGTCTAAACCAAGCACATCCATAACATGCAGATCCTCAACCTCTACATTAGCATTACCCTCCTCTTCACCATCCCGAGGGGCTTCAACTTCAAAATTAGTCCTTGAGGGAAAACGGTATTATCCTAATAATTCTGGATTAGAAGGTTCATCGGTCATATTTATTGAGTCGCTACATTGGTTACTATCACTTTTGGATATATGTGCTCCCCAACCAACAACCGGAGACAATTTTCTCGCATTTACAATATGTTTGACAAAGAGAGGAGCAAAAGAGTTGACGTTGTTCTGACAAAAGGCAAGGTAACAAGCAATATCATATCATCCTCGATGTCGTAAAACATTCCATTGATTGCATCCTTGGGTTTCATAGCTATCCAAATAGTATTCCTTCTGCGATCAATACGTAGACAATCGCTCAACAACTCAATCAATCCATCATACATCATATTACGATGAAGTTTAAGCATTTTCTATTTTCCTCCAACATAACTCATTGTGTTATCATCCGTTGTCCATTTAACCACATGTGTCATTGTTAACAATCCTTCGATATAAATATATGAGATATAAGAACATTTGAATCCCCAAATTGAAAAGCCTATTAAAAAAAAAAAAATGACTTTGCGTGATTTATTTTATGAAATAATTATTTAAAAAACTTTTTTTAAGAGTCCAATTGAAATATGACCTATTTTTAATTGGCTTAGTAAATAAGACTTTTCATTCAATTTCTTTTCACTTTTACCCTCTTCACTCTTAACAGTTAGGAAAAACCACTCGAGTGCTCAGAGTCGCTAGAGTCTAGTCAACTCTAGCGTTGAGAGTTAAAAAAAAAAAAAAATCATTTTTTATATTTATAAAATTAGAATAACTCTTATATACGTTTACTATCCTGTTTTAAACAAATATATATTTTTTATTTCTTAATTTTGTTAATAAAATATTATTAGTTAATTTAAAGAAATTTTTATATTTAATTTCTAACACTAATTTGGAGAATAATTATAAAAAAAAAATTCTAGTAACTTTAGTGCTAGAGTCATTTGACTCTAGTGCTAGAATCACTTTAATGCTAGAGTAAGAGCATGAAAGTTGTAGAGGGGTAAAACTAGAACAAAAGTAGATGAAACATCATATCTACTAAATCAATTTAAAAAATTGTCGTATTTTAACCTGTCGAAAGATCTTTTAAGTAGTTTTCTCATTTTTTCACAGATTGGCGTGATTTTTCACACTATTAATATAAATATTTGACTTGGCTTATAATATCATGCCAACTAGGGAATATATGTAAACAATCCCTCAGTTAGCATGATACTTTACGCCAATTGGAAAATCACGCCAATTGAGCGCGTTTTTCTCTATACGCTAATTTCTCGAATAATGCATCCCTAAATCTACTTTATCACTACAACATAATTGGCATTACATCATTTATTCACTCATAAATCTTAAAACAAACTCAGATTAACCAAAAATCAACACAATAATAAGACGCAATCATTCTAAGTTAAGATTATAAAAAAAGATAGATTTAAGAATTTAAAGTTAAGATTAATCTTAATATCTGGATATATTGATTTTCCTTACTTGATATTGTGTTTTGGGTGTGAGATTTTGCAAATGGGACTCTTTGCAATTGATAGGGCTAGGGATAAAGTATTGAGAGGTTAGGGATGAGGGTAAAATTGTATTTAATTAAATTAGTTGGTTAATCAGTGTAGGGTCCAGTCTTATGGTTGCTTACGTAAATGCCCCCTAAAATATGGTTATTTTAATTAAAAACCCTTTTAAGTCCACATTAAAGATTTCAAGTTATTTGTGACACATCTAATATTCTTAATATCAAATCTTCTTAATTTCAAGTTTGACATTTCTAGATTCATATTTAATGTTAGAAGTATCGTATATGTTGTTCTTGGTACCGAGTTTCTTTAGTTTCAAATTTAATGTTAATAGTTTAAGGTTTTGTGTTGTAACTTTCAAATATTATGTTTATTTTTCACGTTATATTTATAGGTTTCAGTTCCATGCTGAAGGTCTGACGTGCAATGTTTTTGGCACCATGCTTCATTGTTCCAAGTTTAATATTATTGGTTCTACGTTTCACATTATATTATTCAACTAATTTGATATAAATTTCAAAGTCTATTTTCTAAATACCCTCAGAATTTATTTATTTTATTTTATTTTTTTATACCAATATTTTGATCAGTTCCAAAACTAATAATTGTCAATTTTCACACATAAACTTATAATAATAAAATAAATTGTACTACTTATCTAAATTGTATATGATTAATTTAATTATGGAAATATCATAATAAACATTTTAGCTAAATTTTTGCTGAAAAATTGTACATTAAAGAATCTTAAAAGAAATGTGTAGAATTTATTAATCAGTTCGTATTACAAATAATTATATTCTATAACTTATCAATATTGGTGCTAAGTCTTCTTCGATTTTATATATCACCAAAAATTACTTTCTCCATACTCACTTGCATCAATAATGCTATGAACATCGGGATTATACACCGAATTTTTACATCGAATTACGTGTCATTGCACTCAGACCAGTCACGTATCACGTTAACAAATATTTTACAAGTGAACGACCGTTCACTGTTATTGGACGGATGTCCATCAAAGGTGGACGCTCGTCCATGCGAAATGAACAATAGACTCTCATCCATATTATATAGAGGGGAGTACATTTACTATAGACGGATGTCCACTTATAATAGACACCCGTCCATAGTTTAAATTTAAAAAATTTGAAAACAAAAATCATGGACTCCCGTCCATATTCAATGGACGGGGGTCCATACTAATGGACGAACGAACACCTTTAATGGATACTCGTCCAAACTATAAATTAAAAACAAAATTAATGGACTCTCGTTTAAATGTTATGGACGGGCATCCCTTAATAATAGATGAGCGTTCACCATTATTGGATCTCCGTTAAAATTATGTTCAACTTAATGGACGTCCATTCAAATTTTTTGAACGGGCGTCACTTAATAATGGACGGGAGTCCACCTTGAGTTGAGTGGACTCTCGTCCAAACTTTAAATTTTATTCTCCTTGCCTGTGGTGGGAACAATTGCACGACACTTTTGCTATTTTTGCTGTTCTTCTTAATTAATTTCCCATTCTTCTGGAATTCCTCGTCTTTTACCTTCATTCGACTCATCTGTTTCTTGAGGGATCTGCAGTCATCTTCCACTGCTGCTTTCTCCCACTCTTCATCTGTGTTTGTTGTGGAGTGTGAAGCATCACGGGGATTGTTGTTAGGGGCATGAACCCCTGCGGCAGCTCTAACCTGCTCAAAAAAGAGAACTTGCACCACAACTCGGAGTGGCAGTTGTTCGTTCAGCGCCGCGTGCATAGATGCATCTATTGTCAGTTTTCTGACATCCATCAGCCCACGTATCTTCCTTCTTTCAGCCTTTGTCAAGCTTGGGTGCTCCTGATGATATATTAATAAATCAGTACTTCATTATCAGTAATTAATGCTTCACCATTAGACATGAAATTTCTACTTTTGCATCTTTCTTGCATAAATGGTTTTATGATCTGGAACTAAAGGGGTCCTTGTGATTAATGAGCTTTATTCTATTTTCATGATTCTAGAATTCAACTTTACAACGCCTTGCTTTCCAGCTGAGTTGAGTAGGAAATTTATTTTGCTGGACGCATAACGTTTGCAATTCCAGAATTCAATAAATGTCAAGCAAATTCAGAACAGGTCAGTGAACTATAAATATAAACTTCTAGATGATTTACTAACAGTGACTTTCCAAATAACATACTTACATCGGTCACATTTGAAATCGTTCCTGCATGGCTGAACTTCACTTCTAGATTAAGTCACAGAAAAAAAAGATTAGCATGATATCAACACTATAAGGTCAAGAATATGTTGCTTTCATGCAACTATGAAAGAAAACAGATTGTTTGTACATCTAAATTTGAAATACTCTGTAAGTCCACTGAGGAATGGCTATCATGCATGAGTAGAACTGCTGGTTTCTTTGACAGACCAATTATAGAACAAAGTAGGAAAATGTTATACTGCTATAGCATGGTAAACTTACGAAATGAAATTTCCAATTCAAGCATCTGTCCCTAGTCAAGACGAACTTTGAAAATAAAACAAATGGAAAAGAAATGAGATTGGATAACAAAAAATGACTAACTATAACAAGCAAACTCCTTGATGAATTGATAGTTATCAATGCCACTTAAGCTGTAATAATAACAAGCATTAAGAGCAACTTACAAGTTGCTTTTCACTGAAGAGCTTCGGAACAAGTTCAGAGATAGATCCCTACTGAAGTAACAGAAAATGAAGTCAATATCAGCACTTAGATCCATGACAAGTAATTGCAAAATACAGAAGTAAACATAGCAGATTATTCATTATACTGACCGTCTGTCCTGACAAGCATATTGCCCAGGGCTTAGCTGAGTGAAATTATTGTACGAGAGATCCCTGCATGCAAGAAAGATGCAAAAGTGGAAATTTCATGTCTAATGGTGAAGCAATTTCTGATAATGAAGTACTGATTTATTAATATATCATCAGGAGCACCCAAGCTTGACAAAGGCTGAAAGAAGGAAGATATGTGGGCTGATGGATGTCAGAAAACTGACAATAGATTCATCTATGCACGCGGCGCTGAATGAACGACTGCCACTCCGAGTTGTGGTGCAAGTTCTCTTTTTTGAGCAGGTTAGAGCTGCTGCAGGGGTTCATGCCCCTAACAACAATCCCCGTGATGCTTCACACTCCACAACAAACACAGATGAAGAGTGGGAGAAATCAACAGTGGAAGATGACCGCAGATCCCTCAAGAAACAGATGAGTCGAATGAAGGTAACAGATGACCGCCCGTCCATAATTTTTGTTTTCAAATTTTTTAAATTTAAACTATGGAGGGGTGTAATAGCCACTTTCTACTCAAATACTTATAATGAAATACATATAAAATAATATAAAGAAATTGGGCCCAAAATTTTCTTTTTATTAAATATATATATATTTATATATATTCTTTACAACATATACATTTTTACACAAAATTATAATGTGTACAAAAGTCATCAAAAACATAATAGACAGTGTAACCGCTTCTCCTCGAGCGACAACATCCATCCGATCGTGTCCTCACCTAGATCCTGCAAAACATGGGAAAACAAGGGGTGAGCACTAAAATAATGCTCAGTAAGTAATCATCCACTCATCTATCCCTGTAACTCTCTCTCTCTAATTCTTTCCTTACAACTTCATTCAATTTCTCTTTGGTACTTCTTCTCTCTCTCTCTTTCTCTTCTCTTAGAACTCTTTTCTATTAACTTTCTTTAGTAAGTCACGGCCCCATCTTACCGGAGGCACGTCGGGACTCGCTCCCACTCTACATGACCTCTAATCATTCTAGCCGATCAGATTCGGTTATGCATGGATTCGGAACCCTTGGCCACGTGAGTGTTAATTCTCTCTCGGGCACTGGGTATAGCCCTCATCCGGATGCACTCTCACGGGCTACACCACTCTCTATCACATACTCATACCGCTCTCTCAATGCGGCGTATAGGCGGAATACTCTACCCATTACTCACGGGTTCCCCATGCATAACCTACTCTATTCTCTTTCTCTTAGCTCTTTCTTTACTATGTCTCAAGCTACTTCTTAAGTGCATAAAAAAAAGCGTATAGAAGCTCATGTCACTAATGTACTTATGAAATGACAAATACAAGATTCCTCAAAATAGTCATTCTGTATAGGTCACACTAAAAAGGCCATAACTTGCGTTGTACACCTCGGATTGCTACGGTTTTGGTCTTGTTTTAAAGCTTAGAAACAGGGCCAAACTTCTATGTTTTGGTCTCAGCCCAGTTCAATCCGTAAGATGCCCAAAAATTACTTAGAAAGTCACGGTAGTGACATGGCAGATTTCCTAAGCATTCATCAAGTACTCAATGCGCCATAAAAACACTCTACTAAAAATTATACTATACTTCATTCTCTAGCCATCCAAAATGGGAGAAAAACTCCCTCATATAACATAATCCTTGTCAAGAAAAGCACTTCCAAAAAGGTTTACACAACATCTCTCAACTTCACTCAATTCCATTTCTCATCACACATCAAAAACACTCTCATATAAATATTCATCTCAACTCAATTCTCAACAACATAACATACTTATACAAGCATACATCTCTACTCAATCTTTAAATCTCTACTCAAAAACTTATCAAAACTCAAGTTGGTAGGATTTAATTACCTTGTGAAAAAGTGACTTCTTTAGCACTTTTCCTTTCCTTGTTGTCTTGTCTTCTCTCTACAACTTAAAACAACAACAAGAACAATAACAACCAAATAAGACTTCACTATAACTATTGAAAACTCACATCTAAAGCATGAATTCTTATCTTAGGATGCTTTAGATGAAATCTCTACTCAAATTTACTCAAAAGCTCTCTTAAATCCCTTAGAAATCTTGGAAGATTGGATGGAGAAATCGAGAGAAATTAGGCAAATGGAAGAGGCGGTGGAAATGAATGAATAAAGGGTTTCTCTACACTTTAACTCTTTTTAGCACATATTATAAGCATCCTTTCCCATTTTGCCCTGCCCTCCTTAGAAATTCCATCTATATCCTTTGATTCTTTACAACTACACCCCCATCCAAACACAATCTCTACTAAATTTTCTTACATTTTACTCCCCACTTTTCCTACTAATTAGGGGTAGACTGGTCATTATGCCCCAAAAGAAGAATTCTCTAGAAAACTCAAGAAACTTTTTATTAGGCTCGTCGCCGCGGCGAAGCACTTTCCGTCGCCCCGGCGAAACAGGGCAGAACCTACCCGTGGGTGCAGCTCCTCTCACCGCGGCGAAGCTTCTTCTTCGCCCCGGCAAAGATTGGATTTCCAAACTTCACCAAAATTCAACCAATTTCAAGGCAACCATTCAACCAACTCAACATACCATTCCAATTAAAGACTCACCAACCAACCCTGACAACAAACAAACTCAATTGAAACTGAAACAGTAAACTTTAACTAATACAGCAAATCTAAATATGTACCTCAAGTGGGATATTACAAGGGGCGTCCCTTATAGGTGGACATTCGATCATTGTTCATTTCGTATAGCGGGCGTTTACCTTTGATGGACACCGTCTAATAATAGTGAACAGTCGTCTATAGTGTGATGACACATAATTCGGTATAAAAATCGATTGCACAGGTTTTCCTCTTGTTTCGATCTCCAAATGTAAATCCTGGTTGAAGATATTACTCCAAATTAACTTAACCCAAGGATATTAAGCTCCGATCAAAGGATAGAAGGTTATGGGCTTATTTAATATTTTTTTAATATAAAATTTGGTACGGTTTTGTATAATAATTTTAAGATTTTGTAAGCTGATAATTAGAAATTAAGGTGATATTCTTTATCAGGTTTTAAAATATAATTTGAAAATGAAAATAAAAATAAAAAATTGAATTTTGTATTTTCGAAATTTGAGAATGGTGTTTTTTTTTTTTCTTAATACAATATAAGCAAATAAAAAAAATTGAATTTGTTATTAACTTTTTATGACAAATATGAAATATTGTAATAAAATCATTAAAAATTATAGTAATATTAAAAAAACCATCTAATGAAATAATTTTTTTTAGAATAAACTATGTTGATGAATAGGTTTGACAGAGATTTGCATATGAGAGGAAGGCATGCTAATATGAAAATAAAAAATGAAGATTTTGATATCTTGTGATGGATAGATATCCCTCTCACCCTTCAACATGATTCCAGATTTTATCCATACATATCTTACAGATGATTTTCTCATCAGATGATGGGACAATCTCAATTTGTTTTAAAAATTGATCATTAAATGGGTGGGATAAATTGATTGTTTATAAAGGAATATATATGAAAAAATATATATTTATTTTAAAATTGTACCACCCAAAATCTTACAATCGCGTAGTGTATGCATTGCCTTATAAGGTAGCTAAACAACGTAATCTCTTTCCCCAGAAGAAAGATGGTGCAATGGCTATGCTATGCCTATTTCTGAGCTTCGGTTGAGTTTGTGCCCACACCCTATTCCTTGCCGTGTTTCCAACATCAATACACTTGAGTCATTTCATCAACCCTACTCCATCTCTATTTATTAATCATGCACGTCTCAAATCACCGACGCTTCTGTTAATATTTCACCAACACTTTAATTAAACCTAACTCAACATTCTTCTCATTCACTCTAATATAATATATGATTATTAGTTTGGATTCTAGTGGATAGAGAATATATATATATATATACACCCATCATGCTGATCCCGTTCTTCTCAAATCTAATTATTTATTTCATATCGCAATTACAATAACAATTATCTACTTTGTTCACATTAATTGAGGCCAGGACACGTACCATATTCGTCGTGTTTCTCAAAACTTAAGACCAAAAGGAACATGTTGATAATGCTGAAATACTAGACTTTATTAACCTGCTCATCACTAAAAAAAAATGGAAAAATAGAGGATATTAATAAATAATTAGGTGAAAAGGATTAGCTGTCTATCTTTTCATATATATATAAATAGGTCTTACGAGTGTTGTTTGTCATTTGAGGAAAACACAAACATGGGAGGCTCTTTTCCTTCTCCCTCCTCTCTTTTCTGCCTCTTCTCATACTCTTCTCCATCCTAAATGCTAAACCAGCTAAGGGGTTTCCTCTCTCCACCAACTCGAGATGGATCGTGGACGACCAAAGCGGGCAACGAGTGAAGTTAGCATGCGTGAATTGGGCGTCACATCTCGAACCAGTTGTTGCAGAGGGACTTAGCAAGAAGCCGGTGGACGTCATCTCCAAAGGGATTTTGGCTATGGGATTCAATTGTGTTAGGTTCACTTGGCCAATCTATTTGGCCACCAATGATTCCTTGGCCTTTCTCACAGTCAGACAGTCTTTTCAGAATCTTGGTTTGACTGAAGCCATTGCCGGTATTCAGACAAACAACCCCTCTATCATTGACCTTCCCCTCATAGAAGCCTTCCAGGTGCGATGAACTACCATCTATTGCTTAATAATTTTACAGGTTTTGAGTTTGGTTGATCTTATCAAGAATAACCGGTAAGTCTTGATTGTTTTATGACTAGTCGATGTCGTATAACATACTTATATAAATATTATATTGTATGTTAGTTGAAACTTACGTAGGATGAATAGTTTATTGGGATAGGAAAAGATAAGCTATTGCCCATTTATGATGAAACCAATGGATTTATAGAGACGTGAATGATTTTTCTTAACCGCGTCTAGCGTATACAATGATGTTAATAAAAGTGCCATTAAATAACGTTTTATTTGGATCATATAAATTTGTTTTAGGAATCTAGGTGACCAACCACTATGTAAAAATAGTTGGACATTTATATTTAAATAATAAAACGCCATTATTGCCATAATTTCAGGCAGTGGTATCCAACCTTGGGGACAACAATGTGATGGTGATATTAGATAATCACATAACAAAGCCAGGTTGGTGCTGCAGTAACACTGATGGCAATGGATTCTTTGGCGACCAGTACTTTGATCCGCAACTGTGGATCAATGGTCTCACCAAAATGGCTACTCTGTTTAATGGAGTCACTAATGTTATTGGCATGAGCTTGAGGAATGAACTCCGAGGCCCCAAACAGAATGTAAATGATTGGTACAGGTACATGTACATTCATGTATTTCTGCAATTACAAGTTTTAATTTAATTACCGGCGTTGTATGAATTTTCTAACAATCAAAGTCTAATTCCCTACATGAATTCATGTGCTAGATATATGCAGAGAGGAGCTGAAGCAGTGCATTCAGCAAACCCAAATGTTCTTGTTATTCTCTCCGGCTTAAATTTTGACAAAGACTTATCATTCATTCGCAACCAACCAGTGAGTCTCACGTTTACTGGGAAGACAGTATTCGAGGTACACTGGTATAGTTTTACAGATGGGCAGGCATGGGTAAATGGTAATCCAAATCAAGTGTGCGGGCGAGTGGTGAATAATATGAAGGGTTCATCAGGGTTTTTGTTGGACAAAGGGTGGCCATTGTTGGTGAGTGAGTGGGGAGTGGATTTAAGGGGAACCAATGTGAATGATAATAGGTATTTGAACTGCATCTTGGGTGTGCTAACTGAGCTTGACTTGGATTGGGCATTGTGGACGCTAGTTGGGAGTTATTATTTGAGAGAAGGGGTTGTTGGGTTAAATGAGTATTATGGAGTATTGAATTGGAACTGGGGTGAGATCAGAAATTCAAGCTTTTTACAGAGAATATTATTTCTTCAATCTCCATCTCGAGGTAAAATAACCTAACTTAATGGGAAGACCAGGAAAAACTGAAAAAAGTCCTTGTTGGTTCAGAAATTATAGATAATGATTCATAAATCTGAACTTTTGTTTTGCAATGCAGGACCCGGTTTATCAGAAAGATCTTTGCACAAAGTGATTTTCCATCCATTAACAGGTCTCTGTGTCCTCAGAAAATCATACTTTGACCCTCTGAGGTTGGGTCCTTGTACCGACACAGAACCATGGAACTACACACCCCAGAAGATTTTATACCTGAAGGGGACATATTTCTGCATACAATCAAACGGGTTGGGGAAGCCAGCTAAACTTGGCATAAAATGCACCAACTCTAATACAAGATGGGAAATCATATCAGATTCTAAGATGCACCTGTCATCTCAGGCAAAAGATGGCACTACTGTTTGCCTGGATGTAGACTCAAGCAACACCCTGGTTACAAATACCTGTAAATGTTTGGGTACAGATAAAACATGTGATCCGGCAAGTCAGTGGTTCAAACTCGTTGACAGCACTAGAAGTTCAACTACAACTAAATCATTCTTACAGTTCAACCCGAGTTTGGATTTACCTGGAAAAGATTTCCTATGGAAATTATTTGACTCGTTCTGATGGCAGCTCTAAATGCAACTAATAGACAACCAGGACATGGGAATTTACAGTTGGAAATGGCGAA
This sequence comes from Pistacia vera, assembly GCF_008641045.1. Lineage (NCBI taxonomy): Eukaryota > Viridiplantae > Streptophyta > Magnoliopsida > Sapindales > Anacardiaceae > Pistacia > Pistacia vera. The sequence goes on from NW_022196791.1 coordinate 280,133, forward strand.
ATGCAGAATGCCGCCTCTACTAGAAATCAATTAAAGAATTCTGGGTCAACCTCATTAGTTAAAGAGTAAATGCAAACCTATTGTAATTAATTATGTTGGTCATTGCATGGGACATGACTCATAGTAAAAAATAATCACCATTGTACTTATAAATAAGGGTGTTTACAGTATACATACATGAAGTAAAAACCTAAAAAGATAAGAATAATAATATGTAATTTCCAGGTCAATTCCTTTTATGTCTATACATTTACAATCATTAAAATGCATGACCACAAAATTAACAGACAGAACGGCTGTACTAGCTCAATTAATCCGTGCATACTATGAAATCATGAAAACGAACATCTTATCACAGTTTGACAATTGAAATCTGTAATGTTTCTCCCTGGCTTGCACTTAAATTAAAATGCATGATAAAACATAAACAACCCGGAAGTGTAACAAAAGCAAAATCAGTCACAGAATGCAGTTCAACCTTATTCTTCCATTGCATCTCCTACTTCAATCACCTCCACCTTTTCTTTCAATGGTGTAATCTTTGTCAAAAGAACCTCTGCAACCAGGACAGAATTATGTTATCAAATTATCAATAAGACATAAAATAGCTTATACAACTATTGAAATGTTTGCAAAGTGACTTCACAAAGCTAATGACAGAGAGCAAAATGAAACTGATGCTGTAAAAATAGTTACTAACCAGTCTTCTTAGGAAAAGAATATCCTTTTGAACTGACATAGGAGCGAGGATTGGGCAACTGATGGTTTCTCAAATACTCTTTGTGCCCCTACACAACCAAGCATCATAAAAAAACAAGTTATTAATGACTGTCAAAGAAGTAATAACGAAATAAATGTACATACAGAAAAGGTTCTCCTCTCCAACAAAATTTAGGGAATAATCAATAAACCTTTGTTATCACACAAATGTCAACATTGCTTCCACTTCCCAAATCGTTAAATATGCCAGAGCAGATAGCCTCAGACACCAAACTTATTCCTTCTTCCTTCTGCACAAAAATACCATTAACTACTTTTTTCTTGAAAAAATATTATTGAGATAACTAAAGTAACAAATCTTAAAAACTGAATACAAAAATAACAGATATTTTCTGGCAGCCAATTGCTATCCAACAGTTTAGCATAACAACTTACAGTCAGCCCTTCGCGATACTTTGACTCAAAAACAGCCATTGCAGCAAGTGAACCAGAGCCCATTGTAGCAAATGGAAGTGTGTCTGTAGATCCATGAGGATAGATCTGTACAATATGATAATTCAATAACAAAAATCAGCACGACTTACATTAAGAGAACAAGAAAGTTCAGGTTGCACAAGTACAACTAACATACAATGTGTAGATGTGGCCCAGTGACATCAACTCCCCCGAGCACCAAAGCAGCTTGTACATGACCTTGGTATCTTGACAAATGAAATAACGAGTCAGAACTTCCTGGTTTATTTTTTGCTAAAAACAAAAACAAAAGCAGTTCTCAGGGCAGTATTCCCAAAATTGGCTCACTTGAAAAGATAAGACTTCAAAAGAGTAAGAGCTGTCACAACCCTTGATTCACGAGCAGTATGATATCGATGCAGCTGCAGCTGCGAACTAACCATGTCTGGAGACAATAATAATTAAACATAAACTAATCATAAGACTGACATTGAATTTTAAAGAGGAGATAAGAATATAACAGTTTATAATGTAGAATGCAAAAGCATTAGTTTTAATCATTGTCCTGGATGTTAAAGATAAAATTTGAAAGTACCTGTTACAGCCTCTGTATCAGCAGCAGTTCCAGCTCCACAACAGTAAATATTAGGTGCCATATAATGGATCTTCTCACAATTTTTATCACAAACAATGAACCCAGCAGTTGCTCTGGTGTCTGCTCCAAGGATGACTCCATCCTATAAAGAATTTAAGCAAAAAAGCAAAGTTGAATGACAAAACCAGAGCTCTAACAAAAGTAACAAAGAACCAGATACATAAAATATGCTTGATCAAAGTCATATGTACGTATCTAAACATAGAGAGGCTTGCAAATGATCACAAAATAACTTTAAACCAACAAAAATTTAAGCATAATGATGGACTCACAAGTCACAACTAACAAAATGCAACCCAGAAATATATCGTAGCTTCCATTTCCACACATAATCTATACATGCCTTGGAATAATTAAATATGAATCTTCTGGTCCCTACCACAGACACCCCATACTAAATTATAAGCTCCACAGTTGTATTTTTCTGACAATCTGAACAATAACTTTGCATAATCAAACATGCTCTGTCACTTAATATGATAACTTAATAGGTAGCTAAACAGGGTAATTAAAAGACAGCAATATCAAATATGCATAAATTCCAAACCAGTCAGAGTCAGCATTAAGTGTGATTCCCTAAATCAGCTGGTTCCAGCTGGTAAAGGAGCGGAGGATGGCAGTATGTAGATGGCCAGTGACAAAGTATACCCATTCTATCAACACGAATCCTAAAGAAATAAAAACGAACTCCATACCTCCCACTATAACATAAGTAACATAATATTCAAAATTCAAAACAAAAAATGCAAACAAACCAAACAAGGAGCTGAAAGTATATCAACTAACGGTTCTAAGATTATAAATACCTGAAAGATTAGACCAACAATTGTTGTCCCAGTCTTGCGATAAGATGGAGGCTTAGTGCCTTTCTTCGAAAGCATATCATTCCTCCTACATAAATCAAAACTAAACCCACCTTTTGAAGGAAGTTCTGTGACTGCCATACTTATATTGGAATTCAACAAACAAAACCTAATAATTGAAGACAGAAAAATGGCTTCATAAATCCAACATATCAACAACATTTAACCAAGCAAATAGCGTTTAACTAGAAGAATTTAAAGCAATTACATAAATAAATAAATGAATGATGTAACAAGATGTCTAATCCAAAAGCAAGCCACTGATGGTCATCGAGATTTTTTTATTGATTAAGCTTAAAACTCCAATGGTGACTAACATAATCGTTCAAATTCATAAATACAAGACATACATTCTCATTAAATTAATACATATAAAAATAAAAACCCTAGAATGCAAAATTTGCAGAACAAGCAGCCTTAGTTGAATCTAAATTTCCCGTTGTTAACGAGAAATGCGACCTAATATTTTCAGTTGTTCAGTAAGAGAAGAATTCAAACATACTATCAAATGGATCAAATACAATTAATTAGTTGGCTTAAGACGAACATAATTTATTTATTTTTCTTCTTTTCTTCACTTTTTCCTTGGCTTTCTAAGTAACCAAACAGAGGGAAGAGAAAAGGATTTACATTTAAATAAAAGCTGATTGGAACGAAACTTACTGAAAATGAAGGAGAAGAGATCGCCCGAAAGATGGATGAAAAATTCAAGTAATAGAGAGAACTGAAAGGCGCTGAAGCTTTATGCAGTCTGAGACTTGGAGTATAAGAAACTGAGGGGTTTCTTATTGATTTTATTATTTCGGTTAAAATTACAATAACTTTTTTATTTATACTATTGGTAAATTTGGCTATGTATTTATGCATAATTCGGATGCTATGATTCAATTGCCCTTTTGTTATCTTATTAATAACGGAATTCCCATTACAGGTAAATCTTGCGATTTGATCCTTAATTTAATATATATATTATGCCTAAAAAATCAAGACTGACATAGGCTCACGTCGACAAAGGCCAATCAGAGTTCAGGAAAACTTTGTGTCATCTAGACACTGCCACATTGCGCAAGGACGGAAGAGGTAAGGATGTTGTCAATATGGCAGGTGAAAGTCTGGCTTGTGAGTGGCTAGGAATTGTCCACCTGCCCAAGTCCTACGCGATTTAAGGATATCTCTTGTGCAGACAACCAATGGGAAGCATGTTAGAAAGCGTATCACACCTGCTCGACTATAGAATCATAATTGCTACTTTGAATCCCTCGACTATAAATAGAGGGTTTCTCTCTCATTTACAGGATTCACTCATTCTTTAGTTTTCTAAAGCAGACTCTCTCTTTGCATTTAAGTTTTTTCTAAATTGTAACTCAGCTCACTGTACGCAACCTTACTGTAATTATCCATTAATACATATATAGTGGATGTAGAATTCGCTTTTGAGCATCCGAACCACTTTAAAAATCGCTTTTGTCTCTTCTCTTGTTACACTTTTCTATATCACGTGTAATTTCTAAATCCGTTTAACACTTCACACATACGAGTTGTTGGTTGTTACGCCTAAGGAAATGAAGGGGTGACGTGGGAAGAGTCACGTGAAGGGCGACCTGCTCCCGTCAGTGCATCACGCACATGTCAGACCTGTCAAGTGATGTGGAGCCCACACGCGTCCTTTCTCCTGCCACAAGTCGTGCGTTGTCAGCTTGGAAAAAGGGAAATGGGACATAAAGCCTGATTATACACTGACAATCACACCAAACCACGGATTTAGCAATGATTATACATTTCAGTTCAGTATAAAATAGGGAAGACCCCTTCATTAAGGATTCGACCTTTTACATAAAAAAGAACAAACAGAAATCTCTCTCTCTCTTGTAAACTTTGCTTTGACTTTTTCGTCTGTTGTAAGTCAGCTCGCGACCGCGACCTGACACCCACCATATCATACAAATCAGTGGACTAGGACTGCTATCTTAGCATCCGAAACCTTAAAACTCCCTCTACAGCTATTTACTTTCCTGATATTCTATTTTCACGTACTCAAAGTCACTTGTATTATACACGTGAAAATTCGTGTTGCAAAATCGAGCATCAACATTGGTGTCGAAATCAATCATCAACAATATATATATATATATATGGTAATTAATCATTTCTTGGCGCATCTCGAACTCAAGATTAATATGTTTTTAATCATGCACTTTCTTCCATTCGGGCACGAGTGAGTGGTTTTTATTAACTTTGTTTTTTCTGATAGTAGAAAAGAAATTATGTATCACTACAATTAATTTTTCACCAATAAAAAATACTAATTAAATCATGACTTAATGATTTGACTATTTGATGGATGTTAATATAAAATATCCTCCAAAGAAATATCTCTCGGCCGTCATGATAATGGTATAAATAAACAGTATAGAAGTAATTTGGTAAGTATTTATTACTTTTATATAGTGTAATTATCAGTTAACTATGATCACTAAGAGTAAGAGGATTTTTGTTATTTAGAAACCTTAGAATTTTTGTTATTACGTTAAAATTATAACTCTTAATAATCTTGCACCAATTCAATACGTTCTTTATCTGTCAATTCATTTAAAAAAATTAATAATTCATGCTAAATCACAATGAACCTTGGAGAGAATCAGAGGATATCTCTAATACTAGCTAGAATTTTTTTTACCAATTTCAAGCTAATTTATAATTTGGGTTATACTAGTTAAGATGCCATAACCCTGAATTAAACACTGAATTAATTAAGATAGATAATTAATGATACTAAAGATTGTATACAAATTCTTATATACAAAATTATATGAATCTTTAGATTATAATATATAATGACCTAATTATATACACAATTTAAAGCAAGCGAAAATTTGCAAGAAAATCAAAATAATTTATATAAGTATTACTCGAAGATATCCTATTTCTTGCATTCCTTTATTGGCATTAATTATATAATATATATGAGATGATATAACCGCTTTAAAATCTTAAATTTAAGCTAAATGAAAAGCTATTCCCTTGTTCACATCACATATTCAAATATAATCAAAAGCCTATGAATACCATTGCCTAGACTCTTGTTAATATATAATAATTCACCTAAGGTTGAGAGTCACCATCAACCCATTCTTCATGTAGAGTGTAGTTGATACTTTTGGAACAACATTATGACCTTCAACTACCTTAATCGATAACCTCAACATGATGAAGCAGCCACCATTTTCATCTGCATGTATCCAATTTCTTCCATACACAACCTGCGACCACCGTTAAACCTGCATATTTGAATTGATTCTCACTCACAAACTCTCCCTCTCATTAATCCACCTCTCTGGCTAAATTCCAAGCAATCTTTACCCCGATTGACTCCATTCGACCCATTGAAAATATGCTATACACACCCCAGCACCTTTTTTCACATTGTACCATCCGGGAGCAGGTCATCTTCCATGGCTTGTTTCATTTCAACTGGCACCGATGGATACACCCTCAGGATTCAGATAACGCTGCTTGAAGAAACCATTTTCTTTAATTCTTCAACCGTAAATTTTACATTGTCTTGGTGCTTTCCCTTACGTTGAGCTATAATTCTTGAATCTCAGTGAAAAGTTTTGTTTCCACTTTGGGTTTTTGTGTACTAACCAGAAGAACCATGCCAATCAACAGAAGTGGTGTCTCTCCCAGCTAGAATAAAACTTATACAGAAATCTATGAAAAACTTATCGGAGAATTGCTTTTCTTGTCTTGTTTAAAGTTTTCATTGTATCCATAAGTCTTGACAAAAGATCAGATTGATCATTTAAGCACCAAGACTGTTAAGTTTATTCCTCCTTTCAGTCACAATCTTCTGACAAAATTATGGACAATTTCAATGGCTTCCTTGAGCCGTCTCTCATATCCTAGTCCAAACAGCTTCATAGGTTTCCATACGAAAGGTGAAACAAGAACCTGAACAAAGAGAATTCCGTGGCTTCTTCAAAAGCTTTTGCGAAGGGAACTTCAGGTAAATCGAGGGACAAGCATCCGGGATCAACTCCAAGAGCGGCAGTGCAAATGTTTCCAATGTAAATCGAAGCAGCACTTCTTGGAGGTCAAATTTATCTCCTATTTCCAGCTTCTCAGTCAGTTTCACACTTCTCATGAACCAAATCCTGCATGGTCTGGAACGAGTACTCCATAAACCGGGTTGAGTGCATCTGGGATTTCGCCATCTGTCTTTGTCCTTCCATAATTCACCATCGGCATTGAATATACCATCTCCTAGCAAATCAAGAAACCTCTCTCTGTAATATTTTCCTTTGGGAAAGTTCTTGAAATTTGTTTTCACCATGTACTCAATGTTGGAGAGATCACTGTTGCGATTCCATAGGCGCCTCCCATCAATACGCCCCCCTGTAGTGAAACGTTCCCCCAGCTTTGACCAAAGCTCGCGTGGCCAGTTATAGATGTGGTCACGATGGACAATCTAGAAGGGATGATCCCGAACAATGGCCACAACATAGGCCCTTTGTTGGTGAATTTTTGGTGCATGCAACTGAAGATGAATACTCCCAACAAAGCTTCACCGATATCCAGAAACTTATGTGAGCATACACCATCTACCGCACAAACAAGCTTTCTCGTCATTGCCTTCTCTATGCTGCTTCAATTAGCTGATTGATAATGTTACTACTCGGACTTTGTTAATCAAAATCGATGGAGATTGATTTTATAATGGCTTAATATATAATATTCTTAATTTTCTCCGCATATTAGTCTTTGAATTACAGCGGTCGTTGAAGGTATTTATTATGATATTACCAGCTTCTTTTGACTCTAATTAATTAGAACCAAATTTAAAAAATTTCTGAGTGGTAAATGTTCTAAATCTGATTGTCTTAAGATCGATTTTCTTCTTAAAACTTTTTAATAAGTACATAATTAATATTGTTCATGATATCTTCAAACACTAATGATGACTGTCAAGATATGTCTATTAGAAATTAATGGAGAATTATGAATCTTTATATGTTTTTTCTTTCCAAAACCACATTCATGTCCATGAAGAAGAACAACGTATGATTAGCTGTGGTAGATATTGAACATATTCAAGAATTATGATGATGAAAAGTAATTACAAGCTTATTTTTAAATAATGATTAACCGGAGAAAATTTGTTTTATATGGAAGTCATTTACATTTTTAGGGAGAAACTTAATTACTTTAAATTTTAAACCATTTAATTTTTTTTTTTTTTTTTTTTTTGTTCGAAAGCTTCGCTGGCAAAACAGTTTGAACTAAGGATCGATTAAAGAAAATAAACAACTAAAAAGGAAACACAAATTCAGAATGAAAGATGAAGGAAGGAAGAATAGACAGAGGTTAGATTCAAAGAGAAATATGAATGTATTGATGATTTTCCCTTTTCACTTTACATGTTAATTATAAGTGTGTTTATATACACTTTAGAATGTAATCTTGTATAATCAAAGTTGCAGATATTGTGGGATGCAAATTGCAGGTTTGAATTAATCTGCTGAATTGGTCTTCTGAAGATTCTGGGGAGAGAAATTTGCACTTCCGTTGGAGGTAGTTTTGAGCTCAGTCAACATCCCCCCACAAGCTGACGGTGTGAAACAAACTGTCAACTTGGACCTTAAAAGCTTAAATCATGTAGACGAGAGACCTTTAGTAAAGATATCGGTTGGCTGATCAGCTGAAGAGATGAAGTGAACAGAGAGTTGTCCTCGTGCTAGACGTTCTCGAATGAAATGATAGTCAATCTCGATGTGCTTGGTCCGAGCATGGAAAACCAGATTCACCGTGAGGTATAATGCCAAGAGATTGTCACACCAAAGTGTAGGTGCATGAGGAGGGAGTGCATGGAGATCACACAAGAGATATTCAATCCACATGATTTCAGCTGTGGTGTCAGTGAGGCACTTGTACTCGGCCTCTGTGCTTGAGCGAGCAACTGTGCGTTGTTTTCTGGAACACCAAGAGATAAGGTTGCGATCGAGAAAAACACAGTAACCACCAACTGATCTATAGTCATCACGATCACCTGCCCAACTAGTATCAGAAAAGGCGTGCAAAGCAGTTGATAGACTTCGAGTAAGACATAGACCAAGGCGAGGAGTCTCAGCCAGGTAGCGTAGAATGCGCTTGACAAACTGCCAATGTGAAGTAGTTGGTACATGGAGAAATTGACAGGCAGTGTTAACAGAGTATGCAATGTCTGGTTGAGTTAGTATTAAGTATTGGAGTGCACCAACTATGCTCCGATAAAGAACGAGATCTGGAAGTGGCTCGCCGTGTCGAACAGAAAAAGGCTCATCCATGGTGCAGGGAGTGGAAACAGCCTGAGCTTCTATCATCTTTCCACGAACCAGAATCTCATGAGTGAATTTTGCTTGATGTAGGAGAAGTCCATCGGAGGTGGGCTAAACTTCTATGCCAAGAAAATAATGGATAGGGCCGAGATCTTTGATAGTGAACTCTCATTGAAGTGATTGTAGTAGACTGGAAAATGGTGCTGTAGGAGATCCAATGAGAATGATGTCATCTACATAGACTAAAATGATGATAGTGCATTCAGTAGTGTGAAGGACGAACAGTGAGGAGTCTGCACCAGAAATTTTGAACCCGAGACTTGTAAGATACAAACTGAGTCTTTGGTACCAGGCTCTAGGAGATTGTTTGAGCCCGTAAAGTGATAGTTAGAGACGACATACATGACGGGGGCGTGTTGTACCATGAAAACTTCCTCGTTCAGATGGCCATGTAGAAAAGCATTGGAAACATCAAGCTGGTGAATTAACCATCCTCGTGAATAAGAGAGGGCTAGGACAGTGCGAATGGTGACTGGTTTGGTCACTGGACTAAAAGTTTCGGTGTAGTCAATATTTGGATGTTGATGGAAACCCTTGGCTACCAATCGGGCTTTGAACCGTTCGAGAGAGCCGTTTGTATGCAGTTTTACTTTATACACCCATTTGCATCCTATTGGTTGAGCATGTGATGGAGGAGGTACGAGATCCCATGTCCTATTTTTTATCAAGGCTGTATATTCTGTAGCCATAGCAGCACTCCATTTGGGGTCACGAGAAGCTTGAGTGTAACATGAGGGCTTTGTGTATAGGTGAGCTAAAATTGTTAAGGCGTATGTATGTTGACGGCTGCGAGTCCGGTGAGATATAGTACCATCTTTCAGCCGGGTAACCATTGAGTGGCCAGGAGTAGAGGAACGGACGGTCGTGGATGAATGACACCTAGGTAGAGAATGATCTGATTCTGGGTGAGTTGATGATTGAAGTTGTGAAGGGTTAGTATCCATTTGGGGTGATGCTGAGGATGGTGGGGCCGAGAGAGATTCACTTGGTAAATATGGACCTGGTGGAGTTAGCGGGCATGGTTGTGTCAGTGGAGCAATAGATGAGACTATAGCATTGACCGGTAGAGGAGGGAGAGGTAGCATGATTTCATAGGTAGGGGCCGGTGCGATTGGTGTGGAGGATTTCATAGTGTTGAAAGGAAATGATGTCTTATCAAAGACAACATCTTTAGCAATGTAGAATTTTTTATTGCTGGGACAGTAGCAACGATAGCCTCGATAACCAGAAGGATACCCAAGAAAAATGCATGCTTGAGAGCGGCATGTCCTAAACGATGATGTCATAGATTAAATTTATTTGGGCTGGTGCAGGAAGCTGTAAGAATTGAAGGTGGTGACATTAGTTCTGAGGGCGAGACGCGGTATAGTCCTTGATCAAGTTTGCCGTGTAAGAGGGTCTGACTCGTATGGAGAGAAATCACAACGAAATAGTTAGGATAAAATAAGAAAACACAGTTATTGTCTTTTGTGAATTGAGAGACAGATAATAAATTTTTAGCAATTGAGGGAACAACTAAAACATTGGAAAGACGATATGGAGAACTAGGAGTGGGTTCGATTGTACCTATGTGAGTGATGGGAAGGGAAACACCATCACCCACAGTGAGTTGTTGGGGGCCCACATAGGGAGACACATTGGATAGTGCAGCAGGATGGTCAGTGACATGGTGAAAAGCACCCGAGTCCATGAACCAATTGTCAGCAGCAAGAGCGGATGACGGAAGAGGAATTGTTGTAGAAGGAGCTACAAGTTGTTGGAAAGAGGTATAATAGGCTTGCGGTGGTGAGTTGTAGTGTGTGGGTTGAGGATAGTTTGTGGGCTGTGGATTTTGGGCTTGAGTATTAAGATAATGGGTTTGAGGGTTATTATATTGTAATTGGTTTGGGGGAGGTGGCACAAATTGGGTGTTATATCTTTCTTTGCAGGTGACGGCTTTGTGACCAGGACGGCAGCACAATTGGCAATGATGGATCCCACGGCGGCGATTTCAGCTAACCGTCGGTGAGAAGGGAGTCGACAGAGAAGTAGGGAGAAGCCCATTCGGCTGGCCATAGGGAGATCCCATCTGCGAGTTCGACTTCCCTTGTTGAGGTCGTTGGTGGTGGAATGGTGGTGGAGTCGGAGAGGAGACGAACTGGCCGGGGTAAGCGGCTGGCGATGGCTGTACAGAATCAAAATGGGAGAGATCCAATTGGCCTTCATGGGATAAGAGCAACCCGTGGAGATCATCTCTGGTGAGTTGGGCAATGCGGGTATGGACCGAGATCACTGTTGCTAATTGAGAGAACTCGACGCCGAGGCCGCGAAAAAGGTGAGTTTGATATTCATTTTCAAAAATTGGTTCACCAATTGCGGACAATTGATCAGAGATGCTAGTGGCTTCTTGTAGGAACTCTATTACTGATCGATTTCCTTTTTTCATTGACTGTAATTGTAGCCGAAGTGAGGTAGCACGAGCTTTTGATTGGGCAACATAGGCCGTCGCAAGATATGTCCAAACTGATGCCGAAGTTGTGTGATTTGTGAGCTGGGTAACAATTTGTGTGGTTGATGTCGCTAGTATCCAGCCAAGGGCTATTTGGTCTCGGACAAGCCAAGAACTATATGCTGGGTTCAAAGTAAGGGGAGGGACAGAAGAATTGGTGGTGCCGTCGCTCGTTTGCTGCTGAAGGAGCTGTGGTGGTGAAGGTTCAGAGCCATCAACAATTGAGAAAAGGTGATTGGCTCGAAGAAAAAGAATGAGTCTGGTTTTCCACACGACATAGTTCGTGCCATCAAGACGTTCTCCGATGGCTGGTAATGAAACGAAATTGGGGTTGGTGGTGGTGGTGGTGGTGGCCATGGTGGTGGCAATCGGAGTTGGCATTGCTGAAGAAGGATTGGTAATGACGGGTGTTTCCATTGATTTTTAGGTGAGCTTTCGCTTACTACTCTGATACCAAGTTTGAACTAAGGATCGATTAAAGAAAATAAACAACTAAAAAGGACACAAATTCAGAATGAAAGATGAAGGAAGGAAGAAGAGACAGAGGTTAGATTCAGAGAGAAATATGAATGTATTGATGATTTTCCCTTTTCACTTTACATGTTAATTATAAGTGTGTTTATATACACTTTAGAATGTAATCTTGTATAATCAAAGTTGCAGATATTGTGGGATGCAGATTGCAGGTTTGAATTAATCTGCTGAACTGGTCTTCTGAAGATTCTAGGGAGAGAAATCTGCACTTCCGTTGGAGGTAGTTTTGAGCTCAGTCAACAAAAGCCTTCCAAATAATACCTTTGAAAACTTGAATTAAAAAATTATAAACATCAGCTTGCTTTGCTTCTTCTTACACAAGACTAATTGAGAGCTTATTTCAAATAAGGAAAAAATATTAATTAATAAAAGATATCTGTATAGAATGAATACAGGTATCCACCTAATATACCACTACAACAATTAATATTACTATTCATGTGCTACTGGCTGATATCATATGGTTAAATTTTCTGAAGCAGAAACATTATTCCATTGATCTAAAAAAGGTATAGTTGGGTGAACTAATTCCATATTAAATTTAGGCCGTAAATCTCAGGAATCATAGAATATATTGGTAATAAATGTATGAATGCTAATCCTAGGATTATATTATGGAGAAAAAAATTAGTGTCAATATTTAAAAGGAAATGGCTTTATGTGGACGTACTTTGCTATATCATCCCCATAAATCTCATCTACAAAGATGAAAAAATGGAACTGATAAACTAAAATCTGGGTTGAAAAACTCAGCTACTACTACTATGGAGACTCTACCTTATTTTTTCTTAGTGTTTCTGAGATCAATTATTTGACTTCATAGTGAGAGTGAGATTTCTAACTCCTGGTTCAACCAATTTCAGAACAGCAATTGTTTGATAAAATGCCTCTAAGAAATGCAGAGCAAAGCAAAGAGAATGAAAAACATTCTCCCACAGATATAGCAACCTACAATTACAGCTGTCGAGAATACGGCATGACACAATTTGTCTTCGTCTGTGAGCTGTTAATACTGTGTAAGCACTTGAGCTAATGCTAATTCCACTTGAGCTAATGCTAATTCATCTGTCACGCCAGTGTGATATTCCACATGGTTTAGGAAGGAAATGTGAATAATTGAATATCCTAAATTGTCAAGAGATATATTGCGTTACAAAGCTTGAAAAGAAAAACCGTGGAGTGGCTTTTTTTTTTTTTTTTTTTTTTTTGGATATTCAAGGTGTCTAGCCAACGTATGCGCACTTCAATCGTGAAGTGGTGTTATTTAAGCCCTATCTAAAAACTCTTTGTAAACCCCATTATTAATTTTCTTTTAATGAAAATATATTATAAATACAAAATTGACAAAAGGGACTACCTATATCAAAAACCAGAATTGAACAAGTTTTATTGCCGTTCTTAATACTTTTAAGAGTAAACGACATGTTCCCACCCAAAGATTAGCAAAAATCTAGGTTCTTACTCTTAGTTTCATTTATTCCAGATATATATCCTTACATTAACATTGTTAATGATTTTTGAGTTCTAACCCAGTATAGAGAATGTTATTATCAAGCTACCCTTACTAATAAATTACTTTTTAACCCAAGTAGATTTGGATTTTTCCGGTAGCTACAAGGGAGGGGAAAATCGGGAGAAAATGCTCAAATCCGGCCAAAATGGAGGCGAACGAGGATGAGGGATGGATGGATTTTCTCGGGGATGACTAGGGGAAGCTAGTGGTGGTGACGGTGATGTTAAATGGCGCTGGAATCTGGCTCGATCTGGACTTTTCCGGTAGCCGCGAGGGAGGGGAAAATCGCGGATAAAAGGCTCAAATTCGGCCAAAATGGAGGTGAGCGAGATTGGGGGATGGATGGGTTTTTTCGGGGATGACTGGAGGAAGCTAGTGGTGGTGGCAATGATGTCAAACAATGCCGGAATCCAGCTAGATCTTAATTTTTTCGACAACCGTGAGGGAGGGGAAAATCGCGGAGAAAAGACTTAGATTCTGCCAAAATGGAGGCAGACAAGGCTAGGGGATGGATGGGTTTTGTTAGGGATGAGTGGGGGAAGCTAGTGGTGGTGGCGGTGATGTCAAACGGCATCGGAATCCGGCTAGATCTAGATTTTTTTGGCAATTGCAAGGGAGGGGAGTGATGAGGGGTGCTTGTGAGAGAAATTTGAGATGTAAAGGGTAATTTTGAATTTTTTTTTAATTTAAAATTTAATGCAATTTAAATGACCATTTTACCCTTTTACCATTACATTAAATGATTTTTTGTTAATTTAAGGGTGGGAATGTGAGATAAATGAAATCAGGGGTGAGAACTTGCAATTTCGCTAATTTTTGGGTGGGAACATGACGTTTACTCTACTTTTAAACAACCCAGAATTCTAAGAGCAAATTCATTTAATTTGATTATGTAACTTTCTTTTTTTATTCAATCCGATTTAATTGCTAAATCATTCATATAGACTTTCTAGAGTTTTCAAGAAACTCTTGCAAAACTCTACACCTCTGTTTTCATCTTCGTCATTTACAGCTTGGTTTAAGAAACCCACTTGAACTTGTATTCTGATTTCATTAAATTATGGATAATAAGTTATTTTGTTCATGATAACATTCAACTGTTACTTTTGATATTGTTTGCAAAATCATAGCAGATGGTATTCTTTCTATGGTTATTATTATCCTACGATATGTAACGTATCTTACGATATGATTCGATATAGGTCGTCAACAATATATATCAAAGAGTGTATCATAAATCTTTCGATACGTTGATATGTATCCTACGATACGATATGTATCAGGTCGTATCTTTAAAAATATCGATACAAATCGATATGACTTTATTAACAAAAAAAAATTTGTGGTTCATTAAAACCCACCCAAATTTACCCATTTTGCATAGAGAAAGTGAAAAGGAAGATATGTTGCCCATTTTGCATGATAATAATAACACAAGTAGAAATATAAATATTGACATTGATCTTGAAAATGATATAAATGGTTGAGAGAAAATGATATAAATTCTTAATTTTGTGATTAATTTTGATTATGTAATACTATAATTTAAAGTCAATAATATCACAAAATTCATTAATTAATCTTGAGAATGATATTAAACTTTTACATTTTTTTTATTATTTTTTTTAAAAGCGTATCCTACGATATGATACGCTATTTGACAACTATCTTTCTACCATTTGCTATATTTGCAAATTCTTAGGGTTTCATTACCGCTTCTAAATCATACATTTATTTGAATAAAAATTTCATTCACTTATCAATAAGTAGACAACTAAAATCGATGAAAAAATATATACCAAGTAGAATTTTCTTTTTGCTGGAATAATGTTGTTTATTTACTTGTTTCTTCTTCATAGTAAGAGAGAAGATGTAACTTAAAAATATAAGAAAAGGATAATTTTGAAACAAATTGAAATCTATTTAAATATAATTTTTTAATTAATTTTGGGTGTTAGAAATAGTTTGAGTGGACTTGAATAATGTCACTCAAAATCAGGACACATTGAGTGTCCAAAGGACCAAAAGGGACAATATTTTAATAGTGGACTGGGCTGTTACAGTCAGTTTCACTTATTTTGTTGATTCAACTAAAGTATTCCTGGTGGGCTTTTATCTTTTTACTATTCTTATACTTTAAGACTTCTTCTTCTAAGCAAATGGTATTTATACATGTAAATATACTGAGTAATTAACAAGGTAATTTGATTATTGAAGTGTTATAATAGGATAATTGGAATAAATCTTTAAATCTAAGGCCCTGTTTAGATTGAGGGATTCAAAATAAATGATTTCGTTAAATCCATGGATTTGGTAAAATCCTTCGTTCGTTTGGTTTAAAAAAAAAAAAAAAAAAAAATTGAAATCCATGGATTTTAGAAAATCCACCACCCTCTAGAATTCTTCATTTTTTAGGGTTTTACAATCCCACTTAGTAGGCAAGATTTTGTCAAATCCATCAATTTTAACTTTTAATAAAATAAGGAATTTTGTTAATATTTTAATTTTTCAATATTATCCTTGTTAATAATTTAATATCTCAGTAATTATCCTTTACCCTAATTCAAAGAAATATATTTGTCATTCTCTCTTTTTGAGCTCTTCACCTTTACATCATCAGCATCTTCAGAGCATATTAGAGAAATAATCTACTTATGAGTTTTCGTTCCTTTAATTAATTATTTTCAATTTCTTATTTGCAAGCTTTTTTATTATTTCAATTTCTCATGGTGATTTTTTTTATTATCTGGTTAAGAACTTATTGGCGGTGACTTTTTGTTTTTAATGAAATATTAAAACAACAATGCCATTGCAAATAGCCCTCAGACTTGTCGTATATGTAGGTCATTTTGCAAAGCAATGGATCCCACAATATATAGATTGGGGACAAACTCTAGTTTTATCTTACAATTTGGTCTATGAGCTTTCTTGAGCTATACATGCTTGATATTTATATATTGTATAGTTAGGTGATAAGAGCTTGAAAGTATATATTTTGTTAGTGATTCAATTAGATTATTTGTGGAAAAATGTGTTTAATTTGTGAAATTTGAGTTAATTATTTCATAAATACCTTTTACAGGATCACAAGTATATTTTGAGTATTTTCAGGTTAAAGCCGATATTTGAAGGAAAAAGAATGATGTTGATGGAATTCGTGATGAGTAGGAACAAACGGTGCAAGAATCGGAGTTGAAAAGAGAAAGTTGTGACGCGTCGAAGATATAACATATAATCTGGAAATCCTTCAAGATGAGCATACTTCGATGTTTCGATCATAACTTGAGCTCTAAAAATCGAAATTTCATGATTCTTATGGTGTTCGAAAGCTTATTCAGAGAGGTACAAAGTTTGTGTTGATTATTTTGCCAAATTCTAAAGATTACAGACTCATGGGACAGAAAGAACGATCGCCGCAGCGATCGTTTCTTATCGCCACAATGATGGATCACAGACCTGTTTGGGTTATTATATTCTCCTAGTCCGAATCTGAATGGTTTAAGGCATTCAATTCTTTCATAATTAACCTCTAAAACCTAGCACTATAAATAAGGGTCTTTAATTAGTTTTTTGGGGGATTAGAGAAGGGCCTTTAATTAGTTTTTAGGGGGATTAGAGAAAGAGAAATGATGGCCACTATTTTGGAGATCAAAATTCTTGCAGTTCTCGTTTGCCAATTAGAGAAGTTTTTCTATTTTTCTTTCTTGAACTCATGTTATTGAATACAATGGTTGTTTTTGTTACTACAATTATGAACTAAATTCTTTTTCTAAGGCTAAAGATGTAGCCCAATTTATGAATATGTGTTGACTTAATTTATTGTTGTTAATTTTTATTGAGCATTAATTCTAAGTTTTATTATTGTGTGCAATGCTTTCAATTCTTTAGAATCTGAGAGTTGAATGATATCATGGGTTGGGTTGAGATCAAGAGATGAAACTTGATTAGTCTAAGGTAATAAAACCATAGATTGAGAGCACGCTAGAGATAGGTTACCGCGGTCTGTGAGGCTCTGGTAAATTCCAGAGAACTTAATGATCTCTTAGCTTCTAAATCAAACTTAGAGATATTTTGGGTTGTTACTTAAGGGTCAATTCGCTAATTGTTCGAGAGAAAGTTAGTGGAATATTAAGGAGTTTGGCCTTTAGAATAAGCTTAATTAGGTTAGCAATAATTGTTAATGCATAGGATTAAATTGGTGTGCAATCTATGCCCTAGGTTTAGTCATATTGATCTTTTTACCAGAGTATTAATACAATTCTGCTTTTGTTTACTTTTAGTTTGTTTTATTTTTCATTAATTCATTCTTAAAATTCGGTTTTATCAAATAGCAATAAAATAGACTAGTTTGATACTTGGTAGGTAGTTCTCTTGGGATTCAACACTCGTTTACTCGAGCTTTACTACTTGCGCGATTTCGTACACTTGCAAATAACCTGTCATTAGGTACCTTATAAATAAAAATAATAATAAACAAACACAAAAAACGAAATTGTTCTCATTCCTCACAAGCTGTTATATTTTGTATGTATAGATGAGTATTCAAATGTACTTTACATTGGTGAAAGAAATTCTTTTCTAATTACATAGTCAAGGTAACCAAGAATGCAAGGATATATATATATACTATTGTATTAGGAATTTGAGATGACTTGTCTACCATCTATACATACAAAATAGGAGAAGAATTGGCATTGCAATGACTACCATCTATATTGAAATGCTTTTGAACCTTTGTACTTATATAACCATTATGATTCAAAAATTTACATTGCTTGGTATGAGATTACCTAGAACCATTAACTATTGTAATAGGAGAAGAATTGGCATTGCAATGACTACCATCTATATTGAAATGCTTTTGAACCTTTTTACTTATATAACCATTATGATTCAAAAATTTACATTGCTTGGTATGAGATTACCTAGAACCATTAACTACTTGAATGATGAATCAGTTGAAGAGAAAGTTGCTGTTAGGTTGAGCAATATTAAATATGCCATAACAGAAAGTGATGTTCTAACAATAAACTTACTAAAAATGGATAGAAAGTTGAATTTTTGTTGGTTTTAGATATTGAGGGTGAAGTTGGAAATTATTTATTAAATCCATAGACTGTATTCATCTAACCAAACATGAGTGCATGGAAATTTGACTCAACAATCTATGGATTTTATATTTAAGCCAAACAATAAAATTTATCAAATACATGGATTTTGAATCCATGAATTTTAAAATCTCTCAATCCAAACAAGGCCTAAAAGTAAATGAAATAAACTAAAACAATCAATAGGTCAATAATAATGCACTACAACGCATTGAGGTAAATATTCACACGTCTCTCAGTTCTACCCTAACTAACAATTTAGGACATTTTAATTTTTCACTAGCAAAATAATTCCTCAAATTAACAAACGTTAATGAATTATGTTACCTCATACTGCATCTTCTATGCAAAGTTTAAATTACCCTTTGTTGATGCATGATTTTGACACCAACGACTCGCACGTGCAAAGTGCTAAAAAAGTCTTAGAAATTACACGTGAATGATTATGAGAGAGCTAATCAATATAATCAAATACAAAGACTAAATAATAAATGAGAGAGATGATTTTAAATTGGTTCGGATGCTTAAAGTGAATCCTATGTCCACTGTTTCTTTTATTTATGAGAGATTACAAGAGGTTGCGTATAGCGAACAGCGGGCAGAGGTACAATAACTGAGTATTCAGAGAGAATATCAAGTCAGTCTCTTTCTTGTAGGTTGTCTTTGCTCTGAAAATAAAGATTATAATTAGAATAAGGGTTTTGTATCAGCATCCCAAAAATGAGAGGGGGAGTCATCTATTTATAGTAGAGGAATTCAAGGTAATGATCACAAATCTGCAAGTGGGTAGGTGCCGTGAAAGTTCTTCCTTGTCTCCCATTGGTTGATAACTTAGGAAATATCTTCAAATTATCTGAGGCTTCGATAGGTGTACGGTCCTTAGTCACTCGTAGACACAACTTGAATTTGATAAGTTGATGACAACCATATTCTTTCTGTCCTGGGATGACGTGATAGCTCCTGGATGGCGCAAAGCCTTCCTAAACTCTGATTGGTGCTTGTTGATGTGAGCTTACGTCAGCCCTGATTTTTTAGGCATAACAGAAGCTCCCCAGTTCTTAAGGTTCAAGAATTGTATCTTGAGAACTTCATGATTATGCTGCTATTTGATTTTTCTCGAGGAATGTATGCTTGAACTAACAGTTGAGAATAGCCACATTGTTACAAACGGCATGAGGCTAATGGCTTGATTCGACCAGCAAGCTGAGTGTAGATCGTGATATAAGTCTCGAGAATTACACAAGCGACCTGTCGTGATCGTTCTCAAAGGTCTAACAACCTGAGCTAGATCTTGATCAGTACTGTGAACATGTGTTTCGAACTCTACCTGTCATTCACAACCTAAAAACACTTAGAACACTTCGCTGTCAAAAACTGAGAATCATCTTGTTCGGTGTTTGAGCCTGACATGTGGAAAACATGCCTTATTCGAACGACCTCCTCAGATGTTATCCGTTGTGTTTGACAACTGTCTTGGTCAATAAAATAAGCTTTATCTGACAGACGTGTCTTTGCGCAATAAGTGTTAGCCATGAACATTAAATGTAAGTCATGCTAAAATGACATTCCTTTTTTAAACATTAAATACGGATGAAGGCGCATTTAATGTGGAGGAGATAATCATGCCAGTGCTTGGCATTTCAATAAAGAGAACGCTGGTTGATCTTCACAAAGCATGATGGCCACTTTTCACGCAGATTGGTGACATGTGGTCACAATCAATGGTTGGAAATGCGTTCCTGCCCAAACGTCACTTATAGAAGAAACCAAGCGTCACCTTCCATCCTATAAAACCTAAGCCCATTCTAAGTTTTTCATAGAACTCAAGTTTTCGAAGAGAAAAACAACGTTTTTGCACTCAAAAAATCAGTTCATTCTTTCCCGGTTAATGCACACTCAACGCTACAATAGAGCATCCGTTCCAGCAATCAAGAGGTAAAGAAATTTCTTCCCTTTTTGTCTTTTCATTTCTGTCAAAAAGCTTAGTTTTTACAGTAATGGCGGGTATGGACGTCTACTAGGCTTTGATGGTGAACATTCTTGAGTAGTGTTTGAAAAGAAACACTTTTAAGAGTCGAAACCTAGGGCATAGATCTTTAGAAAATCACTCTTAAGAATTTTTAGGGTTTTGGCAGCTATGGAAGAGAAACCAGGATTCTTTTACTCTTCTGAGTCATCGTACGAGGTCACTTATGCAGAGTTTGAGTCACCCCTACATGCTACACCTTTATAGACTCTAAAGGCATTGACCACCGTGCACCTCGACGGGTCTCGACAAGATAATACGAATAACAGTTGCGAAGGGTGAAATTCAGAAAGCAATAGACCAATATGCAATCAACATAAACGTATTCCAACATTGGTCGCACACTGCTCAGGATCCTTCTGAGGGAATGGCCACGATCTCGAAAGCGATCTTCAGATGTGGAGTGAGGATACCCCTTCACCCTTATATCAGATCGATTCTTGACCACTTCTAGGTTGCGCCATTTTAGTTGACACCAAGCGTATATATGATAGTGGTTGCTATGTATATTGCATTTGGTGAACACAATCTCGGTGAGCCAATAACAGAGGAACTTGGCTGTGCCTATTACTCAAAGAAAAGTAAAGACAAGGATTTGTACTACTTCTCCAAGCGATCAATGATCGAGGGAGGAATATTTGGTTACCTTAGTAACGTAGGGGCTTATGAAACCACGTATTTTTTCTTCGAGTATGATGGAGTCTGTAAATTTAAGGAACCGAGTAGGTTTTCCATTCAATTTCCAGATCGCTCATCTTTTATCTATAATTCTTCCTTAATATATTAGGCTAACAAACCCTTTGCTTTTTCGCAGGAAACAAAATGACCAAATTGGTGGCGCTAGCTGATTGCAGTCGCATCGAAGCATTTGGTTGATTGCCAAACCAGAGTCGTGACGTAAGGCTGCTCGTGACTACTGCCAACCTTCGAAAATACAAGTTTTTCAGTGTCGGTGCATATTTGGACGGTTCAGCTCGTGAGTATTTCTTACACAGAAAAACTCCTAAGTCATTTTTAGCAAAAGAAAACTCTTTTTGCTGATGTGTCTATATGCTATGTAGCAACTATGCCACCGAAGGTTGCAAAGATAACAAAGAAGCCTGGGGGGTTCACATTCCCCAAGATTAATCCAACTGAACTAGCTGGAGCGACCTCCAGCCATATCCCTGTGAGGGGGATACAAATTGGTGCCGAAAGGCAACCACCCATTGAGCAACGTGAAGAAGCTCCCCGACCCGCTACCGCTTGTCCACCCAGGAAGAAGACCACAGCTACAAAGACGAAGAAGAGAAAAATAATACCCACTAAAGAGGAAATTGAATCTGAATTAGAAGGCTTGGGGATATTGCGAGATAGGCTACAACTCTATTAACTCTTCTTTGCAAGGACAACCTCAAGGGACGCTTCCAAGACCTCGACTGCCCTTGGGAGCTTAAAAAGGAAAGAGGGGAAACAAGCATGGAGCAGGTTGAAAGGGTCCCTGTAGCAACGAGGCTCAACCCATCCGTGTTGGATCTTTTAAGGCAACTACCAGACGATTTACGACCAGTGGTTTACACTCTTTTGGAATGCCAACTTGCCATAACCTTTGACAGTTACATGGCCTCTCGACCTACCGACTTGGTGGCCATGACACTTCAGATGCAAAGTCAGGTAAAATGACTTATTCTTTCGAGAACTCTTTCATACAAATCGATCCTTTAGCTTTTTAAGAAAAAAACTAACTCTTTATTCGTTTCCATGCAGTCTTTGCTCACCCTAAATGTGGCCCATAACAAGATGAAAATCAGCTCTTCCAACAAGCTCCATGAGATGAAAGAGGAGGTTGCTAAGCAAAATCTTGCTTCAGATGAAAAGGAAAAGGCTGCCCACATATAAGCGAATGTATATCTAACTGCAAAGAATTCTACTCTGTGAGCAGCAGAGTTCCAGAAAACTAAGCTCAAGAAGAAAGATAACGACAATAAACAGCTCCAACGAATAGTGGCGAGGCTCACTAAAGAGTTGGGCCAAAGAGAAAAGGAGCTGCAAGCGAGCTTAGAGCGCGAAAATGTAGCAGAAAAGACTCGAGCTGGGTTATGGGAAAACTCAGAGAAAGAGAAGAGGGTGCTGCAGACAGATCTCAAACTTGCTCACGGGCAAATCACTTTGCTGACTGAGCAGATGAAGCAACAAAACCTTGAAATAGAGAGGAAGGCTGCTCATTGGGCGTTGCAAGCTATTTATAGCTTTCTACAGAATAATGCTAACATGGACATCTTCGACCTCCCCAAGGAATACCAAGTTGCTCTTGCTTCTATGGTTGCGGTCGAAGAGCAAGAAGAACAAGAGCTTGCCCTAGAGGATGATCAGCAAGAAACAGAGGTCCTCGAAGACCAAGCGAACGATCTAGAGGTCGATGATCAGCTGAACGACCCAAAGGTTGTGGTGACTGAAGTCGGGGATCCTGGTAATCAAGACCAATGATTGTTCTCTCCTTTTCTTGAATAGAGTCTTTTGTACTGTCTTTTTTATGTAACTCCAGGTCGTTTTTTGTAAATATCTTTGAAATATATAAAAGAACTTTTGACCACTTGTGATAACACTTTTATAACTTAAGTACTTCACAAAACAAATATAACATATCTGATCATAAAACTTGTAAAACATTGTAAACAATAAGATTATGCAAAACTTGAGATCACGACAAAAGTGATCCTTTGAAAAGGATCGAGATAATCTCATTCATATTATTTACAACAATGAAAAATTTACAAGTAAAAAACTAATCAAGCTATAAATGAGTTCGTAATTACTGATAATAAGGGCAAAGATGTTCAGCATTCCAAGCTCGCAGTAGTTCAGAATCATTAAGCTTTTTGAGATGATATGTTCTAAGTCGTATCACCTTAGCGATGCGATATGGGCTTTCCCAATTAAATCCCAATACTCCTACACTTGGTTCTTTTGTACCGAGAAAGACTTCTTTTAACACTAGGTCGCCAACTTGGAATTCTCTTCTCCTGACTTTAGAGTCTAAGAATCTTTTAGCCCGCTATTGGTAGGAAGCTATCCTTAACCAAACCTTGTCGCGGTGTTATTCAACTAAGTCCAGACTAGTACGTAAAAGTGTTTCATTGTCTGTTTCATTGTAAAATTCACTCCGAAGTGAACCAGCTCTTACTTCCATTGGAACCATTGCCTTGCAACCATATGACAGTGAGAATGGTGTTTCTGAAGTAAAGGTTCTCGTAGTCGTTCTATATGCCGATAGAACTTCTGGGAGATCATCAGCCTAATTGCCCTTGATTGCGCCAAGCTTGGCCTTCAATGTGTGCTTGATAGTCTTATTGACAGCTTCAACTTGACCATTAGCTTGCGATCTTGCTACTGAGGCAAATCTCTTATGAATGCTCAAGTCTTCGCAAAACTGCTTCAATTCTTTATTATCGAATTGTTTCCCGTTGTCAGAGATGAGTGTATGAGGAATCCCGTAGCGACACACTATATTCTTGAAGATGAAGTCTTTGAGCTTCTTTGTAGTGATCGCGACCAAAGGTTCTGCTTCGACCCATTTAGTGAAATAATCCACTGCGACCACTGCATATTTGACAACCTTTACCAGTTGGCATGGGTCTGATGAGATCAATTTCCCACATAGAGAATGACCAAGGACTGGTCATCATTATTAGTTGGTGGGAAAGAGCTCGCGGGATGTTCGCGATTCTTTGGCACTTATCACACTTCTTCACAAAGTTAAAGGAATCTTCATGAAGTATGGGCCAATAATATCCCTGGCGGATAATCTTATTGGCAAGAGATCGTGCGGCAATGTCATTACCACAAATCCCTTCATGTATCTCTCTCATGATATAATCTCCTTCATTATCGGTTACACATTGGAAGAGGGGAATGCTAAATTCTCGTTTGTACAACTGATCTCTGATGAGACTGTAATAAGCAACTCTAGTTTGCAGAAGTCTTGCCTCAGTTTTGTTGTTAGGAAGAACCCCATATATGAGATACTAAATAATTAGAGTTGTCCAGGAAATAGATTCAGTTACTGCTACGACCTGATCAGGTGAGCTGATGCTAGGAACTTTGATGTACTTGATTGGAATACTATCCGAAGCATCGGAGTCCAACGATGAGGTTATCTTTGCCAAAGCATCTGTGATAGAATTACTATCTCTCGGGATTTGCTTGATCATATAATGCTTGAAGGGCTCGAGTGTGGCCTTGACTTTCTTCAACTAACTGATTATATTCTCTTCTTTGGCTTGATACACTCCTAGAATCTGGTTGACAACCAGTTAGGAGTCGCTATTGATGTCGATCATATCTGACCCATTTCTTTTGCTGGTCGTAGACCAGCAAATAACGCTTCATATTTGGCCTTATTATTCGTAGCTCTGAATTCAAACCTAAGGGCTCCATAAATGCGAGTCCCCTCAAGGCTAATGAGAAGAAAATCAGCTCCGACTCTTCTCCTATTCGAAGATCCATCAATGTAGAGACTCCAGGTTGATAAGTTTCGAACAGTTTCTTGAACAACTTCATTAAGCTGGTTGTTCGGATTCTCGATCAGGCTGATAAGAGAACTCTGAAATAAAATCAGTAATAGCCTGCCCTTTGATTACTGCTTTTGATCTGTAATGCAAGAACTGACTTAGCTCCACAACCCACTTAAATAACTTACCCAAAGCCTCCGACTTCTGAAGGACCTGCTTGAGTGGATAGTTGGTTAATCATGAATGGTGTGGGCATGGAAGTAAGGTCACAGCTTCCTAAAAGCGATTAGTAAGACATAAGCTAATCGTTCCATCTTTGGATACTGTGTTTTAGTGTCCAGTAATCGTTTGCTCGTATAATACACTAGCCACAAAATTATGCCATCTTCCCGAATGAGAGCTCTATTGACCGTATATTGAGAGACGGACAGGTAAAGAAATAAGATTTCCTTAGGATGGGACTTAGACAGAAGATGTGGTTTTCCAAGATGCTCTTTTATGCTTTGGAAGACTCATTCACACTTTGGAGTCCATTCAAATCTCTTATTGGCCCTAAGTATATCGAAGAATGGCAAACAACGATCAGTTGCTCTCGATATGAAGCGACTGAGAGCCGCTATTCTCCCATTCAAGCTCTAAACTTGCTTTTGATTGGTAGGACTTTTCATATCTAAGAGAGCTTGGATCTTCTCGGGGTTGACTTCAATTCCCCGATAGTTAACCATATACCTTAGGAATTTCCCTAAGGATACTCCGAATGAACATTTAAAAGGATTAAGTTTCATTCTGTATCTTCAGAGTATATCAAACATTTCCGTGAAGTTAGCTATGTGATCTGAAGCAACATGCGATTTGACCAGTATATCATCAACACAGACCTCCATTGATTTCTCGACTTGCTAGGAAAACATATGGTTAACTAAACCTGGTAAGTCACCCCATCATTTTTCAGACCAAAGGACATGACTTGGTAATAGTACAATCCTCGATTTGTAATAAACGAGGTATGCTCCTCATCAGATGTGTACATCAGGATTTGATTATACCCTGAATAGGCATCCATGAAGCTTAATAGCTGGTGTCCAAAAGTGACATCAACGAGCTGATTGTTTGTAGGCAAAGGGAAATTGTCCTTTAGACAAGCTTTATTGAGATCCGTGAAATCAACACATGTTCGTCACTTGTCGTTGGGTTTCTTCACCAAAACAAGATTGGTGACCCAACTTGGTAATGAGCCTCCCGAATGAACTCGATTGAGAGGAGTTTATCTACCTCAACCGTAAAAGCAGCATAACGCTCTGGGTCCATGACCCTTCTTTTCTGGGAAACTGGCATGACCTCACTATCGATGTTGAGGGCATGACATATTATATTCGGGCTGATCCTGACCATGTCATCATGAGTCCATGCAAAAACATCTATATTTTGCCTGAGGAAGCTCGTTAAATCAATAGCGAGCTGAGGGTTGAGATTGCTTCCTATTCTCAACACACGAGTCAACCTATTCTGGTCGACTGATACCACAGATAGAGTCTCAACATGCCCACTGTGGGAATACTCCTCCTGAATATAAGGATCTATGTTGTCTTCCACTGGACCTGGTGTTAGAGTAAGTGCCCTAGAGCTAATCAATTATTGTGGAATTGACTCTTTGTCATGATGTTTATTAATCCACAAAAGATATTTTCTACTATATCATGTGAATTATAGTTGTATGTATTGATATATATCTTTAGGATGGTAGAATCGTGACGAGAGTATCAAGTGTTTCAAATCTTGATAGTGAGAACCCTATGAGCACATATGATGGCCATTCTAGAAATCTCTGTAGCCCTAGTATTATTTTAACCAAGGACACAGATAATACAGTAAGGCTATCACAGTGTTGAACAACCTTGTCGAAAGGTAGTGACTGATCTCAATTGTCAAGGTTGTTTGCTGACAACCTGGTGCAACACATGGGTGCTCACTGTAGCAAGTTCATTGGATTGACCCACCAGAGGATTCCATACAGATGGTAACCCTAGTGTTTATGGAACAAATTATCTAACGAATGGTGGTGCATGTGATCCTTAGACTTGAGATCACCGGAGCGCCTTATACCCCGATTGGTGTAGTTTGACACTAGCCTAAGTAGTTCTATTTAGAGCTATCAATATGGTAGTGATTGGCTTCATCGAGGAGTGTATCAAGACTATGGTGGATCGACAAATGATTCATCACTCCTAGGTACGAGAGAAGTTATCTTACGACTCAATTCTATTAATGACAATGACAATAAATCTGTGATCACAGTGGCATTGAGTTGTTGTTCAATCTAATTATTATTCCGATCATTGGTCTAGTAACCTGAATACAAATATATCGAGGATAACTTAGGTTGACACTATTTCCATACCTCAGTCTCGATGAGATAACAGATGATGAAATGATTTGATTACACGGTACAAGTAGCTATTTTGCTGAATCTGAATCTATCTAGTGGCCATGATGCCTTGCTAGGGATCAATCTTGGTTTGTGTGTAGTGAGATGATTGATTGGTGTCAATTGCGATACTACTCACTGCCGGTATGATGAGGAGTCTACGAGTCATACACTAAGGAGACAGTTTAAGGATGGTTAACTATAGAAGGATATATCCGTCTTTTGGACGAAATGGCATATTTGTAATTTTGCTATGTAATTAAATTTACTAAGGTTGTAGCTTGTGTCCAATTTTATCATTGGAATAATTTAGCAAAATTACAAGTTTAATTATTGAAGTTAATATTAATATTTAACTAAATAATTAAAAGGGACCTATATGCGATTTCACCTAAATTTGGGTTGTTGCTAAACTTTGGGGGTGGAATTCATATTTTGCTTTATTATATAGAGAAAGCAAAAATAGGTTTTATATATAATTCTCATTTCAGCCGTGGGTGAGTGAATTTTAGAGAGAAATAATTTCTCTCTTCATTTCTTCACTCTTTCTTCCAAACCTTGAATCCTTAAAGCCAAGCATTGATTCTAGCAAAATCAACCCTGGTCTCTATTGCATTGTCTTCGTGTGGACGACGTGAGTTCGATCCTACTCTTGGATCGGTAGAGAAATCGCATTCAGAGACATTTGAAGGAGCCTCCAAATGTGCGTATGATTTCTAATCCTTGTCTGGATTATTGTTATATTTGTTCTTTTCAATTTAAACATGTAAAATATATACATATCAAACCCTGATCTTCGGTTATTCATAATAATCGATGGGAAATATTTTTGTTTTCCACAGCGTTTACTTATCGATTTACTTACATCTGGCTGTGGTTTGATCCTGCTGATCGTCATAGCCTACTCGGGAACGCCCACCGGCCTCCCTTTCCCTTTGCATGCCATCTGCACTACTCTTACATAGCAGTTGCGAGATCCACGCTAAGACCCATTGACTTCCCTACACCCAATCGGAGTGGGAAATTTCATCTTCATCTTCAGATGATAGATAGAGGTGACAGCTTTGAAGTTCTGGAGTAGAGGTTGTCCTAATATGCCATTAAAAGCGAACGGACAATCTACTACAAGAACTTTTGTCATCTTGGTCACTTCATGGGTCTCACCCAAAGTAACGGGAAGTGCAATTGTTCCCTTGGGAATCAGATGATCCCTAGTAAATCCATAGAGAAGGTTAGAGGCAAGTTTCAGATCTACTTCTTCCAATTGCATTTCCTCGAATGCTCATTGAAATAAGATGTTCACGGCACTCCCATTATCCACCAACATTCTGTGGACCTCGCGCCGACCTATTCCAGTTGCGATGACGAGTGCATCCTCATGAGGGTGATGCAATCGTACAACGTCTTTCTCTAAGAAGGTAATCTCCTCCTCTATGAGCACCTTAGAAGGTTGCGACATCGTGTTTAATACACTCACGGGATCATGACGAGCTTCTCGAGCGTACTTCTCCTAAGCATCTCGAGAATTCCCCGTGAAGTGTGGTCCTCCAAATATAATCCCCACGAAATGGAGACCCTTGTGACCATGACGCTTCTTCCCATCGTCTTTCTAATCCTTTTTCTGAGTGGGAGTTGGACCATTAACATATTCCTTGAAGTGCCCATTTTTAATAAGGTCTTCAATAGCCTGCTTAAGAGCTCAGCATTCATCGGTATGATGCCCATTATCTTGATGATAACGGCAATACTTCTTGTTGTTTCTTATAGAAGGGGGATTTTTCATGGGCTCAGGCTCTCCGAGCATATTAGCTTTTTCTGATTTATCCAGAATAGCTGATACCGATGCATTCAATGGAGTATACTGATTCTTGTCGCAATCGTGACGAGGGGCTTGGGCTTAATATTTCTTGGGCTCAAACCGCTATTTCTTTCCCTTTGTCTGATCGTCATTAGCCTATGTGCGATCAGGCCTTCTACTACTCTCTCCCCGGTTTTCCTTCCTCTGATTGGGAGCACTGGTCGAAGGATTAGGGTCAGGGCGATTCAAAGCAGCCAAAGAAGTTTCAAATCTAAGATACTTCTTAGAGAGATTGTAGAAAAGAATGAGGGAAATATCATCCTCGGGTTGCAGTTTCTTCCATAAGTCAGTTTACGGGTGAACTCACAATAATAAGAGTTCAAACTGAATCTTCAAGTGTATTAGCCACTTTATTTAGCTCCCTTGGAACCTGTCAATGTAGGATTGGAAGAATTCATTCCTCTCTTGCCGTATGTTGCTGAGATAGCTCAACGACATTAAGAACTTCCTATTACCCCGGAAGTGTCTCAAAAATAACAAACTCATCTGTTGCCACGAGTTGATGGACCATGGTGGAAGCAATTTAAACTAGCGCTTAGCATGGGCAGTTAGAGTCATTATTAAGCAGCGACATTTCGCCAAGTTGGAAACTTGGTGAAGCTCTATGAGGTCGTTAAACTCATAGAGATGATCTTGCGGATCAGAATTCCCATCGAATGCTTGCATATCAAGCATTCTAAATCTTGATGGGAGATGAGCAATCAAAGTTGTTAGAAAAAAGGGAGATGCCTCAGCGACTTGCCCTCGCTCATTTTGCTGAGCTCTAAGCTGATCTGGAGCTCGCTGTAACTCCTCAATCTAAAGAAGCAAAGCCACATGGGGATCACTTTCTGTAATGTGGGTTTGCTCCCCACGATTGCGATTAAGGAAAGACCGCAGATCGAACTCTTCCACACCTCGACTAGAGCCTTTGGCATACCTTGGCACATACTAGCTGGAGTCATGTGAAGGCATTGAATGGCTTGGGGAATTATCCCGAGCTCGGTGGTGGTCAGAACCGACCGGCATATGGTAGGTATTTCCCTCGGTGTGATGGTCAAAACCATCACGATGTCGTGCACTCTTGTGGAGGTGCCCATACGATGTCGCATGATATGGCTCATGATGTAACATACTGCCGAGTCACAAAGCTACAAGTATTCTACCTATTTCACGACTGGTATTCACTGGCCCTTTTGAGCCTTTTGGCCCATTGTCAGCCACCTACTTTCCCTTGTTCTTACGCGTTGTAGTGCGTATGGTATGAGCTTTCACTTATTTACACGCTTTAGCGTGACTTACAAGCGTTTTTGGAGGTGGCACCGCCTTGTCAGAATTGGGCTGTATGACCTGATCCAAACGATCTAACCTTTGGCTAACCGTTTGGAGAGTATTATTGAACCTCTTCAGGTAATTCATCATAGCTGGATCGAGTTGAGAGGTCGAAGGGATATCCGCCACAGTACCTTGGGGAACTGGGGGTACTTCAGGAGAAGTAACACTTTGTACCTGGGGGATTTCCTCGTTGTTGGTGCTAGTTCACTCGGTTTCATGACCACGAGCAATTTGTTCACAAGTAGAGCTGATTGATCAGAGATTCTGAACGAAGAGCGGATATAAAATCAGGCCCTCCTTCTAGCGTCAAACTATTGATGAATGATTTTGATACCAATGACTCGCACATGCAAAGTGCTAAGAAAGTCTTAGAAATTACACATGAATGATTATGAGAGAGCTAATCAATATAATCAAATACAAAGACTGAATAATAAATGAGAGAGATGATTTTTAAAGTGGTTCGATGCTTAAAGCAAATCCTACGTCCACTGTTTCTTTTATGTATGAGAGATTACAAGAGGTTGCGTATAGCAAACAGTGAGCAGAGGTACAATAACTGAGTATTCAAAGAGAATATCAAGTCAGTCTTTTTCTCGTAAGTTATCTTTGCTCTGAAAATAAAGATTACAATCAAAATGAGGATTTTGTATCAGCATCCCAAAAATGAGAGGGGGAGTCCTCTATTTATAGTAGAGGAATTCAAGGTAATGATCACAAATCTGCAAGTGGGTAGGTGTCAGCAAGTCCTTCCTTGTCTCCCATTAGCTGATAACTTAAAAAATATCCTCAAATTATCTAGGGCTTAGACAGGTGTGCGGTCCTTAGTCACTCGTAGACACAACCTGAATTTGATAAGTTGATGATAATCATATTTTTTCTGTCCTAGGATGACGTGGTAGCTCTTGGATGGCGCAAAGTCTTCCTGAACTCTGATTGATGCTTGCTGATATGAGCTTACACCAGTCCTGATTTTTTAGGCATAACACCCTTGATAAATTAAAAAAAAAAAAATCTAAAAATTAAATTAAATTAAATTTTAACTTCCATTAAATAAGCAGGGGTCATATTAGGTTACGCTATGTCTTGTACGCTGAACTAAAAAAACCGACGCCCTTTAATTTATGGGAAAGTCATCTAACGGCTGAATATTTTTCAACTAAAAATCTAATAGAAACTTGCGACCAATTAAACAAGTTTAAAAGAAAGAAGGATTTGAATATCAATCATATAGATACAGACTTCGGGTACGAAAAAACTTAAGAGTAGAATTCAATTAGTGAAGTTGTTGAACTAGCATCACAAAAATTGTAAAATTTATTTATATAAATATTTTATTTAATTAAATTAAGTTAATAATTGTTATAGTTTATTATAAAACTATTTTATGAATTAAAATATGTCAATTTGGTTATCATGTTTGTAACAGTGTAATTGAATTTACCATATATACATAAGTACTGATAAGTGATAACATTTAAAAAGCGTAATAATTTAAAAAATAAACTTTATAAAATGCAATAAATTTGTTTTAAACTAATAATTACTAACAGGCCATAACTGGCTAACTTGAAAATTATAACATCCCAAGGTGGACAAAGTCAATTTATTTTCAAAAGATATACAGCAAAACCTCTATATAAAAATAACATCTATATAGTCATAAAAATTTATATTCTCAATTTGGGATTGTTATAAATAAGAATAAACTTCACATTATAATAAGTTATAATTTTTCTAATTCATGTCTTAAGAAAGTTGTCTCCACATTGTAATAATTATCTATATATTGTAAAAAAAAATTATGTTGTGTTATATTAAAGGTTTAATATGAAATAAAATATTTATATAAAATTGTTTGGGACAATAATTTATACTTTAGAGTTATTATCACATTTTTTAATTTTTAGATACATAATAGCTTGCTAACATGAACACTTTCTTGTTGAAACTAAAATATTTATAGCTTTTCAAGCATATTGTATTTTCATATTATCATTCTCAAGATTTTTTACTTTCTCTCTTTGTTTAATTACAGCAATGACTATTAAAACAATTAATTAAAATCCTAATACATACTACAAAAACATGAATTATAAACTAATTAAATTAAAAAAATAATTTTTGTAACTACACCTCTATTAAATTATAACCTCCTCATAATAATAAAATTAATTTGTCCCACCATTATAACTATAAAACAAGGTTTTACTGTATATTTAACTTCAATCAATGGCATCCAAATAACAAATAACATAATATATTTATATTCTATATCATTGCATCATATGAGACTGTTAAAATTTAATTAACGTATTGGTAAAACATGTATAATTTTTATTAATAAATGTTTACTTATAATTTCAAATGAAATTTATTTTTTTATTTGAATATAAAATTAATAATTACTAATAAATCAAATAGTACTATTATCAAATGTATATATATCGAGTCCATGACTCTATGTTGAGAGCTGATAATTATTAGTTTTTAAAGCTATGAGAATTGGTGTCAAAAATTCTTTTGTGAGTATATTTAGAAAATAGACTTGAAACTTGAAATAATTTAATTGAAAACGATAGATAAAATATGAAACAAATAATATTGTATTTGAAACCAATAAGATCGAGTACCAATAACAATAAATTTGAAACATTTAACTTGAGATTTAAACGTATAAATAAAACAAGAAAATCATAATATAAAAACTGCAACTAGTAACACTAAACTTGAAATAAAAATAATGTGGTACCAAAACTTTAGATTTGAAACTATAAAAAATACTTGAAACAAAAAACAATTTAGTTGAAACTTATAACATAAAACTTGAAATTATTAACATTCAATTTAAGATTACAGGGACTTCATACTAACGATGTTATGTTTGAAAGTGGTAATGTTATAACTTGAAACTTTTAACGTTAATTTGAAAACTATAAATAATATATACTTGAAAACTAAAATATCATACATGAAATCAGCAATATAAGACATGAAACTTATAATATATAACTTGAAATCTGAAGGACCTGACACTAATTTCGTGCCTGGTAGTTGCAAATAAATGGTTGATCATATTTTTAGTGGGCACGAAATCATCAACTTTTATGGTTGTCTGGTTTATATAAATTAAGAAATGATATATTCAATAACATTTTTCTTAACTCAGACATATTTGATTATTTCGAAAATTTATAAGTGAACATGTTCGCTTTTTTGTTAGTGTTTGTAAAAATTAAAAACAATTTTATAGCTTTTAATATGATCAAATTCAACTTAAATTTTATAGTGTTCTACTGGCAAACATGAATCGAGGTTAAGGGGTTTTGAAGGGTGGATCATGGTGAGTCAGGAGGTGGTGTTTGATTAAGTTTTAGTTGTCAGAATTTGGCCAAGAAACGGCAAAACCCTAGTTTCTGATTGTCGACGATTGGTGGGTGGAATGACTTGGGAACTTTGGGGGTTTTGTAGCAGAGTAGCCAATGAGTCTAAGGGTGGTGATGGTTTGAGTTGTCAACGCTCAAAATGGCCAGATTCTGGCAAAGGATAGCCGATCGACGCGGTTTCCATGGTCGGTGATCGATGAGTGATGAGAGGGGATAAAAGGTATGGTTTTGAAGAAGAGAGGGCGGGGTTTCAGTGTTGGAGATGGGGTTGATTTTGGGTGAGAAAAAAGGAGAAAGAAGGTCGACATCAATGCATGAAAATGTGCGCCAAAAATAAAAAATTTTGATTTTTTTTATGTTGACGTCATTGGTTTGACTCGCTGATCAAATAGGGACTCGACTACTTTTCCAGGTTTAGCCACGGGTTGGTTTTTAAAACATTTAAAGTCTATTTAAAACCTATAGATTTTTTATGCCCAAGAAAATAAAGGGCTGACGTGGGAAAGTCACGTGAAGGGTGACCTGCTCCCGTCAGAGCAACGCGCACACGTCAGACCTGCCAAGTGATATGGAGCTCACACGCGTCCGTTTCCCTGCAATAAGTCGTG
The DNA here is from genome assembly GCF_008641045.1 of Pistacia vera. Lineage (NCBI taxonomy): Eukaryota > Viridiplantae > Streptophyta > Magnoliopsida > Sapindales > Anacardiaceae > Pistacia > Pistacia vera. Next base: position 314,948 of record NW_022196791.1, read on the forward strand.
CGTTGTCAGCTTGGGAAAAGGAAAATGCGACGTAAAGCCGGATTACATCCTGACAATCACACCAAACCATGGATTTAGTGATGATTATATGCTTCAGTTTAGTATAAAATAGGGAAGACCCCTTCATCAAGGGGATTCGGCCGCTTCTTATAAGAAAGAACTCTCTCTCTCTCCTGTAATCATATTTTTAACTTTATCTTATGTAAGTCAGCTCGCAGCCGCGACCTGACACACACTAACATCAATACAAATCAGTGGACGTAGGACTTGCTACCTTAGCATCCGAACCACTTAAAAAACTCCCTTCATATCTATTTCGCTTTATACATTTCACTTTCAGGTGTATTGAAGAGCCAATCAGCGTTACACATGTGAAAATTCGTTGGTGCTTAAACTGAGCATCAACAAGATTATAATTGAAACTTATAACATAAAACTTGAAATTATATACGTCAAACTTGAAGTTGAAATGACTTGATATTTGGAACATTAGATTATTAACAAATTATTTTATATTTGAAGTGTTTAAGGTGAATTTGATACTTGTAAAATACAACACACACACACACACACACACACACATATATATATATATATATATGAAGTTGGTTTACTTTTTTGTTTTGGAATTTTCTCTCTTGTCTATTAATCCTGCCTTAAATCATAATTCATGGTTAATCATCTAAATTTAACTAATAATTGTAGGAATTAAGAAAAATAAAATAAAGTTATATATTCTCCATCAAAAGATAAAGATAAAGGGAAAGAAAAGAAAAAAGAAGAGGATGTTACCCAATGTCTTAAATAAGCAGGAAAAGACGTTCCATTCTTAGAGTCTATTTTGCTGAACTTATGAAAATTAGTTTATAAGCATTCAAAATTTAAGTAGTTACGTGTTTAGTTAAAATATTTAAAGTGATTGATAAGTAGTTGACGCGTTTGGTAAAATCTGGCTTATAAATACATTTTGTTATTAAAATGATTAAAAATGATATTACATTATTTTATCAAATAATAAATTATATTAATTCAATTTTTTACTATAATATTATCAAAATATAATTCGATCATATTACAATATAATTTAATTTTAGAATTAAATACACAAATACTTTATAGACAAATATTTTATTAAAAAATTATATGAACAATTTTTAGATTCTTTATACAAAATAAACTACTAAACAAATATAAAGAATTAAATAAAAATAATATGGTAAAATATTTGATCAAAATAATTTATATAAGCCACAAAACAAAAAAAAAAAAACAAAAAAAACAAAAAAAGAGAAGAAGGTTTTTCACTTAATTTTTTTTGGCTTATAAGCTTAGCTTTTAAGACAAAAAAAAAAAAATTATAAATAAATAAATCAACTTAGATTTTAAATCTTATAACCTGGTTCCTCACAAACACACCTATAAAAGTCCAAACCCCAAGCGCCGCTCAAGCAATTAAGAGCACGCAGTTCCAGATTCAAGCCAGTTTGTAAGGTGAGCGCACCCAGTTGCAGATGCTTTACAGGTTGCTCAATTTTATGTGCCTTCTCTGTGAATATGCAACCTTTTCTTTTCCTCCCGCTCGAATAATGTTAAACACTTTTATCTTTTTCTATAGATTCTGGAGTCTGTCTTTCAATTTACTTCAAAGATCAAACTATAGTGGGTATACTTAATTGAAGAAATTCTAAATTTGGGATGGACCATATCATATATTAGAATGTTTTTTTAATAATTATGTGGCTAATCTTGAGCAGATATGATCATTTTGATGTCTTCTTTTAGATGTTTCACTGCCCACACGTTTTCATGAAAACTCTTAATGAATATTTTGGGGTCAAAAGAAAATATATTTTACTAATTACTACATTCACTTCTCCAGAAAAAGTGCAAAACACAAGGCTTTGAATTGACTGATTCTAGCCTACAGTTGAAAAAGCTGGAAAATCCTCTTCTTTTGAAGGTCTTGTCATAAAAATTAGTTACAAAATAAGTTCTTTCAGATTAATAAAATCGTAAAAGCACACAGTTAAGTGTCAGACAAAAAGAATCAGATGCGGGCAAATAGTAACGTTGTTGCCGGGCCAAGCAAAGTCTCATAAATAACGTAGTATGTTAACTAGATGAGTTCATAGAAAACCTCAGACCATGCATTACTTTGCCTTAGTCTCACTATCTCATTCACTATGAACTCAGTCATAAGCCATCAATGGCGGCCACGTTCAGCATCGTCTCTAGAAGGAGACGTTCTCATAAAGAAACTCCTTCTTACCCATGACCTTGATGGTCGCCGTCTTGAATCCGAGCAATTGCTTCGAGTCACCGAGAATATCATGTGCTTTGCTACTACATCAGAAGTGCTAGTAACTCCCTGCTTATTCTGACCAATTGATGAATATAAAAGATGTTTTTAAAGGTTCCTTTTGTATTAGTCTGCAATTTCGTCATTAACAGCATTAAATTTTTAAATGAATTTTCAGGTTTCTGATATTCATAGCGATGCCTTTGCAATGGATAATGAAAGCATTATTGAAATTGTTGGGTCACAAGAACCGCTGGGATACACCATTTACAAAATATCTCGCGAGGTTTCTAATCTTTCTTCCTCTTTATTGCTAACAATTATCAAGCATTTACATAAATGATCAATTTAGTACATTTTTGGTAATACCAGATACTCTGCAAGTGTTGTGGGGAAGGAGATGTTCATACAAGGACCATGGTCATGTTTGATTTGCTAGGGAATTATAGATGGGATGCAAAAGTGGTTTTAGTACTTGCAGCATTTGCAACAAGCTATGGTGAATTCTGGCTCACAATGCAGCTATACCCGGAAAATCCTTTGGCGGTATCGGTTGCAATGCTCAAACAATGGCCAAGCAGCATCAGCAAGTTGAAGCCTCGATTTAAAGCATTAAGTTTGTTGGTTAAGACGATGATTGATGTGACCAGGTGTATAATTAAGTTTGAAGGCCTGCCGGTTGCTCATGTAATACCAGATTTTCAGATTATTTCCGCTACAAAGTCTCAGATTTTCTTTGCTGCTTACTGGATCACTAGAAGCACATTGGTCTGTTCTTCTAGTATCAAAGACTTGATTGCCATGAAGCCTGAGCAAGTGCATGTTCTTTCCCTTCAATTATCCCTACTAATATTCTGATCTTCTTAATTTTGTTTAGGATATTCTATCAAGATATTTAGCCTTCAAAGAATTATTTAGTGTTTGATGATCTAATTCATTTGTTTGATGCTCATATCATGTATTGATTATTCTTCAGGTATTCAAATTCAACAATTGCAGCTTGGGAGCTCTCAAGTTTGGTATATAGGTTGAGCGGGATCTACAGTCACCTCAGACGGCAAGTGGATGAATGTCATCGAGATATAGGTTCTTGTTTATGTACTTTTGAGTAATTCAATAGGAGTTCACTTTTACATGAAATTTGAATTGTGCATATTTTTTTTCTTTTCATAAAATTTGCAGAGATGAAGATGTATCAGAAGCTTATAGATACTTTCAAGGACAAGGAGTCCCACACAGACAACCAAGAGGTGCTTGGACTGTTATTTGCTTTAAAGAATGACTTACCACTCAAGAATTGCCCAACACAAGCAAAGGTACTTATTCTTTTTTTTCCTTTTTCTTTTGTTCAGCCATAATTTTAGAGATTTTAATCACAGCACACCTTCAAATAGTATCCAACTATATAGAATAAAAACTTTAGAATTCAGTAAATGTTAAGTTGTTGCTCTGTTTCCTTTATTTTAATTGAAAGATCACATGACTTAAACTACCAAAAGAACCATTGTATAAGCCTCTTCAGATTTTAAACTATTTGGCTTCATTTATTTTAATTGACAGCTAGGTGTATCTGAACTGAAAGACAAAGTAGTCATTCTTTTGGTATCAAAACCAGAGCTCCTTCCATTGGAGGAACTATTTTTGTTGGTTCACCAAACATATGATCATCCACACAGCAAGAATTTAGAGGGAAGTTATGAAATTGTATGGGTTCCCATCTCATTTTCGGATACATGGACTAATGCTGAAAAGGAAAGTTTTGATCTTTTATCGAACTATTTGCCATGGTTTTCGGTTTGGCAGCCGCAATCACTTGATTCAGCAGTGGTAAAGTTCATAAAACAAGAGTGGAAGTTCAAGGATGAACCCATCATGGTAGTGTTGGATTCAAAAGGGATGGTAACACACTCAAATGCACTTGATATGGTATTGATATGGGGCGCCAGGGGTTATCCATTTTCAGTTTCAAAAGAAATTCAACTCTGGGAAAAGGAGAATTGGACTCTGCAACTTATGATTGATGAAATTGATCCACAATTGGCTAAATGGGTAAGACACATGACTTCACAGTTAAGAAGCATCATCACTCATTACAAATACTTCAAATTCAATTACTTTTTACTTCTAATTACTAATTCCTTTATGTCAGGTTGAAGAAGGCAGGAATATTTGCCTTTATGGAAGTGACAACTTACATTGGATTAGAAAATTCAGTGCTAAAATAAATGAAATTAAGGGTAATGGCTTGCAACTCGATGTGGTGTATGTTGGTAAGAAGAACCCAAGTGAACAAGTGAGAAACATTTTAACTGTCATCAATGAAGAAATGCATACTAATTTCGTTCTCTCTTTCACAAAAATACAATTCTTTTGGTTCCGGTTGGAGAGTGTGAGAAGATCAAAACTCCGACTAGGAAAGATGGCTGATGACGATCATATTCTAAGAGAGGTGTCAGCATTACTGACTACAGACAACGGAGACAATGGTTGGGCTGTAATAGGTAAAGGTTTATCATCAGAAATTATATGGGTTCAAGGAAGTAAGCTGATGGAGTACTTGAACCGGTTTCCAGACTGGGGAGAAAATGTGGCAACATTGGGACTCATTGATGCAATTATATATGTTGTTGAACCGCCAGATCTTACTGCTCATTGTAGTCACTCTAAGCTCATTCCTTATGCTGATGGTGATGGGTCAATTGTTGTATGCCAAAATTGTAAGCGCCTCTTTAAAAAGTTTGTAGTGTATGAATGATTTGTAATTTGAGTGTTCTGCTCTGAGTTGAAGGTAATACTAAAAATAAAAATAACTGTTCCCTGGCAAATAAAATATATGTACTTGCAGTTTGTGATTATTTTAACAAAATGAAATCTTGGTATCTTATTTACTGAAATAGAATTAATAATTATAAATATCTCCTATAAATTACATTCGAAAAAAAAAAAAATCATCTTATAAACAAGTAGTTTGTAGACTGAAAAACCTTTGTTACACAGATATCAAGGACGAGTCATTTCTAAATCAGTATTATGGACGCCAATCGTCAGTGAACTATTAAGAAGTGTGGCATAGATTAAAAGCATAAATGAAAAGCCATTGTTGCAATCATTTAACATTCAAACGACAAGTTGTAAATAATCTGAGATAGATTTACATTGATTATAATCCATAAAACCCAAATCAGTATCAGATGGTTTTACAAGTTTTTGAGAAAAGGGATGATGCAACAAGCTTCGTTAAGTTGCAGCCTTTTGATTTCCCAACTTTTTGTAGAGCCCAACGCCATAAAATCCCGAATTTTTCAGCTCCATGGAGTTCTGAAACCTTGAAGGTCATCATCATTATTACTGTATTTTAACAAGGGTAAGAAAGACAGAGGGATATCATCTTGATGTCTTTCTCACATATTGGAAACATAGTTTTTAGGCAAGTACTTGATGCTCAAATGTTAAGAGAAGTAGTCAAGGTCTCTGATTTGATCAAGCTTTTACTTTGTTGGGCAAGAGACAAATGGACAATGAAGCTAATGCTTCAATTCTTCACTTTAAGCAAAGAAGAGAATTCCATTTGCAGGCTTTAATAAGGTAACTTATGGGGTCCCATGGTTAGGCCATGAATAACGTTTCCAAAATTTCCTATGCAGTTAAGCTGCTGGTAGACCCCAACAGATCTTCCTTCACAGTCTTTAAGATTTTTCCACAACCTTTTGGACACTATTCTTCATATTGCCTGGTTCGGATTATTAGAAACCTCTGGTGCAAGGAAGGAAGCAGTACAAAGCTTAAAAAGTAACATGAAGAATGAACAAAACATTTTGCATCTCATCAATTATTATTCTGCTAGCTTTTCTTTTTTTTTTTTTTTTTTTTTTTTTTTTTGCTTTAATGATGCATGGTTGCTTATGTCACAAAATTGGAATGTCAGATTTAGCACTTGTCCTTCTAAAATCAGGTTTTGCTACCATTCTCTGTATTACACAAACTGTGTTATTATCATAGTTATAGACATGAAAGCAAGAGAAGGATACCTATAAATCTCACAGGTTCAAAGCAGTATATTTAATTGCTTTTTAGCGTATTTTAATGAGGTGTTAATTCCACCCTCTTAACTCTACTTGGAATCCTGAAGCAGCATTCCAGGGGCAATCTTTTGGAAGAAGAAAACGAAAAAAGAAAAGGTGAGAAAAAGCAAAAAGAGCCATATACATTTTAACAAGGAAATTGGCAATAACGAAGGACGTGTTATCTGCATGGATTCAAGTTAATTGACATTCAAGAGAAGTAAGAAATTGCCTCCAGCTAAAGGGAAAGTATATATGTAATATATAATATATAATATATTTATTTATACCACAATTTAATATAAAAAAAACCTGAAAATATTAATTATAAAAACAAGCGTCTATTCATTATTGTAATATATTTTTATTTAACACCATATATAATAATGTAACATGTGTTGTGTATGGATTAAAGTTAGGTAACGTTTCTGGTGTAGGATTCTCAGGACTAACCTTTCATACAGTAAAGGTAGAAGATATAGTTAACTGGACCATTGCTTAATCTCATCCGGAATTTTAATCCTTTGGTCGTACTTTATGTTTAAAACCAAATTGGAAGTAAGGTAGCACATCCAATGAGCCTTTATTCCATTTACTGAACTATATATACGACTTAGAGAGGTAAACCAAATGCAGACCAAAGCCTTTCTCTCATCCCTTCCTCTATTATCCATCATCTAAAACATCTTAGCAATTCAATGGAGATTGTACCGCACAGAATGCAACTCAGGGAACGCCATATGTTCTCAACCTCAGATGACAATGCAATGATGAAGCAAGTCCAGGCCACTCATGCTCCTGATGGCCGTGAATTTGCTGTCAAACCTCTTCTTTACATCATTGAGGACATCTTCCGACGTGCCACCCCCAGTGTCCCTGGCTTTGATATGGTATAAATCTTGTCTCTAGCATTTGATTTGCTATTAATATTCCACATTCACGGCGTCGCTGATCAATTTTATGACTATGCAGGGAACACAAGCACAACTGGATGTGTTGGATGATAAGGCTTTCCAAGCTGACTTTTTCGACATGCTCGATCTGTTGTCAATGACCATCAATAAAATTTCCTGCGAGGTTTCCAAACATCACCTATTCTTCATTGTGTTGAAAATTTATCTATTTCAAGTTTTTAGTCTTTACCCACTTTCACATCGATGGAGATGGCACTACTACTACCATTTCAGAAATTAGCTTGGAAACCAACAGAAACTAATTTATTCATTGATTATATAGATATCCTGCAAATGTTCTGTTGGTGGAGATGCACACGCAACAACGTTGGGAATATTCAACATTCTTACAAGCTATGCGTGGGATGCTAAAGTGGTGCTAGCCTTGGCTGCATTTGCTTTGAACTACGGGGAATTCTGGGTGGTGGCACAACTTTACCCGACCAACTCACTTGCCAAATCGGTTGCACTCCTCAAGCAACTGCCAGAGATACTAGAACGCGTTGACTCCTTGAAACCAAAGTTTGAGGCACTTAGCAACCTCATCAAGGCCATGCTAGATGTTACCAAATGCATTGTTGAATTCAAAGAGCTTCCATCTCAGTACATTAGCCCTGACACACCAGCAATGTTAACTGCCACAGCCCACATTCCTACTGCCGTTTACTGGACCATCCGCAGCATTGTCGCTTGTGCTTCACAAATTATGGGCCTCGTTGGCATGGGTTTCGAGTATGTTTCTGCTGATCATTATCATTCCACGTTTGCTCTCAGTATAATCATAAAATTAAAGCAGCCCAATTTTTACTGCCGATTCTCTTGGCTGTTATCAGGTTCATAACATCAACAACTGAGGCATGGGAACTATCAAGCTTAGCCCACAAAGTCGGCAGCATACACACCCATCTTAAGAAGCAGCTCAATCTCTGTTATCAACTCATTGGTGAGTCTTTCCACTTCAAATATTATGGAAAGGAAGTAAACAATTTCCATTTATTTATTTTGATTATATATGTGAAGAGGTTACTAATAATTTTAGAGTGAATGAAATGCAGACGAGAAAAGGCATATTGAAGCATATCAAACACTTGTGCGACTGATGGAATCACCGCACATGGACAACATGAAGGTTCTGAGGGCACTGATTTATACCAAGGACGATCAACTGCCGCTCCTCGAGGGTGCAACCAAGAGAAGGGTTTGCTAATTTCTTTTTATTTTAAGTAAACGAATTATATATCAAGATTGAGGAGAATCGAAATAATATGTACTTCATTATGACGTAAACAGGCTAACATCGAAGTGTTGAGGAGGAAAAATGTTCTTCTACTGATTTCAGACCTGGATGTGTCCACTGAGGAGATATTCATGTTAGAGCAAATGTATCAAGAGTCACGTCAGCATCCATCAAGGACAGAAAGTCAGTACGAGGTTGTGTGGATCCCAGTTGTGGATAGGTCAACTCCATTGACCGAGCAAAAGCAAGAAAAATTTGAGACTCTCCAGAATCAAATGCCATGGTACTCTGTGTATAACCACACAATGATTGACCCGGCTGTGATCAAATACATCAAGGAAGTGTGGCAGTTCAACAAGAAGCCTATTCTTGTTGTGCTGGATCCACAAGGCAAAGTGGTCAACAACAATGCCCTCCACATGCTATGGATTTGGGGAAGCCTTGCATTCCCTTTTACTAGCGCTAGGGAGGAAGCTCTTTGGAAGGAAGAATCTTGGAGACTTGAGTTGTTAGCAGACTCTGTGGATGCAGCCATCGCAGTTTGGGTATCTATACTTTCTACATCTTTTATAAATTTACACTTAATTTATTGGGCTGAATAATTATATGTTTTGGGGGCCAATTTCAGATAGCAGAGGAAAAGTGCATATGCTTGTATGGTGGAGAAGACATAGAATGGATCAGGAAATTCACAGCAATGGCACAGGCAGTTGCACAAGCTGCAAATATTCAACTAGAGATGCTATACGTGGGGAAGAGCAACCCCAAAGAGAAAGTTAGGAGAAACATCAGTACCATTACTGTGGAGAAGCTTAGTAACACATTGCAAGACTTGGCACTGGTGTGGTTCTTCTGGGTGCGGTTAGAGAGTATGTGGCACTCTAAAATGCAACATGGGAAGAGTGTGGAAAACGATCCTATAATGCAGGAGATAGTGACAATGCTTAGTTTTGACGGGAGTGAACAAGGATGGGCTGTGTTTAGTGAGGGGAATGTCATGGCCAAGGCCAAGGGTGAAACCGTTGTGCAAAGTTTTATAGATTACGAATCATGGAAGTCATATGTGCGGGAAAGGGGTTTTGTGCCTGCACTGAATGATCATCTGAGAGAAGTTCATACCCCACATCATTGCAACCGTCTGGTACTTCCAGGTACAACGGGGACAATCCCGGAGAAGGTGGTTTGTGCTGAATGCGGCCGTCCCATGGAAAAGTTCATCATGTACCGCTGCTGCAACGATTAAGCAATACACAATCTGCAGATGGAGCATATCGTATTTAATATATTATCAAGGATTGGTTCTAGGATTGAATAAGCAATGCTACTACTGGCTGCTGCTTTTGTGTCTTCTTGCTCCTACGTGTGTTTGTTGTAATGACCCAATATATGAGTTATTAATTGCTTTTCAACTACTACTGCTTTCATTCCTTAATAAAATATAATGTTTTTCAATCTTATTTATGGTCTCTCTGGATGCCTTTGAACTTCATTCAGAAAGAAGACTTTTGGTATTGTTTCAATTTTCTTCTTTGAAAGCCTGCAAATCTATGCCTCCTCTCCGTTTTTCACCAAAACATAATTCTTGATCCTAATTCTTATATTCATTTAAGTTAAATTCCAATTTTGTTTGAATATATAGATGTCCAATTCAAGCTTCATCTGGAATTTGGTTATCATCTATTTCAGGTTTATGCTGCTGTAATAATAATCTAAGATTAATTTTCAATTTTCTTCATTAATTTTGGATATTTATACTATAAGTCGAAAGACATTTTTCTAGAAAAGCTCATCAAAAATATAATTTTCTCATTAAAACTCGAATCTATCAACCATAAAATCATTTAAAAAAAATAACAACTCAAATCAACCAAACTTGAAATCATTGATTTTGGATATTTAAACTCAAATCAATTAAAAAAAAGCACATTACAAAAGATAAAATGAGATTACAGCTAAAAAAGAGGCAGAAATATACCAGGAGACAGGTAGCTACTGCGCAAGAAAAGAATACACAGCGCTGTTAGAAACTGGCAAAGATTTATTAATTTATGCTTCGGAAACATGAACATTCCCCATTAAGTTATCAGAGAGAGTTCACCAGTAAGAAGCAACCCAACCACAAATGACTCATTGTATTAATTAAATTTAAAAAAAAATGGCAAATCCACCCACCAAACAAACTACTACGATTATGAGTAGTCTGTATAAAACAATACAGTAGGGCAGAAATTGAAGTTTATTTACGCTTTCGTTGACACGTCCCTCAAGAATGGTAAATCAAACGAAGAACGCAACGCCTATCAAAAGCGACTACTCAGAAAATTAAACTATAGAATTGTAAATCAAAGGAAGAACGCAACGTCTATCAAAAGACTATTCATAAATTAAAAAGTGCTGTAAAATACAAGCTTCTGAGATAGAGATCTGAATGTTGAGATTATATAGAGGCATAAGGGGCGTTAGGGTTTTTCTTATCTTTGATCGGTGAAAGTGACAAGAGGCTGCGTGGACTAGGGTTTTATGGAGACTAAGCAGTTGATAGAATTACGCAAATGCCATACAAAATCCATTGTTGGGCTTCGGCCTAGTGGAAAGTAAGCCCATCCCCTTTGGACTGATTAACGACTTTTGTCAAGTGTTATGTAAACCCATCAAAGTCTGAGTAAGATATAATTTACTGGGGATTGACACTTTTCACTTTTTTCCTCGTATAAAAATCAAACTTCTCTCACATTCTTCATTGATTTAAAAAAAAAAAAAACACTTGGAGCCATTTACGAAAAGTAGATTTTTAACATTGATTTGAGTGTAATTATTGACTTGGATCCAGGGTCTGGTTGATTTATTGTCGAGGAGACGTTCAATTTATTGTCAATATTTAGTTGTTATGTGTGTTTACGGCGAGATCTGACACTACCAATTTTGTTGCCCATTTGAGTTTATTATGAGTGCATTTTTAAATGGTTTTGTTCAAAAAGAGGTTTATGTCAAACAATCACCTAAATTTAAAAATCCTGAATTTTTTGAACACGTTTTCAAACTTTTAGAGATTATTTATGGTTTTAAACAAGCTCCTAAAGTTTGGTATAATAGATTGAGTAATTTTCTTGTTCAAAATGGTTTTATAAAATGAGCTCCTAAAGTTTGGTATAATAGATTGAGTAGTTTTCTTGTTCAAAATGGTTTTATAAAATGAAAGGTAGATACTATCTCATTTACTAAAAGGCATGAGCAAGACAGTTTGATAGTTCAAATTTATGTTGATGACATCATCTTTGATGTTACTAATGAAATTCTTTGCAATCAATTTTCTATGATGATGCAGGGAGAATTCAAGATGAGCATGATGTGAGAATTGAATTACTTTCTCGAATTACAAATCAAGCAACAAAAGGATGAGATTTTGCTAAATCAATCAAAGTACATAAATGATCTTTTCAAGCGCTTGAAGATAAATGAGGCAAAAGACCAACATACTCCCATGAGCACTGTTGATGTTTGATTTTGACATTAACGACCTCGCACGTGCAATGTTAAGCAAATCTTAGAAATTATGCGTGATATAATTTGTGAGTTAGGACAAGGTTATAGATACAATTGAATGCAAAGATTGAATAATAAATAAGACAAGATTTTTTTAGTGGTTCAGATGCTTAAAACGATTCCTACATCTACTGTTTCTTTTATATAAATGTGTTACAAGAGTTCGCGTATAGAGAATAGCAAACAGAGGTACAATGACTGAGTATTCAAAGAGAATATCAAGTTAGTCTCTTTCTCGTAGATTGCCTTTGCTATTGAATATTATGAAAATCAAAGAATGATCGATCTCGAACTTGAGGGGGAGTCCTCTATTTATAGCGAACAACAAACAGAGGTACAATGATTGAGTATTCAAGGAAATGATTACAAATCTACAAGTGGGTAGGTGACGTGCAAGTGCTTGCTTGCTTCTCATTGGCTGATAACTTAGGAAATATTTTCAAATTATATGGGGCTTGGACAGGTGTGCCATCCTCATTCACTTGTAGACAAAACCTGAACCTACTAGGTTAGTGACAAGCATATTCTCCCTGTCTTGGGGCAACATGGCAGCTCCTAAATGACACAAAGCCTTCTTGAACCTTGATTGGTACTCGCTGATGTAAGCTTATGTCAACCTTGATTTTTTAGGCAAAACAGAAGCTCCTTAACTCTTATGATTCAAGGAATTGGATCTTGAGAACTTCATGATTATGTTGCGACTTGACTTATTTTCAAAAATGTTTGCTTGAGCTGAAAGCTGAGAATAGTCACATCGTTGCAGGTGACCTGAAGCTGACTGCTTGATATGACCAACGAACTGAGTGTAAGTCATGATCTAGACTTTAAGAGTAACACCAGCGACCTGACGTGATCGTTTACAGAGGTCCGCCGACCTAAGTTCGGTCTTGTCTTGTGCTATCAAGATGTATTTTGAACACCAATTGTCATTCACGACTTGAAAACACTTAGAATGTTTTGCTGTTGAAAACTGAAAACCATCTTGTTCGGTGTTTGAGTCTGACATGTTGAACAAATGTCTTTTTTGAACGACCTCCTTAAATGTTCTTCGTTGCGCTTGACAGTTGGCTTCGTTAATAAGACAAACCTTATCTCACAGACATGTCTCTGCACTCAATAAGTGTCAGCCATGGGATTTAAATGCAAGCCATGCTGAAACAACATTCCCTTTTGAAGCATTAAATGTGAACGAGAACGCATTTAATATGGAGGAGATAATCACGCCGGCGCTTGGTGATTTCGATAAAGAAATGCACCTGTTGATTTTCACGAAGCGTGGGAGTTACTCTTCGCATGGATTGACAACACGTGGTCACAATCTACGGCTAAGAGCGCGTTCCCGCCTAAACATCGCTTATAAAAGAAAAACAAACGTCGTCTTCCACCTTATAAAACCCTAAGCTTACCCTAAGTTTTTAGAGAACTCAGATTTTTCAGAGAGAAAAACAACGTTTTCAAGCTCTAAAACATAAGTTCATCTTCTTCCAGTTAATGCAAACTCAATGCTACAGCAGAGCACCTGTTCCTAGCAACCAAGAGGTAAGGAAATTTCTCCCTTTTTCTCTTTTTTTGTTCCTGTAAAAAAAGCATACTTTTTATAGTCATGGTAGTCATGGGTGTCTGGTAGGCTTAGAAGATGAACATTTTTGGGTAGTGTTTGAAAGAAACACTTTTAAGATTTGAAAGTTAGGGCAAAAATCTTTTAGAAGATTATTCTTAAGAATTTGTAGGGTTTTTAGGGGCTTTGACGGCTATGGAAGAGAAACCAAAGTTCTTTTACTCTTCTGAGTCATCGTATGAGGTAGATTATTCAGGGTTTGAGTCACCCCTACATGTTACATCTTCACAGACTCAAAGGGCAATGGAGATCCCTGAGACAAGAATAGTTGGAGGGGGGAGCTCGCAACCACTGGGCACCTCGGCAGGTCCCGGAAAGGTGATACGTTCTACCGCCTCAGTACAAGAGATCCATAGTGCAATAAATCAGATCAACATCGACATGTATCAACACAGGTTGCACACTGCTCAGGATCCTCTCAAGGGAATGGCTGCCATCAAGGAAGCCATTTTCAAATGTGGAGTGAGGATACCTTTCCACCCCTACATCAGGTCGATCCTCGACCACTTCCAGGTCGCGCCATTCCAACTAACCCCAAATACATATATGATATATATCGCTATGTATATATAGTATTTGGTGAGCACGACCTCAAGGAGCCAATGGTACAGGAGCTCACTTGCGCTTACATACTAAAGAAGAGTAAGGACAAAGACTTGTACTACCTCTCCAAACGATCAACGATCGAGGGAGAGATATTTGGTTACCCTAGAAACATGGGGGCTTACAAAACCAAATATTTTTTCTTCAAGTATGATGGTGTCTATAAATTTACGGAATCGAGTATGTTTTTCTCTTAAATTTTAGGTCATTCGCCCTTTAACTTTAATTCTTTTTTAGTCAATAAGCTAACGAACTCCTTTTTTCCTTTGCAAAAACAAAACGACCAGATTGTCTATGCTAGATGATCGCAACTGCGAAGCATTTGGTCGATTGCCCGACCAGAGTCATGACGCAAGACTGCTCTTGACAACCAAAAATCTCCAAAAGTACGGGTTTTTTCCTCACGACGCATACTTAGACGGTTCAGCTCATAAGTATATCTTAAACATAAAAACTCTTCTTTTTATAAAATTAGACTCTTTTTGTCGATGTATTCATATGCCATGCAGCAGCCATGTAACCGAAAAAGTCAAAGACATCAAAGAAGTTTGTGGGATTCACCTTCCCTAGACTAAACCTGACTAGAATAGCTGGAGCAACCTCCAGCGATGTCCCTGTAACAGGGACACAAGCTAGTGCCAAAAGGCAACCACTTGCAGAACGACATGAAGAATCTCCCCAGCCTAGGGCTGTAACGGCTTGCCTTGTCTGGAATCGAGCCAGCTCAGCTCGATTCGTGAGAGAGTATGAGCCGAGTTTGAGCCTGCCTCGGCTTGTTAGGCTCACGAGCCGAGCCAAGCTCGAATTATTAGGGGCGTTTTAGGAGTTTTATTAAGTATAGGGGATTAAACTAAAATTTTTAAAACATAAAGTTTGCAAAAATGACAAAGAACAACCCGATGTTAAAATCCCTAAAAACGCAACTAAAATCCTTTCCCCTAAAACCAAACCAAACCATTTTAGGCAAGTTGTGGGCGTTAGATTTGGTGGAGAGTGCAGAGAAACAAGGATAAAGAATGAAAGAGAAAAGAGAAAATAGGAAAAAAAAGGAGAAAGAAGGAAAGAAAGTGAAAATAGGAAAAACAAGCGCCATAGAGAGAGAGAAAAGAAGAGAAAGCAAAGAGTAATAAGTAACAAAAGAGAAGAGGAAGAGAATAACTTCAGAGTTGGTGGAGACTGGAGAGAACAAGGGAAACAGGGAGAAAGAAAGAAAGAAAGGGAAAAAAGAAGAAGAGAGAATCGTGAGCCATTGGAGTCTAGAGAGAGAGAAACAAAGAAAACAAATCAATGTGAAAGAGAGAGTAATAAATGAGAGAGAGAAAATTTGTACCGAATTTAAAAAAAAAAAATTTGCATGCTTCTTACTGGTTCGTGAGCCGCCTCTAACTCGGCTCGAGAGCTAGGCTCAAAATCTTTTTCTCTCTTTACGAGTCGAGCCGAGTCAGAAAATTAAAGGCTCGACTCGACTCAGACTTGGCTCGAATTCTTTTTCTTTTTCACGAGCTGAGCTCGTTAAGCCAAAAACTTGGCTCAGCTCGGCTCGTTAACAAGCCTACCTCAGCCTACTGTTGCTTGTCTAATGAGGAAGAAAACCACGACCTCGAAGAAGAGGAAAACAATACCAACTGAAGAATCTAAATCTAAGTTAGAAGGCTTTGGGATACTACCAAGTGGACTACAGCCCTACCAACCTCTTTCTTTGAAGGTCACCTCACAAGGTGCCCAAGGACTTCGCAAGTGAGGGAAGGAGCCTTGCAAGTGGGCGAAGGCGTGGCCACTCAGGGAGAAACTGGTGAAGAGTGAACCGAAGAGGTCTCTGCCCTAAGAAGGTACGACCAATTTGTGTTAGACCTTTAATGCAATACCAGACCATCTAAAGCCAGTGGTCTTTACCCTTCTGGAATGCCACCTAGCATTTACCTTGAGAGGTATGTGGCCTCCTGACCTACCGACCTAATGGCCACCGCTCTTCAAATGCAAAGTCAGGCAAGACAACTCTCTCTTCAAAAGCTCTTTTATACAAGTCGATTCCTTAGTTTAAAAAACTAACTCTTTGTCTCTTTTCTTGTAGTCTTTGCTCGCTTTGAACATTGCTCACAACAAGATGAAGATCAACTCCTTTGGCAAGCTTCATGAAATGAAGGAGGAGGTTGCTAAGTTGAAGCAAGCTCTTGCAACTTCGAACGAAGATGCAAACACTGCTAAGGTTCAAGCGAACATATATCTGACAAAAAGGAACTCTGCTCTACGAACAAAAAAGTTTCATAATGACAAGCTTTTGAAGAAGGATGACAACACCAAAGAGCTTCAAATAACAATAGCGAAGCTTACTAAAGAGTTGGGCCAAAGGGAAAAAGAGTTGCAAGAAAGCTTAGAGCGTGAGAAAGCGATAGAGAAGATTCGAGCTGAGTTGTGGGAAAACTCAGAAAAAGACAGAGGGCGAGAGAGACAAATCTCGAGATAGCTCATGGGCAGATCACTTCGCTAACTAAGCAGATGAAGCAACTGAATCTCAAGGTGGAAAGGAAGGTTGCTCATTGAGAGGTGCAAGCAATTCACAGCTTGTGACCAAATAATCCCAACTTAGACATTTCCAACCTCCCCGAGGAGTATCAAGTTACTCTTGCGTCAATGATGTCTGCTGATGAGCAAGAAGATCAAGAATCTGCTTAGTAGGAGGATTATCAAGAAACAGAAGTCTCTGAAGATCAAACAAATGACCCAGAGGTCGTAGTAACCGACGTCAGGGATTCTAAGGTTCAAGACCAGTGATTAACCTCTTTTTGTCTGCTCGCAAAGAGTCTTTTGTATTTCTTTTCGCTTTCATCATAGCTCTTGGTCGTCCTTTGTGCATATTTTGCAATATATATGAACAGACTTTTGAGCAATTGTGATAGCACTTTTATAATTTAAGTACTTCACAAAACAAATATTGCTTTTTTTATCACAAAACTTGTAAAACATTGTAAGCAATAAGATTATTAGAACTTGAGATTATGACACAAGTAATTCTTGAAAAGAAATGGGATAACCTTATTTACAACATTTATAACAAGGAAAATTTACAAGTAGAACTGATCGCATAAGCTATACATGAGTTTGAAATTACTGATAATAAGGGCGTAGACGCTCAGTTTTCTAAGCTCGCGGTACTTCAGAACCATTAAGTCTTTTGAGATGGTACGTTCTAGGCCAGGATCGGGCCTAAGATTAGCCCCAGAATTTGGGGACAAGTCAGGGTAAGGATAGGTCTTGCCCCGGCCTGGCCCGGCCCGTATATTATATATTAATTTTAATAATTAAAAATCAATCATATATACCTATATTAATTTTAATATTTGAAAATAAATCATATATAACTATAATAATTTTAATATTTGAAAATCAATTATACATTATACAATGACAAATTATAATTGTATAAGTATTTTATAAAACTATATACAAATAGGTAATAAATAAAACTAGATTAAATATAATAAATCATTATAAATATTTTTAATATATATTATACATAATATGTTAATGCTATGAAATAAAAGTTATACATTTGACATTATATATTATACATTATATATGGTATACATTTGACATTATACATTGTATATTATATATGGTATATACTATATAAGTATAATGTATATAACATTTATATGTTGTACATTATAATTTATATATAATATGCTATTATCTATAATCTTACGTTAATACATAATATATATGTAATATATTATTTGTTGTTTTGATTGATTATAATGAATCAATCAAACATTATAATTTTTTTTTTTTTTGTCCCTCATTGAATCATTATTTCAATTCTATTACCTAATTGCCTTTGTTATATTGTGATAGCTATTTATTTAGAATTTATTATAATATATGTATAATGTATCATATGTAATACATTATATATTAAAGAGACATTATATATGTTAATACTTATTACTTAATACAATAATACATAATATTATATTGTTAATATATAATATATTTATATATATGTATAATGTATTATAATCATCATTTTGATATTTGGATTCATTATAATCATTAATCAGAGGCGGATCCAACACTTGTTGAGGGTGGGCATTTTAACAAAAAAATATTAATATGTATAATTTCTGGATTTTGGCATACCCTAACAGAATTGTTAATTGAAAAAAAATATTAATGTGTAATTAGTTTTTATTTTGGCATACCCTAACAGAAATTTTTGGATTCACTATTGATTATAATAAATGTATAAATCATTATAATTCTTTTTAATCATTATAATTTATAAATAAAGTCCTTGACACCTTGTGGAGTAATGGAGTATGGACCAGGACCTTGTCCTTCGTTTTCAATGAATTTCAAATTTTCAATTCCATCTTTCCATTACATAATTACCATTTTCCCTTGTTATGTTTTCATAATAACAATTTTGCCCTTCCTTTATAAACACAAATTATGCCCAAATCCTAGATTATATATTTAATATGTACCTTATAGATTTAATTTCTTTTTTGATGATATGGTCTTTATGTTTAATATGTATATTATATATTTAATTTTTTTTGGTTGGTATATATAATTTGGAGAAAAGGATAATAAAACTAATAAGGATACAAAAAGATAGAAACCCCCAAACGGGGAATCCCCGAATTCCAACAAGTTTTTTTCGGGGATTCCCCGAATTTCCAAAATGGGCTTTGGGCCAGGATCAGGGAATCCCCTTGGGCTGCCCCGGCTCGTGCCTATCCCTACTAAGAAGTCTCTTATCCTGACTTTAGAGTTGAAGAATCTTTTTGCCCGCTGCTGATAGGAAGTTATCCTTAACCGAGCTTTGTTGCGGTGTTCTTCAACTAAGTCCAGATTGGCACACAAAAGTACTTCATTGTTTGACTTATTGTAGAATTCTCTTCGAAGTGAACAAGTTCCTACTTCTATTGGAACCATTGTCTCACAATCGTATGCTAACGAAAAGGGTGTTTTTGGAGTAGAGGTCCTCGGAGTTGTTCTATATGCCCATAGAACTTCTAGGAGGTCATCAGCCTAATTGCCCTTGGTTGCACCAACCTTAGCCTTCAATGTGTGCTTAATAGTCTTGTTGAGAACTTCAACTTGACCATTAGCTTGCGGTCTTGCTACTGAGGCAAATTTCTTATGAATCCCCAACACTTCGCAAAATTACTTGAAATCCTCATTGTCGAATTATTTCCCATTATTAG
Source organism: Pistacia vera (assembly GCF_008641045.1). Taxonomy (NCBI): domain Eukaryota; kingdom Viridiplantae; phylum Streptophyta; class Magnoliopsida; order Sapindales; family Anacardiaceae; genus Pistacia; species Pistacia vera. The sequence goes on from NW_022196791.1 coordinate 334,472, forward strand.
AGATGAGTGTGTGAGGAATTCCATAGCGGCACACTATGTTCTTACAGACGAAATCTTTGAGCTTCTTGGTAGTGATCCCAACCAAAGGTTTTGCTTCGACCCACTTAGTGAAATAATCTATTGCGACCACAACATATTTGACACCACCCTTACCGGTTGACATGAGACCGATGAGATCAATTCCCTACATAGCGAATGGCCAAGGACTGGTCATCATTGTTAATTAGTGGGATGGAGCTCATGGGATGTTCACGAATCTCTGGCACTTGTCATGCTTCTTCACAAAGTTGTAGGTATCATTATGAAGTAGGGGCCAATAATATCCTCGGCGAATAATTTTGTTAGCGAGAGATCATGAAATATGTGATTACCACATATCCCTTCATGTATCTCTCTCATAATGTAGTTTGCTTCTTCATCTGCTACACATCGGTGGAGGGGAATTCTAAACCCTTGTTTATACAACTAATCTCCGATGAGAGTGTAACGAGCAGCTTTAGTTTGTAGGATTCTTACCTCAATCTTGCTATTAGGAAGAACACCATCTTTCAAATACTTAATGATTGGAGTTATCCAAGACACGGATTCAGTTGTAGCTATGGCCTGGTCGGGTGAGTTGATGTTGGGAACTTCGATGTATTTAACTGAGATACTGTCTAGCACATCGGAGTCTAGTGATGAGGCTATCTTTGCCAAAGCATCGGTGATTAAATTAATATCTCTTAGGATTTGCCTGATCGTATAATGTTTGAAGGGCTCAAGTATGGCATTGGCTTTCTTCAATTAACTAATCATATTCTCTTATTTGGCTTGATACTCTCCCAGAATTTGATTGATTACTAGTTGGGAGTTGCTATTGATGTCGATCATATATGACCCCATCTTTCTTACTAGTCACAGACCAGCAAATAACACCTCATACTCGGCCCCATTATTTGTAGCTTTGAATCCGAACCTAAGGGCTCCATAAATGCGAGTTCCCTCAGGACTAATGAGTATAAGACTAGCTCCACCTCTTCTTCTATTAGAAGACCCATCAACATAAAGACTCCAAGTTGACAAGTTTCGAATAGTCTCTTAGATGACTTCATTAGTCGGCTGTTTGGGTTCTTGATCTGGTTGATAAGAAAACTCTAAAATGAAATCAGCAACAACTTGCCCTTTGATAGCTGCTTTCAGTCTATAATGCAGATTGAACTGACTTAGTTCTATAGCCCACTTGAGCAATTTACCTGAAGCTTTTGGCTTTTGAAGGACTTGCCCGAGCAGATAATTTGTCAGTACATGAATGGTGTGGGCACAGAGGTAAAGTCGAAGCTTCCTGGAAGTGATCAGCAAGACATGAGCTAATCGTTCCATCTCTGGATACCTTGACTTGGCATCTAGTATTCGTTTGCTCGTATAATACACAGGCCACTGAATTTTTTTTCTTTCCGAATGAGAGTTGCGCTGATTGCATACTAAGAGGCGGACAAGCAGAAAAATAAGATTTCCTTGGGAAGAAGCTTGGACAAAAGAGGTGGTTTTTCAAGATGCTCTTTAATGCTTTAGAAGGTTTGCTCACACTCTGGAGTCCATTCAAATCTCTGATTGGCTCTGAATGTATTAAAGAACAGCAAACAATGATCTGTTACTCTTGATATGAAGCGATTGAGAGCCGATATTCTCCTATTCAAGCTCAGGACTTGTTTACGATTAGCAGGACTTTTCATATCTAGAAAAGCTTGGATCTTCTCAAGGTTGACTTCAATTCCCCGATGGCTAACCATATACCCTAAGAATTTTCCTCAGGATACTCTGAATGAACACTTAAGAGGATTAATTTTTATTTTATATCTCTAGAGTGTATCGAACATTTCTGCAAGGTGAGCTATGTAATCGCGATATGTGACTTGACCAGCATGTCTTTGACATAAACCTCCATTAATTTCCCGATCTACTCAAGAAACATACGGTTAACCAAATGCTGGTAGGTCGCCCTAACGTTCTTCAGACTAAAGGGCATAACTTTGTAGCAATATAGTCCTCGATCTCTGACAAACGAGGTATGCTCCTCGTCGGGCATGAACATTGGGATCTAATTATACCCTGAATAGGCATCCATGAAGGTTAACAACTCGTGTCTAGAAGTGGCATCAATGAACTGATCAATTTTGGGTAAAGGGAAACTGTCATTTAGGTAGGCTTTATTGAGATCCGTGAAATCAACACAAGTTCGTCACTTACCGTTGGGTTTTTTCACCAAAACAGGATTGAAGACCCAACTAGGGTAATGACTTCCCGAATGAACCTGATTGAGAGGAGGTTGTCCACCTCAACCTTAAGAGTAACATAACGCTTTGGGTCCATGACTCTTCTTTTCTGGTGAATTGGCCTAACCTCACCATCGATGTTGAAGGCATGACATATTACATGGGGGCTGATCCCAACCATATCATCATGAGTCCATGCAAAAACATCTATATTGTACGCTAAGGGTTGAGATTGCTTCCTATTCTCAACACACGAGTCGGCCCATTTTGGTTGGCTGATACCTCAAATAGAGTCTCAACAGGCTCACTATGGGAATACTCCTCCTGAACACGAGGATCAAAATTTTCTTCCACTGGACCAAGCTGTGGTCAGATCCTGCTGATCGTCATTGCCTGTTCAGGAATGCACACAGACTTCCCTTTCCCTTTACATGCCGTCTGCACAACAATCGCGAGATTCATGCTGAGACCCCTTGACTTCCTTATACCCTATCGGAGTGGAAAATTTCATCTTCAGATGATAGATGGAGGTGACAACTTTAAAGTTCTGCAATAGAGGTCGTCCTAGGATGCCATTGAAAGCTGACAGATAGTCTACTACCAGAAATTCTATCATCTTAGTCACTTCGTGGGTCTCACCCAAAGTGACAGTTCAATTATTCCCCTGGGAATCAGATGATCCTCGGTAAAGCCATAAAGAGGAATGGAGACAAGCTTCAGATTTGTCTTCTCTAACTGCATTTCCTCGAATGCTTGCTAAAACAGGATGTTCACGGCATTCCCATTATCCACCAACATTCTGTGGACTTCGTACCTTCCTATCTCAGCCGCAATGATGGGTGCATCCTCATGAGGGTGATGCAATTGTACTGCGTCTTTCTCAAAGAAGGTAATCTCCTATTCTCTGCGCGTTTTGCTAGGTCGCGGTGCCATGCTTAAGACATTCAAGGGCTCATGCTGAGCCTCTCGAGTGTACTTCTCCTGAGCACCTCGAGAGTTTCCCATAATATACGGTCCCCCAAAGATAGTCCCTACCACATAGAGACCCTTGCGACATCAGCGCTTTTTTCCATTGCCTTTTTTATATTTCACCTTAATGGGAGTTGGACCATCTACATACTCCTTGAAGTGCCCCTTTTAAATGAGGTCTTCAATGGCCTGCTTAAGAGCTCATCATTCATTAATGTGGTGCCCATTATCCGGATGATAACAACATTATTTCTTGTTGTTTCTTTTAGAAGTGGGATTTTTCATGGCAACTGGCTCTCCGAGCAGATTAGCTTCTTCTAACTTGTCCAGAATGGCTGAAACCAATGTATTAAGTGGAGTAAACAAATTTCAGTCGCGATCGTAATGAGAAACTTGGGCGTAAGATTTCTTGGGCTTAAACCATTATTTCTTTTCCTTTCTTCGATCGTCATTAGCCTATTTGTGATCAAATCTTCTATTATTCTCTCTTAGGTTTTCCTCCCTCCGACTGGGAGCATTAGTCGAAGGCCTAGAGTCGTGGCGATTTAAAGCTGCCACTGAATTCTCTATTCTGAGATATTTTTCCATGAGGTTGTAGAAGTGAGTGAGGGAAGTATCGTCCTCTGATTGCAGTTTCTTCCATAGGTTGGTTTGCGAGCAAACTCCTGCAATAATTAGAGTTCAAACTGAATCTTCGGGTGCATTAGCCACCTTGTTCAACTCCTTGTGAAACCTGTCAATATAAGACTAGGGAGATTCATTCCCCTCCTACCGTATGTTGCTAAGATAGCTTAACAGCATTGAGAACTTCTTATTGGCCTGGAAGTGTTTAAAAAAAACGAACTCATCTTCTGTCATAAGTTGATAGACCTTGGTAGAAGCGATCTAAACCAATGTTTAGCATGAACAGTTAGAGTCACTGCTAAGCAGCGACATTTCGCTAAGTTAGAAACTTTGTGAAGCTCCATGAGGTCGTTAAACTCATAGAAATGATCTTGCATATTAGAATTCCCATCGAATGCTCTTATGTTGGGCATTCTAAATCTTGACGGGAGAGGAGTAGTCAAAACTGCTAGAGAAAAGGGAGACGCCTCAGCGACCTACCCCCACTCATTATGTTGAGCTCTAAGCTGATCTAGAGCTCGATGTAATTCCTTTATTTGAGGAAGCGGAGCCATCTGAGGATCACTTTCCGCAATGTGGGTCTGTTCCCTACGATTGTAATCAAGGAAAGACAGCAGATCAGACTCTTCCCTGTCTTGGTTGGAGCCTTTGGCATACCTTGACACATGCTAGCTGGAGCCTTATGAAGGCACCGAACGACTTGGGGAGTTCTCCCGACCTCTGCGATGGTTAGAACCGACCGACAGTCAGTGGGTATTTCCCTCGTGGTGATGGTCAAAACCATCATTTCGATGATAGTAGGAATCTCCCTGCCAGCACTCTTGTGGGGGTGCCTTTGCGATGTGGCGTGAGATGGCTCACGATGCAACATACCACCAAGCCGCAAAGCTACAGGTATTCTCCCTGTTTCATACCAGTATTTGATGGCCCTTTAGAGCCTTTTGGCCCATGCTCAGCCAGTTGCTTTTTCTTATCGAGGTGGCACTACCTTATCAGAATTGGGCAGCACGACCTTATCCAAATAATCTAGCCTTTGGCTCATCGTTTGAAGGGTGTTGCTAAACCTTTTCAAATAATCCATAACAGCCAGATCTGGCTGAGAGGTCGAGGGGTTACCCATCGTAGTATTTTGGGGAGGTGGAGTTACTTCGGGAGGAGTAATCTTCTAAACTCGGGGGGTCTCCTCGTTGTTGGTGCTAGCACACTCGGTTTCAAGACCTCAAGCCATGAGCTTACAAATAGAATTGACTAATTAGTTAGAAATACCGGATAAAAAGCTGATATGAAGCTTGCCTTCCTTCTAGCGTCAAACCGTTGATGCTTGATTTTGACACCAATGACCTCGCACGTGCAAAGTGCTAAGCAGGTTATAGAAATTACATGTGATATGATTTGTGAATGCAAAAACTGAATAATAAATAAGACAAGGTTTTTATAGTGGTTTAGATGCTTAAAGCGATTTCTACATCTACCGTTTCTTTTATATAAATGTGTTACAAGAGGTCGCGTATAGTGAACAGCAAACAGAGGTACAATGAATGAGTATTCAGAGATAATATTAAGTCAATCTCTTTCTCGTAGGTTGTCTTTGCTATTGAATATTATGAAAATCAGAGAATGATCGATCCTGAATTTGAGGGGGAGTCCTTTATTTATAGCTGCTAAATTCAAGGTAATGATTACAAATCTGCAAGTGAGTATGTGTCGTGCAAGTCTTTCCTTGCCTCTCATTGCCTGATAAATTATGAAATATCCTCAAATTATCTTGGGCTTGGACAGGTGTACGATCCTCATTCACTTGTAGACAAAACCTGAACCTGCTAGGTTGGTGACAACCGTATTCTCCCTGTCTTGGGGCAATGCGACAACTCCTAGATGATACAAAATCTTCTTGAACTCTTATTGGTACTCGCTGATGCTTATGTTAGCTCTGTTTTTTCAGGCATAATAAGCACCTCATTGAAATTGGAAGCTGACGAGTGAGGTAAAAGTGTTGATCCAAAGCATTATAGAAGCATGATAGACACACTATTGTCTTTGACGGCATCTAGCATGATATTCTATTTAGTGTGCCTAGTTATTAAATACGGGTACGGCAAAAAAAGGGTACCGGAATTTTACGGGTATAATACGGCAAACCTTGAAAAATACGTTTATAAAAATTCGGCCATAAAATTCGGGTACGGAAAAAATACGATACGGATATATACGGGTTTAATACGGTGCATTGTCAATAATACGTTTTGAAAAATACGGCAATATCAATCTTAATTTTAATACTTTTATGGATTACCTGGTTAAATAAGCTTATTCTTTATGTTAAATAACCTTAAATAAGGTTAAATAATAATTATTATAAAAAATAACTGATATTCAAATTGTAGTTTTCAGACTCAAACACAATATTTAGCCATGATTCTTTTCTAATTTAAAACTTGATAAGTTTGATATTAAATGCAACCAATTTTAACTTCCCATTAATCCATTAATATTAAATCAAGAACTAAAATTCTGTCTCATAAATCTATATAAAATATTAGTGTTACAATACCCATAATATATGACTTTAATTGTTTATCATTTATTTATTTATTTTGATTCAATAAAAGTTAAGACTACTGAATTACTAGGTTGACTATCAGTTATTCTTTATAATAATTATTATTTAACCTTGTTTAAGGTTATTTAACATAAAGAATAAGATCATTTTAATATCATTAATTCAATCTAAAACCCCTTTTCCAATCTCTTCCCTTACAAAAGAAGACAATATAATTGTATTTTTATAATAATTATTATTAGGAAACCCCAGATATTTTTTGTTGGGTTAATTAGTATTTTATTTCAATTTTATAATCCCATGTTACTATACGTCACAGATTGCTTTGGGATTTTGAATTTGGACAAAATAATTATATCTTGTCCCATTCTACTCTTCTTCTAACGGCTATTTAATTTCCACTGATTTTTATTTCTTCTTCCCCATCAAAACGACGTCGTTTCAATCAGCTCCTTTTTTTTTTTTTTCAATCATTCGCGAATAATTCGCGTATACGGATATCCCAAAAATTCGCGAATAATTCGGCACCCATTTAAAAAATACGTAAATATACGTTTTATACGCGTATTTACTAACTAGGCTGCATATGTGCATGTTTCTAATTATGTCATAAATAATCTCACTTAAATACAACCAACAAAAACAAAAAAGAAAAAAAATTTAACAAGAAAGATAAATTAATTAAAATCATATATTTACAAATTATAAGAAAAACAAATAAATTATTCATATATTTATGCATTTAGACATATCAAGCATTTAATTAATGTTAAAACTATTTAGATTTTAAACATGAAAAAACAAACGTTGTATCGTTTATGGATTGTGTAGGAAATTTCAGCCAAATCATAATTATTTAGATTTTAAACAACAAAAAAAAAATCCCATCATAAATATAATCAATGTACTTTGACTTCAGAAAAATATATAATGTTGTAGGGTTATAGAATACAAGTAAATATTAATAAATAGGATAATAAATAGAAGATCATCTAAATTTTTTTGAGGATTTAGAAATATAATTTACCTATTAGATAATATTTAGTATATTTAAGAAAATTAATAAATTGAATTATTTACAATTCTAAACCTTAATAACGATTTTCCTTTTTATTCCACGGCGGAAAAATGAGTGATGAAAGCCATGAATGACGGTTTGAGTTTGACTGCTCTGACAAGTTCTTAGTCCAAAACGAACTCAATCAACTCGTTCTACTATCAGTTGCTAACGTTGAGTTGTTTATGGATCTAAATTCATTCAGGCGAAGATCTTCTCCCTCCAACTCCACAGATCAACGCTTCCTCGATCTTGGACGACCTCCTTCTGAGAGATTCTGGTTCTCTACTGTGAAGCTTAACAGGATTTTGGCTGCTTGTTTGACTGCTCTTCCACTCCTCATCACCCTCTCCTTGATCTTTGGTCACCAGCCGTCCGATCAGGTCATCGGATTCGCCGACGCCAGAGTTTTGGATGCTCAACCTCAACTAAATATCTCCACTACGGTGAATGCAGGTGAGAAAAACTCTCTTCAATAGTTAAGCTTTTCTTTTAAATGCTCGTAATTTATAATGTAGATGTTAATGTGATTTGCTGCTTAATTGGAGCTAAAAAATGTGATGCAAATTTGGCATTCTTGCAAAAGCCAAAGTGAATTTCGCAAGTTTATGAACTGCAATCTCAATTAAATTTAACAAAAGGGAATTTGTTATAGAATTAAATCTTGCTTGTACTAGTTGTAGAATTTAAGTCTGGGTTTAATTTTAAAACAATTTAGTACTTGTATGAATATGTGGCAGCTTTTGTTAAAAATCCCCATTATAGGACATTCTTTGGTTCTGCTTTCCATTAATTCTTTTCCAGCTCAATAAGTGAGAAGCAAAGGGTTCTCGAGAACCTTGGCTTAAATTAAACAAAATCATTGTTTAATATCTCTGTTAAACCCTCTGTTTTATTTTTCTACGTTCTGAATTTTGAGAAATATATCTATCTGTGCCAGTTTTTAGACTACCAGTGATCTTATTTTATTTAATGTTTGTTTAGTTTTTCAAGTTGTAATCTCTGTCCGATCCATAGGTTCAGTCGATGATCACTTTAAAGCTGCTGAACTGCCGGAAGACAAATTGCTTGGTGGACTTCTTGCTGATGGGTTTGATGCAGCTTCTTGCTTAAGCAGATACCAGTCTTTTTTATATCGCAAAACGTCACCCCATAAGCCTTTTCCGTATCTCCTTTCCAAACTTAGAAATTACGAAGATCTTCATAGACGCTGTGGACCTCATACACTGTCCTTCAACAAAACCCTGAAACAATTTAAGTATAGTCATAGTATTGGCTCCACAGATTGTAAATACATTGTGTGGATATCTTTCAGTGGCTTGGGAAATAGGATTCTAACCCTTGCTTCAGCATTTCTTTATGCTCTTCTTACAAACCGAGTCCTTCTCGTTGATCAAGGAAAGGACATGGCTGATCTCTTCTGTGAGCCATTTCCAGATAAATCATGGTTGCTACCCCAGGATTTTCCTATCACCCATAAGTTCAAAGGCTTCAATCAGGACTCTCCTCAGTGTTACGGAAAAATGCTGAAGAATAACATCATTAACACTTCAACAGAATCAGTACCATCCTATTTATATCTCCATCTCACTCACGATTATGGAGATCATGATAAGCTCTTTTTCTGTGATGAAGATCAAGCATTTTTGGCAAAAGTTCCCTGGTTAGTTATGAAATCAAACAACTATTTTGTGCCGTCACTCTTTCTGATCCAATCTTTTGAACACGAACTTGGCAGACTATTTCCCGAGAAAGGAACTGTTTTCCACCACTTGGGTCGGTATCTTTTCCACCCCTCAGACCATGTATGGGGCCTAATCACAAGGTACTATCAAGCTTACTTAGCCAAGGCGGATGAGAGGCTCGGAATTCAAATTAGAGTTTTTGATACAGGTGTTGGTCCATTTAATCATGTAATGGATCAGATTTTGGCCTGTAGTCTGAATGAGAAGCTGCTGCCTAAAGTTAACATGCAAGAATCTGTTGTCAATCTATCAGAAAAGCCTAAATTGAAGGCTGTTCTAGTGACATCTTTGAATTCTGGATACTATGAGAACATGAGGAACATGTACTGGGAACATCCGACTGTTTCTGGTGATTTTGTTGGGTTTTACCAGCCAAGTCATGAAGAGTATCAACAGACAGAGAAAGGGTTGCACAACAGGAAGGCATGGGCCGAAATGTATCTCCTCAGTCTGACTGATGTTTTGGTCACAAGCTCATGGTCTACATTTGGCTATGTAGCTCAGGGTCTTGGAGGTTTGAAACCATGGATCCTCTACAAGCCTGAAAATAGGACAGCCCCAGACCCACCTTGTCGACGAGCAATGTCAATGGAGCCTTGTTTTCATGCTCCTCCCTTTTATGATTGCAAGGCAAAGAAAGGAATTGATACAGGTGTAGTTGTTCCCCATGTGAAACATTGTGAAGATATGAGTTGGGGCCTTAAGGTGGTCGATGGTCATGATGAGTTATAATCCCTCTTTGTTGCTGAAGTTCCTTACAATTTTGGATATAAAGTAGATTAATTTTCTATTGGAGGTCAGTGATAGTGCTAGCTAATCATAAACTTGCAATTTTTCTTTCTCTATTGGCTCTGAGAATGTTGCAAACTGAGTTCAGAGTCTACAAGCAGATTGAGAATGCGATAATAGAAGTTTTTTTTTTTTTTTAATAGCTATTTCACATCCACTGGAGCTGTATATATATATATATATATATATATTCCACATAAAGGAAGGTAGTTGTGTTTTGGATTTTAAATTTTTGTGATAGGAGCCTGGAGATTATGCATAAATCCATATAAATCTAGGCAAATCAGATGTCATCAATAAGGAATCCATTTGACAAACACTAGAAATCATAATAAGTAACTGAAAAATAAAGGCAATAATAAACCAACTGTAAAAGGGCAGCTATTTTTTCATAAGTGTTTTTAAGTATACCCGTTTTATGTATGCACTTAGGAAGGAAACTTGAAAATGTTTTACCTAATGCTTCAAGGGCAATTATTTATTTTGGGCATACTAGTGGCTTTTGTCCTGTTTATTTGGCTTCTCTTAACTGATTTAAGGTTCATCAGTTGCATTGGGGTTCAACTTCTTGGTTTGACATACTTCTCTTTTGAAATAACTTTAAATTATCCTAGATGGTTTAGCAGAATGATTAAGAAACCCAGGTCCAACTGGTTTTTGAAATTATTTGGGTGACTTTGTATTGCTTTCGCCACTAGTTTGGGCTTTCTAGTTTCTACTTTACCCTTCCAATTTTACTTTTACTAAATGTGGTGACTTTTAGCCTCAGCTTACTCTTATTTAGACCTCACCTTCTATTTAAAAGGGGTTAAAAAGGTTATTTTATTTTATCATCTTTTAATTACTCTTTAAGCTATTATGAATTTATGATGCTCTAAAAAAATAAATTACTCTGTAAGACAACAGTTTGTGATAGTGAATAGTGATGTTTAAGATGAAAATTTATTTTTTAATATCATAAAAGAATATTTATAATAGAAATAATATTAGATCAACCAAACTAAGTTAACAAAATTTTAAAGAAATTCTCAGTAAAATTGCTGCTCATATATGGTGACTGAATCTGCCCAGATCTATGATTTTTGTAAAAGACTCTTGGTCGCTTAAGCGATCTTGTCCGAGGCAGAATGAATATCTGCCCAGATCTATGATCGCTTAAGCGATCTTATGTATCGCAATTAAAATCATATATTTACAAATTATAAGAAAAACAAATAAATTATTCATATATTTATGCATTTAGACATATCAAGCATTTAATTAATGTTAAAACTATTTAGATTTTAAACATGAAAAAACAAACGTTGTATCATTTATGGATTGTGTAGGAAATTTCAGCCAAATCATAATTATTTAGATTTTAAACAACAAAAAAAAAATCCCATCATAAATATAATCAATGTACTTTGACTTCAGAAAAATATGTAATGTTGTAGGGTTATAGAATACAAGTAAATATTAATAAATAGGATAATAAATAGAAGATCATCTAAATTTTTTTTGAGGATTTAGAAATATAATTTACCTATTAGATAATATTTAGTATATTTAAGAAAATTAATAAATTGAATTGTTTATAATTCTAAACCTTAATAACGATTTTCCTTTTTATTCCACGGTGGAAAAATGAGTGATAAAAGCCATGAATGACGGTTTGAGTTTGACTGCTCTGACAAGTTCTTAGTCCAAAACGAACTCAATCAACTCGTTCTACTATCAGTTGCTAACGTTGAGTTGTTTATGGATCTAAATTCATTCAGGCGAAGATCTTCTCCCTCCAACTCCACAGATCAACGCTTCCTCGATCTTGGACGACCTCCTTCTGAGAGATTCTGGTTCTCTACTGTGAAGCTTAACAGGATTTTGGCTGCTTGTTTGACTGCTCTTCCACTCCTCATCACCCTCTCCTTGATCTTTGGTCACCAGCCGTCCGATCAGGTCATCGGATTCGCCGACGCCAGAGTTTTGGATGCTCAACCTCAACTAAATATCTCCACTACGGTGAATGCAGGTGAGAAAAACTCTCTTCAATAGTTAAGCTTTTCTTTTAAATGCTCGTAATTTATAATGTAGATGTTAATGTGATTTGCTGCTTAATTGGAGCTAAAAAATGTGATGCAAATTTGGCATTCTTGCAAAAGCCAAAGTGAATTTCGCAAGTTTATGAACTGCAATCTCAATTAAATTTAACAAAAGGGAATTTGTTATAGAATTAAATCTTGCTTGTACTAGTTGTAGAATTTAAGTCTGGGTTTAATTTTAAAACAATTTAGTACTTGTATGAATATGTGGCAGCTTTTGTTAAAAATCCCCATTATAGGACATTCTTTGGTTCTGCTTTCCATTAATTCTTTTCCAGCTCAATAAGTGAGAAGCAAAGGGTTCTCGAGAACCTTGGCTTAAATTAAACAAAATCATTGTTTAATATCTCTGTTAAACCCTCTGTTTTATTTTTCTACGTTCTGAATTTTGAGAAATATATCTATCTGTGCCAGTTTTTAGACTACCAGTGATCTTATTTTATTTAATGTTTGTTTAGTTTTTCAAGTTGTAATCTCTGTCCGATCCATAGGTTCAGTCGATGATCACTTTAAAGCTGCTGAACTGCCGGAAGACAAATTGCTTGGTGGACTTCTTGCTGATGGGTTTGATGCAGCTTCTTGCTTAAGCAGATACCAGTCTTTTTTATATCGCAAAACGTCACCCCATAAGCCTTTTCCGTATCTCCTTTCCAAACTTAGAAATTACGAAGATCTTCATAGACGCTGTGGACCTCATACACTGTCCTTCAACAAAACCCTGAAACAATTTAAGTATAGTCATAGTATTGGCTCCACAGATTGTAAATACATTGTGTGGATATCTTTCAGTGGCTTGGGAAATAGGATTCTAACCCTTGCTTCAGCATTTCTTTATGCTCTTCTTACAAACCGAGTCCTTCTCGTTGATCAAGGAAAGGACATGGCTGATCTCTTCTGTGAGCCATTTCCAGATAAATCATGGTTGCTACCCCAGGATTTTCCTATCACCCATAAGTTCAAAGGCTTCAATCAGGACTCTCCTCAGTGTTACGGAAAAATGCTGAAGAATAACATCATTAACACTTCAACAGAATCAGTACCATCCTATTTATATCTCCATCTCACTCACGATTATGGAGATCATGATAAGCTCTTTTTCTGTGATGAAGATCAAGCATTTTTGGCAAAAGTTCCCTGGTTAGTTATGAAATCAAACAACTATTTTGTGCCGTCACTCTTTCTGATCCAATCTTTTGAACACGAACTTGGCAGACTATTTCCCGAGAAAGGAACTGTTTTCCACCACTTGGGTCGGTATCTTTTCCACCCCTCAGACCATGTATGGGGCCTAATCACAAGGTACTATCAAGCTTACTTAGCCAAGGCGGATGAGAGGCTCGGAATTCAAATTAGAGTTTTTGATACAGGTGTTGGTCCATTTAATCATGTAATGGATCAGATTTTGGCCTGTAGTCTGAATGAGAAGCTGCTGCCTAAAGTTAACATGCAAGAATCTGTTGTCAATCTATCAGAAAAGCCTAAATTGAAGGCTGTTCTAGTGACATCTTTGAATTCTGGATACTATGAGAACATGAGGAACATGTACTGGGAACATCCGACTGTTTCTGGTGATTTTGTTGGGTTTTACCAGCCAAGTCATGAAGAGTATCAACAGACAGAGAAAGGGTTGCACAACAGGAAGGCATGGGCCGAAATGTATCTCCTCAGTCTGACTGATGTTTTGGTCACAAGCTCATGGTCTACATTTGGCTATGTAGCTCAGGGTCTTGGAGGTTTGAAACCATGGATCCTCTACAAGCCTGAAAATAGGACAGCCCCAGACCCACCTTGTCGACGAGCAATGTCAATGGAGCCTTGTTTTCATGCTCCTCCCTTTTATGATTGCAAGGCAAAGAAAGGAATTGATACAGGTGTAGTTGTTCCCCATGTGAAACATTGTGAAGATATGAGTTGGGGCCTTAAGGTGGTCGATGGTCATGATGAGTTATAATCCCTCTTTGTTGCTGAAGTTCCTTACAATTTTGGATATAAAGTAGATTAATTTTCTATTGGAGGTCAGTGATAGTGCTAGCTAATCATAAACTTGCAATTTTTCTTTCTCTATTGGCTCTGAGAATGTTGCAAACTGAGTTCAGAGTCTACAAGCAGATTGAGAATGCGATAATAGAAGTTTTTTTTTTTTTTTAATAGCTATTTCACATCCACTGGAGCTGTATATATATATATATATATATATATTCCACATAAAGGAAGGTAGTTGTGTTTTGGATTTTAAATTTTTGTGATAGGAGCCTGGTGATTATGCATAAATCCATATAAATATAGGCATATCAGATGTCATCAATAAGGAATCCATTTGACAAACACTAGAAATCATAATAAGTAACTGAAAAATAAAGGCAATAATAAACCAACTGTAAAAGGGCAGCTATTTTTTCATAAGTTTTTTAAGTATACCCGTTTTATGTATGCACTTAGGAAGGAAACTTGAAAATGTTTTACCTAATGCTTCAAGGGCAATTATTTATTTTGGGCATACTAGTGGCTTTTGTCCTGTTTATTTGGCTTCTCTAACTGATTTAAGGTTCATCAGTTGCATTGGGGTTCAACGTCTTGGTATGACATACTTCTCTTTTGAAATAACTTTAAATTAGCCTAGATGGTTTAGCAGAAGGATTAAGAAACCCAGGTCCAACTGGTTTTTGAAATTATTTGGGTGACTTTGTATTGCTTTCGCCACTAGTTTGGGCCTCCTAGTTTCTACTTTACCCTTCCAATTTTACTTTTACTAAATGTGGTGACTTTTAGCCTCAGCTTACTCTTATTTAGACCTCATCTTCTATTTAAAAGGGGTTAAAAAGGTTATTTTATTTTATCATCTTTTAATTACTCTTTAAGCTATTATGAATTTATGATGCTCTAAAAAAATAAATTACTCTGTAAGACAACAGTTTGTGATAGTGAATAGTGATGTTTAAGATGAAAATTTATTTTTTAATATCATAAAAGAATATTTATAATAGAAATACTATTAGATCAACCAAACTAAGTTAACAAAATTTTAAAGAAATTCTCAGTAAAATTGCTGCTCATATATGGTGACTGAATCTGGTAGTTGTAGACAGAGACGTAGCCACATAGAAGGTTGTGGGTTCAAATGAACCCACTCAAAATTTTGAAAAAATTAAAAGGTCTATAAACATACCTTAGCTTATTTGATTATGTGATCTCATGATTGTTAATTTATTAACTTAGATGTTTTGAACCCACTCACTCAAAATCCTGACTACATCCATGACATAATCCATGATCATAGAAACATTGTTTTAGAAAATATCATCTTGTTGGATTAAAGCTAAGTTCAGCCTAAAATGACAAAATTATGTGGTGAGAAAAAGATAATACATGAAACTTAATCTAAGAGATACGACACCTTCATTTTATTTAATATTTTTATTACAATTTTATCCTTTTAAGTCGGGCTTAATGAAAAAAAATGGGGTGTAAAAATTACTTTTCTATCGTAAAAGAAAGGAGGGTTATTGATAAAATAGGTGGGTTCAAAAATTATTACCCTTTAACCTGCGTATATGTAATTTGCCTAATTGGAGCAAAACAAAGGGCTGCAATTTAATGGAGTGGGCTTGAAGCTCCGTAGTTTTAGGTTTCTTAAACAGCATCTTTTTGGGTCACTAGCAAGCTCTGCGACCCGTGTGTTGGCAAGCTGCATCTGGTACCCCACTCAATGAAGTAGAAAGACATCAGGCGAAGAGAATTAACGAAATATCAGAGGCATAATGTCGTTTATGAAAGGAGATTTGCTAACTAAAACCAGAAGGCTCTTCAAGGGCTTGGCCAAGGCCGAGCCTGTTTGGCTTAAAGCCCTTGACGAGCCTCTTTCTTTCTACTTCTTGATTTAGAAACTATTAATTGCCATCGGTGTACTATTTCATGGATTTTTTTTTTTAATTATTTATACTAAATGAGATTTGGAATTTTGATTTAGTTTATGGTTGATTTTAATGCTCAGGGCTCCTCCTGCAACTTTCCCAAGTGGTGACGGGAAAGTTCAGAAGATTAATCTTCCTGAGGATGTTTATATAAAGAAGTTCTTTCTGAAGCATCCTGATTCCAAACATCAAGATGCCATCAAGTATGCATTTCTTTTCAACTCAATCGCTATTTAGTGTTTGGTAATTGTACTGAGATTGCAAGATTTATTTTTATCTGTTTTAAGGGTTTGTGTTTGCATGTGTTTACTGATATGTGGTACTTGCAGAGTAGTTGCATGATCTCGAAATTTTAGGATTGTGAAAATTCTAAGGGGTTGTGGTGCATGTATTTACTGCTAGTGGGAATGGATAGCAGAGAGGTGGTATGCTGTTCATATGAGTGACACTTTTCATGAGCTTTTTTTATTTTATTTTATTTAGTAGTTTATTTGATTCTTGGGCTCAACTTAGATCAGTTAATCGAGAAGTGATAATTTTTTATGATCCATGGTTTTACAAAATATTGATTCTGTAGCTACCTTATAGAGGTAGGTCAAGGATGAAGTTCATGCGCCAGTTGCTTGTGCATTTAGGTGATATAAGAGTTTTGCTTTTTTGAATTAGAGGCATTAATGCTCATTAAAAGTTGTTCTCTTACTATGTTATTTTAATATTGTTTTTTTTTTTTTGGATAGCCTTTTCCTTTCTTGGTTGTTGAATATCTGTTAGTCTTCTTTGGAAGCTGAGGCTTGCTTTGTTTTCAGAGTGCATTTTATTGATAACTGGACTAATTTATGCTTTATGTTTCTGGTAGGATTTGTGGTTTTGAACCTGTTCCAGCTCGTATATTTGGTTTGCGGGTGCTCGAGTTGAAGGGGCATGGAGTTAGTGAGGAGGAAGCTATGGCTGTGGCTGATGAATGCTTTCTGCAATTTTCTACTTAAATAGTTCTCTCTTTTTCTCTCTGTCTTCGTTCTAGGTACTGTTAGTGTTTCTTGATTTCAGATGAATTAATGGTTAGAGAAAACCTAAAAAGTCTGTGTTTTGTTTTTCCCCGATTGTTAGCATACAGTTGTTATATCTTTGTAGATGGAATATTGGGCAGAGAAGACGAAAAAGCAGGCATATGCATATGCCCGATTGAAACAAATTGCACGTCTTCAGGGGAAGAGGCCTCCTCCAAACCCATATCCTAGTGCTATTAAGGAGATACAAGCAGAGAAGAGGAAGTATGTTCGTGATCGTTTCTTTAATCCCAGTATACTCAAAATGGTGCAAATGCTGAAAGAGGAGAGGGCAGCAGATTTTGAAGACAGAAGGAGAGGGAGTGGCTGGTAATGTATACCAAAATGAGTTTGAAACATAATGCCATTACCTGCTTATGCAGCCTAATTTCTAATAATTATTATCTTCTCAACAAGAGATCCCTTCTACAGGCTTCATGTTTAAATCAGCTATAATTCGGAAGTTTTAGACTTGGTTTGTTTGAGAGAAAAAATGTTTCCTGTCCTTTATTCTATTGGATAACTAGAGTACCATTTGTTCTGTTACTTTTCCGAGCTTTTGATCAAATGAATGTGTCCTGGATGTTTAATTTCATGCATATGTACTCATAAATTTTGTGATGCGTTAAAGAGCTCAAAATTAAAAAGGACATTAATCGAATGCTCCTGAGGCCCATACTGCAAGAAACTGAAAAATATTGGAAACACTTTCTATTCATGACAACTGCTAAACTCTTGTCATTCTCCACTTCAATCTCCTAATTGGCATGACAGTTGATCAATTTAGAGAACTTCGTTTCTTCCCTCTGTGGCATGGAGATAAAATAATGTAATTCATATGAAGGTTGATATTTGCCTATTCTTAGGTATTTTTATTCTGCGAATTAACATTTTCTAGTTACAAGTTGGAGAAAAAATCACATTAGGGTAAGCCTCAACAATAACCGCACAATTTTATCCTCCATGAGTGGGAATGCTTTAGTCGTTGCTGTAGTTGGGTTCATGATTGAAATTTGAAACCACACTCCTTTCTTCCTTACACTCAGGATTCATGCCTGCGATGTATAAAACATTATGTTCAGAATAAAATAAAATAAAATAAATGTTTGCTTTGCCTCGTAGCTGATCAGTTTATGATCTTTGATTGACAGGATTATATGATAATTTTATTCTACTGATGATATCTGACGTGGTGATTTTTTTTTTTTTTTTTTTTTTAAAGTATAGTAGCTAGTTATTTTTGGACCAATAATTAATTTCTATCAAGTCAACTTCAAATCTAGGGTTGCTTCATAAACAAAATCATTTGATGAAAAATGAAAATTTATAGGCCATACTTTGGTTGTTGGTAGTGATCCTGTAATTTTGTGGGTCAATAATAACAATTAGATCTGATCAATTGCTAATGGCCAGATGTGGCATGTTGTGTGTGGCTTTTCTGCCAAGCTCGGGTCAACGCGATGATATAGTTCAACCTAGAATAAGCTCGACAACAATGATTAATCGACCCAGCATAAGCTCGTCGAGCCAAAGCTCGACCCAACATAAGCTAGTCGCGGACAGTTCAAGGATCATTCAATCAACCTCAAGATTATTTCAAATCCTAGATATTATGGGAATGACTAGATCAAGCGCAATCACTGTGCAATCACAACGCTCAATCGTAAAAATATCGGAATTGCGATTATGATCAATTGTAATCCCCTTAATTTCGCTCTTTTCTTTATACAAATCTTGTATATAAACCCTCTCAAACGAGGAGGAAGGGATTACGAATTTCACATAGGAACTATATTGTAAGCTCTCACGGCAAATACAAAAACAGTGGACGTAAGCTTCAAAGTTAACCTCTCCAAACCACTTTAAAACTCTCATTGTCTTTACTTTATTGCATTTTTTTTACATACATTGCTGATTATTCTTAATCACGCACACATCAGTTCCGATCCCGGCAACGTCGATCAGATCTTGCTAGTTGGTGCAGATTTCTGTATCAACATTTTGACGCTAGAAGGAGGGCCCTCCGCCACTATTTCGAAGATTCTAGAAAACGTTCACTACGATTTACTTGTCCCAGAACCAAAATGGTGTTCACCAGATTGAGAACTACCACCGGAAATCACAAGAACGTGGAAACCACCCATCAGGAGGTGCAACAGGAGAACGCTGGACGCTAACCACCTGTACTGTCAGCTCAACATGCCGTAAACAACTAGGGGGCAAGGACCTCAAATCCCGAGAATGGCCAGGTGATGGAGATGATCAGGACAATGGTTGCACAGATGGTGCAATAGAATGTGGCTGAGCTGAGGAACCAACAACTAATTGCTCGAAACCTTGACCAGCCGCGCTTCGCCAACGCCACCCCAACGGGTATGAATTATGTAGGTGGACAGTTTGCTTCATCGCCGTCAAGGGGCGATCAACACCTCTAACCTCACAGGCAGCACTCCACACACGAGTGTGAGTCCCGCGGACAAACAAACCCTAGGAGGCGACCAGAGAAGCAATCGCTGAGGGAAAGCGAAGGCGACGGACACAACCGAGAACCTCAGCGGTATCCCTAGCGTCAGCGTGTCGATTTTAACCCATACCCAAGACAAGATCAATCTTCACAGGCCCGCGAAGCGAGCCATGTGCGACAATCTGGCAATGACCGATATTCTAGTTATGACCGATGTCACGAGCAACGCACTGACGAGCATGATAGCACCTACCAACCCAGCCATCATGACTCGACCTCGTGCATCAACGCGTGCATTGGAGGAGCTTCACAAGCAACAGACTTGCAAACTCATTTGCTTGAGGTACAACTTAACAGAGCCAACCAGGGCAACCAAAGTGAAGACTTAGATCGCATGCAAAAGATGCTCGACGATCTAAAAGCTCACCAGAATAATCTGGCGAAGGAAATAGTAAGTTCCCCCTCTATAGAGGAAGTTCGCCAAGCCTCACTCCCACAAGGGTTCAAGGCGCCAGAGAGCAAGTTCGACGGGAGAGGGGACCCCAGAGATCACCTCGATAACTTTAATGACCTAATGGAACTACATCAGGTTAGTGATTTAGCAAAATGCTAGTGCTTCGCAATCACATTAGTCGGAGATGCCAATAGGTGGTACAAGCGGCTTAAGGCGAACTCCATCAACTCCTGGCAATAATTCTCTACACTATACCTATAGCAATTCCAAGTGAGGAGACAATTCGCAATGCCGCTCAACTACTTGAGCAACATTCGTCAAGAGCGGGACGAATCATTGACCTCGTATTTAACAAGGTTCCAAAACGAGCAGGTGATGCGTGTTTACTACAACATGCAAATGTAGCAAGTATACTAGTCGCACAAGTAATAGAGTGATGAGTAGAGTATCGTTCCCACGAGGATAGTGTTACTAAGTACCGATTTCCCTAGTTTAAGTCCTAATTGAAGAAACAATAAATTGGATTGATGGAAAATTAACAACTAAATACACATGCAAAACCTAACAACTTAACTAATTAAACAATTCTAAAACAAATGCTAGGGTGTTGAATTCACCTAAATACGCTAACCCAAATCATAGAATCTATTACCCAAGTTCTAATTCCTTGATTGAAAATCGAATTCCCTAAGTTGTAAAACATACATTCTCATGCTACATTTCCCTACTTATCCCTATTAAGCTTCCGCACCCAACAAAATGAAGATTAATAGTTCAAAGGATTTTAAGCTTTGTGGAATTCTATCTAGATTTCATAGATCGCTAAACCTATCTCTAGCGTTTGCTAATCTATGGTATTTATCCCAAGAGGCACAATCACAAATCACTTCTCAGTCTCATTGTGAACAACACACATTTGAATGGTGATCAAACATCCAAAAGACATTAAGCAAAGAGATAAACACTCAATCATGAAATTAAAACTCAAAGTAATTCAATCCATATAAATTTGAATCATTGTATCAAGATTACATCAAACCCTAGCTAAACAACTCAGTTCATACTCAAAAACGAAATAAAACAACAAAAACAAACTGAATCAAGATTCATCATTGAAAAGCAAGCAAAAGATGGAGAAATCTTCTCTAATTTGAAGCCCAAATCTTCAATAATCTTCTCCTTCCATGAGCTGCCTCCCAAATCACGAACCAAGCCCC